>NC_141879.1:344738560-345041591 GCF_056163025.1 Triticum urartu | reverse complement strand
TGTTATCTCATTCAAGCCATTTAGTTCAACCGGTGCAATCTTCTCTTGAAGTAATCGTTCAACGGTGTATCTTTTGAGTGGGCCCTAACCCACAGGTCTTTCTCCAGGATCTTACCTGACTCTTCTTATTTTCTGGAGTTACTCTCAAATTCTTTTCCAAGTTTGACGTAAGAATGAGTTATCATCAGTCAAACGCCTTCTCCAAGATCTTTCACATTCTTTTCATTGTTGAATCAACCCCTTCGTTTTTCATTCTCCCGGAGTATCTCAATAATTCATGGTGGTGTTTCTCGTCGTAATTCTCAGATTTTGAAGATCGAAGAAGAGTTTTCCTCCAAATTTATCCATTCTCTCAAAGATTCGTGATTCTAGCTTGTTGCAATCCTCTCATAATTGTTTTCGATCATGAGAATTCTTTTCACCCATCGAAGCATTTCATGAGTTGTTTACATTTCTTTCCTCCAAAGGCCATCTTTTCAAATATTATGCATTCCAGTTTTCAGCTATTGTTCTCCAAATCTTACCCGTGCGTCATTCAAATATCCTCTAATCAGCTCGTGATCTCTTCATTCTCTTGTATCTAAATTCCATCAAGTATCCTCATTCGTTCTCTAATTCTTACCGGTGATTCATCCCTTTACTTCGTTCATTTTCAATTCTTACGGTGGCTCGTCCAAGAGTTCCCTTCCTTGGTTATCATATCAATTCATTCGTTGTTTCAATTCTACCAGTGGATCGTTGAAGATCTTCTCAAGTTGGCGCTATATGTATCTTAATCCTTTTTCAACGAGAATAAGTAGTATGCCAAATCTATTGTTTGTCATCAATCTAATTGGTGAAGGATGAGCGTAATGTAATTCTTATTCTTGTTTCATCGAGTAAAATTCAATTCCTTATTCTGGAGATTCATCAAAATTCTTGATCTCATTTGTTCATCTTTCTTTCCGGAGTGCCAAGTTTTATCGGTTATGTCATGGCGAAGCTCCATCTAAATCATTGCAAGGCTTCACCTTATATTCTCAACTTCTCTTTCCTTTAATCATTCTTTTATTATCGGAGTTCTTCATGGAGGCTCTGCATGGTGGTTCGTCAAGGATTATTTTCATTCTTCAATTGATCTTCAAGATATCTCTCGAAGATATGATCCGCCAAGCTATACTTCAAGTTTTCTTCATCTTGCAATCCGGAGTGCAATTGTTCTCCCTTATCTTTTGAGGTGGTAATATATCATTCTTCATTCACAAGAATGAGGTATTTAAACCCATCACTTTCTTCCATGGAGTTATCTTGGTATAAATTTCACCTAAAGCTTCTCATAAGGATTGTTGCTATTTATGGTGCTTATAAATGACCCTAGTTCTTCATTTATCCTCCCGGTAAAATAAGTTTCTCGTCTCCTTGTTCATATCAATCCAATCTATTGTTTTTCGTTAGAGGCAGAACCTCACCTCATAATTTCGAGATCTTTTTCATAAGCCCACAACAAGCTTACTCTTTTCGTTGTTGGTTTTCCAACAACTCCGTTCAAACCTTGTCCTAAAGATGCTTTTTCAAGCTCATTTGAGGTAGAATATGCTGTTTTCTCCTCCGTTCTTTTGCTTCCATTCTTACATTTGTTCCAGAGTAGTGTGTTGTTGATTTCATCAAGTATCCTCTCATCTTGTCAAGATCATATTCTATGCCTTCCTTTTCCAAACGGAGTGTTATCGTAATTTATATTTATCGTTCCTTGTTCATCTCGTTTCAACCGGAGTGCTTGCATGTACTTCTTGTCCATTGTAACCCTTTTCTTATGTCTTTCAACCTACAAGGTTCCCGTAATGTTCCTTGTTACTCTTTTCTAACGGATTGTTTTCAACTTTGTTCATCTTCGTTGTATTCTTTCTTTCAAGTTGTTTAACCTCTCAAGGTTCTTGGTTTCACTCATTTGTCAAAGAAGCAACTTAGCTTACCCCTTCTCTTCCTCTTCCGTTTTCCCTCCGGTGCCATCCTAGATCTCGGGACGAGATGCTCTCGTAGTGGTGGAGTGTTCTAATGCCCTGAGACCGTTGCGCCAGGTGTCTTCCAGTTATTCGCTGTTGTTGCCTTGTCATTTGTTTGCGTGTCATGCATTTCATATCATGTCATCATGTGCATCGCATTTGCATACATGTTCGTCTCATGCATCCGAGCATTTTCCCCGTTGTCCGTTTTGCAATCCGACACTCCTATGTCCTCCGGCGCCCCTTTTGCCTCTTTTCGTGTGCGGGTGTTGAACGTTCTCGGATTCGACCGAGATTTGCCAAGCGGCCTTGGTACACCACCGGTAGACCGCCTGTCAAGTTTCGTGCCATTTGGAGTCCGTTTGATACTCCAACGGTTAACTGAGGAACCGTAAAGGCCTCGTGTGTGTTGCAGCGCAACACCCCTTCAAAGTGGCCCAATAACCCATCTAAACCCCTTCCATCCTCTCGGTCGTTAGATCGATCGCGTGGCCGAAAACCGCACCTCATTTGGACTCTCCTAGCTCCCCTACCTATATATATGTGTGTCTCCCCCCCCCCCAAAAATCGTAGTCTAACCCTAGTCCTCTTCCTCCTCGCATCGCCGGACATGTCCATCCCGTCGCCGGACATGTCCACCGCCGCCGCCACATCACTCCGACCAATTGGGTCGCGCCACCTCACCCAAGCGGCCGCTCCCGGCCAACGAGAGTGCGCCACGTCGCCTCGTCAGCTCCCCCGCAGCCGCGTGGGCCCACCAGGCCCATCTCTGGCCCACCTCTAGGCCGAACCGGGCCGCGCCCCGCGTCGGCGCCCGATCCGGCCAAGCGCCGCCGCCCGCCGCCACCTCGCCGCTCCGCCGCGGTCCGCCGATCTGGTAGCTGCCTCCATGCCGCGCGCCATCGCTCCGCCGCCTAGCCCCTCGTCCCTGCTACGCCGCCCAGCCCACGCATCGCCGGCCCCGCTGCCTCCCGTCGTCTGCCGCCTCGTCACTGCTGCACCTCGCCGCGCCTCCGCCCGGATGGCCCTGCGCCGCCGCCGCCATGCAAGCTTGCTGGCCGCCGCTTCCGAGAGCGCCCGCCCCCGCCGATCGTCTCTACACCATCAAGCTCCGGCGAGTTACCCCCGCACCGGATCCGGTCTTCCCCCTCGACTCCGGCGTCATCCCCTCCAATCGGGCGAGATCCGGCTGTCCTTGTCATCCGCGCCAACCAGGACCAGATCCACCACGCCCTCCATCCAAATGCCTCGTCCATGTTCGGATCCCTCCGTCCTGGGTCGAGCCCGTCCCGCTTTGACTTTTTGCAGAGGTGATTTTCTTCTAAGTCCCCAGATCTGTGATATTTTCAGGCCATGTTCTTTTCATCATATCTCCTCATCCGTAGCTCCGTTTTGTGCGTGCATATATGAAAATGTTCATCATGATGTGCTCTTCATTTGGTTCCATTGTGACATGCTTGTTTGAGTCCATCTTGATGCCCTAATGACTGTTGCAAGAGTGCTATATAATGTTAGGTGTTGTTTCTTATCAGTTTATGGGCATTTGTCATTTTTGCCTTGATTGTTGCGTGCTGCATATGGGCATGAGCTCTACATGTGTTTTGGGATATGCCATGCCATCTTTACAGAGGTGTATGCCATGTTTTTTCGTGATCAATGTGGTGACTAGCACAAGCATGCAAAGTAGCTCTCGTGTTGTTGCTGATTTCAGAGACTTAGAATTTCACTAAGGCATTTCCCTGCTGTTATTTTTATGCCATGTATTCATGTTGCTACAGAGTGATCCATGCCTCTTTTGAGTATGTTCAGTAAGGGTGATTTGGGCATATGGTTGTGCTCTATCCATCCATGTCCTTGTTTGTATTTATGGAGTGTCCTAGCATGACTCGATCTTGATCTACTTTTGCTATAAAATGTTCCTGGCAGATTGTTTACGTGTTAATCAATTTTGCCAAGGTTGTTGTAGTTGATCCATGCATGCTATGAGATAGTTCTTGCCATGTTTAGCTTCTTGATCATGTCTTCTTGCTGGTAGTATGCTTAGTTTGTCATGCAATGCCTTGTGTGGAGTGCATCGAGCTCGCAAACATGCCTTCATAATTCTGTTTATGCCATGTTCAGTTTTCTGCTAAGTATGAATCTGTTAACGAAACTTGCTATGTTTACATGGGTGCCATCATATCTTCTGATCCCTTTTGGCTTATGGTCAGTAAGGGACTTTTGTTATATGCTTTGAGTACATTCATGCCATGCCTTTTCTTGATATGTTCTGTTCCTGTAACATGTTGTTACCTTGCTCTAAACATTGCTTCCTGATGTTAATTCCTGACATGTTAGTATTTTCACTAAGTCTGTGAAGCTGTTATCTTTTGCACTTTTGCCATGCTTGTTTGAACTTGCTCTTGTGTGATTTAGCCGTAGCTCAGTGTTCATATTTTGTGAAGCATCTTGAGTAGATCTCTGCCATGTGCCTTGTTGCTGTGTTAGAGTGCAGTAGCTTAGTTTCTTGTTGCATTTTAGATGGCATCGTGCTGTTGATCGCAGAATCGTGCCATTCTTGTTTTGCTTGTCATTTGCAAACCATGCATCCGATTCCGGTGATCTTTATACCGATTTCGACCGAAATCAACTCATCTTTCCAGAGGCACTCTTGGTTTGCCAATTTGAGGACTGGTTCAATATTTTCCTTCCGAAGCACGCATATGCATTGCATATCACATCCCGCATATCATGCCATGTTTTGCATCATGTTGCTTGCGCATTGCACCGTGGTTGATTGTGGTTTCCTTTGCTTGTGTTCTTGCCTTGGGTAGAGCCGGCAGACCAGTACGTGATCGAGGAACCCGTTGAGTACGCTTACGAGGACCAAGCTTACGTCAACTCGGAGAACTTTGCAGGCAAGATGACCATACCCTCGAAATCACTTCTATCTTTGCTTGCTAGTTGCTCGCTCTTTTGCTATGCCGTGATACCTACCACTTGCTATATCATGCCTCCCATATTGCCATGTTAAGCCTTTAACCCACCTTTCCAGCAAACCGTTGTTTGGCTATGTTACCGCTTTGCTCAGCACCTCTTATAGCGTTGCTAGTTGCAGGTGAAGATGGAGTTTGTTCCATGTTGGAACATGGATATTGTTAGGATATCATTATTATATATTGTTTACTTTAATGCATCTATATACTTGGTAAAGGGTGGAAGGCTCAGCCTTATGCCTGGTGTTTTGTTCACTCTTGCCGCCCTAGTTTCCGTCATACCGGTGTTATGTTCCTTGATTTTGCGTTCCTTACACGGTTGGGTTATAATGGGAACCCCTTGAAAGTTCGCCTTGAATAAAACTCCTCCAGCAAGGCCCAACCTTGGTTTTACATTTGCACTAACAACCTATCACCTTCCCTTGGGTTCTGCAGACTCAAGGGTCATCTTTATTATAACCCCCCCCCCCGAGCCAGTGCTTGTCTAAGTGTTGGTCCGAACCTGTCAGCAGCCGGTGGCCACAAGGGGCAACTCTGCGCTGGCCTACCGGAATATTGTACAATCTGGTGTTGCCCTGAGAACGAGATGTGTGCAGCTCCTATCAGGATGTCGGCACATCGGACAGCTTTGCTGGTGTTGTCTTACCATTGTCGAGATGTCTTGTAACCGGGATTCCGAGTCTGATCGGGTCGTCCTGGGAGAAGGAATATCCTTCATTGACCGTGAGATCTTGTGATGGGCTAAGTTGGGACACCCCTGCAGGGTTTTGAACTTTCAAAAGCCGTGCCCGCGGTTATGGGAAGATGGGAATTTGTTAATGTCCGGTTGTAGAGAACTTGACACTTAACTTAATTAAAATGCATCAACTGCGTGTGTAGCCATGATGGTCTCTTTCCGGCGGAGTCCAGGAAGTGAACCCGGTCTCGGGTTATGTTTGAACATAAGTAGTTTCAGGATCACTTCTTGATCACTTCTATTTCACGACTGTGCTTTGCTTCTTTTCTCGCTCTTACTTGCCTAAGTTAGCCACCATATATGCTAGTGCTTGCTGCAGCTCCACCTCACTACCTTTTCCTACCCATAAGCTTAAATATTCTTGATCGCGAGGGTGTGAGATTGCTGAGTCCCCGTGACTCACAGATTACTTCCAAAACCAGTTGCAGGTGCCGATGATACCGTGCAGGTGACGCAACTGAGCTCAAGGAGGAGCTCGATGAAGATCATTTTTGTTGTGTTGTTTCGTTTCCAGTTGATCGGTAGTGGATCCCAGTCGGGGCGATCGGGGATCTAGCATTAGGGGTTGTCTTTCTTTACTTGGTTCCGTAGTCGGACCTTGATTGTATTCTGGATGATGTAATGCCATATTTATGTATTGTGTGAAGTGGCGATTGTAAGCCAACTCTTTATCCCTTTCTTATTCAGCACATGGGATGTGTAAAGATTACCCCTCTTGCGACATGCCTACTATGCGGTTATGCCTCTAAGTCATGCTCCGACACGTGGGAGATATAGCCGCATCGTGGGTGTTACAACAAGTGTGGTAAAAGGATAGTATTGCCCCTTCTCTCTTTTCTATTTTTTTTATTTGGGCCTTCTCTCAATTTTTTGTCCACTTTTTTTATTTAGTCTGGAGTCTCATCCCGACTTGTGGGGGAATCATAGTCTCCATCATCCTTTCCTCACATGGGACAATGCTCTAATAATGAAGATCATCACACTTTCATTTACTTAGAACTCAAGAATTATAACTCGATACTTAGAATAAAATATGACTCCATGTGGATGCCTCCGGCGGTATACTGGGATGTGCTATGAACCAAGAGTGACATGTATGAAAGAATTATGAATCGTGGCTTTTCCACAAATACGATGTCAACTACATGATCATGCAGAGCAATATGACAATGATAGAATGTGTCAATTAAACGGAACGGTGGAAAGTTGCATGGCAATGTATCTCGGAATGGCTATGGGAATGACACAATAGGTAGGTATGGTGGCTGTTTTGAGGAAGGTATATGGTGGGTGTATGGTACCAGCGAAAGTTGCGCGGCACAAGAGAGGCTAGCAATGGTGGAAGGGTGAGAGTGTGTATGATCCATGGACTCAACATTAGTCATAAAGAACTCATATGCTTATTGCAAAAATCTATTAGTTATCGAAACGAAGTACTATGTGCATGCTCCTAGGGGGATAGATTGGTAGGAAAAGACCATCGCTCGTCCCCGACCGCCACTCATAAGGAAGACAATCAATAAATAAATCATGCTCCGACTTCATCACATAACGGTTCACCATACGTGCATGCTACGGGAATCACAAACTTTAACACAAGTATTTTTCAAATTCACAACTATGCACTAGCATGACTCTAATATCGCCATCTTCATATCTCAAAACAATCATAAGGAATCAAACTTCTCATAGTATCCAATGCACTTTATATGAAAGTTTTTATTATATCCCTCTTGGACGCCTATCCATGTTAGGACTAAATTTATAACCAAAAAAATTACCATGCTGTTAAGAGACTCTCAAAATAATATAAGTGAAGCACGAGAGTTCGTCAATTTCTATAAAATAAAACCACCGATGTGCTCTAAAAGATATAAGTGAAGCACAAAGAGCAATGTTGCCTAGCTCAAAAGATATAAGTGAAGCACAAAGAGTATTCTAATAAATTACGATTCAAGCGTGTCTCTCTCAAAAGGTGTGTATAGCAAGGATAATTGTGGCAAACTAAAAAAATCAAAGACTCAAATCATACAAGATGCTCCAAGCAAAACTCATATCATGTGGTGAATACAAATATAGCCTCAAGTAAAGTTACCGATAGACGAAGACAAAAGAGGGGATGCCTTCAGGGGCATCCCCAAGCTTAGGCTCTTGGTATCCTTGAATATTACTTTGGGGTTCCTTGGGCATCCCCAAGCTTAGGCTCTTGCCACTCCTTATTCTACAGTCCATCAAATCCTTACCCACAACCTGAAAACTTCACAATACAAAACTCAACAGAAAATTTCGTAAGCTCCGTTAGTATGAGGAAATAAATCACCACTTTTGGTACTGTTGTGAACTCATTATTTATTTAAATTGGTGTAATATCTACTGTATTCCAACTTTTACATGGTTCATACCCCACGATACTAGCCATAGATTCATCAAAATAAGCAAACAACACATAGAAAACAGAATCTGTAAAAAATAGAACATTGTGTAGCAATCTGGATATTTCGATTACTTCTGTCACTCTAAAACTTCTGTAAAATTAGGACCTAATAAATTTGTTTATTAATCTTCTGCAAAAAGAATCAGTATTTTATCACGCTCCTGTTAGAAATGAGAATTGTTTTCCTGAGTGCAAAAGTTTCTGTTTTTCAGCAAGATCAAGTCAACTATTACCGTAAGCTATCCCAAAGTCTTGCTCAGCCCATAGCAGCCACGAAGCAGCCATGTAAAACTTGCAACAAGAAAGTATAGGACGTCTAACTTGTTTTTGCAGGGCATGTTGTGATGTGATATGGTCAAGGCATGATGCTAAATTTTATTGTATGAGATGTTCATGTTTTGTAACCGAGTTATCGGCAACTGGCAGGAGCCATATGGTTGTCGCTTTATTGTTTGCAATGCAAACGCCCTGTAATGCTTTACTTTATCACTAAGAGTTAGCGATAGTCGTAGAAGCATAAGTTGGCGATACGACAATGATGCTACGATGGAGATCAAGGTGTCACGCCGGTGACGATGGTGATCATGACGGTGCTTCGGAGATGGAGATCACAAGCACAAGATGATGATGGCCATATCATATCACTTATATTGATTGCATGTGATGTTTATGTTTTATGCATCTTATCTTGCTTTGATTGAAGGTAGCATTATAAGATGATCTCTCACTAAATTATCAAGGTATAAGTGTTCTCCCTGAGTATGCACCGTTGCGAAAGTTCTTCGTGCTGAGACACCACGTGATGATTGGGTGTGATAGGCTCTACGTTCAAATACAACGGGTGCAAAATAGTTGCACACGCGGAATACTCAGGTTAAACTTGACGAGCCTAGCATATAACAGATATGACCTCGGAACACTGAGACCGAAAGGTCGAGCATGAATCATATAGTAGATATGATCAACATAGTGATGTTCACCATTGAAACTACTCCATCTAACGTGATGATCGTACATGGTTTACTTGATATGGACCACGTGATCACTTAGAGGATTGGAGGGATGTCTATCGAAGTGGGAGTTCTTTAATAATTTTATTAACTGAACTTTAATTTATCATGAACTTAGTCCTGGTAGTATTAGCATATCTATGTTGTAGATCAATAGCTCGCGATGTTGCTCCCCGTTTATTATTTATATGTTCCTAGATAAAACTAGGTTGAAAGATCTTAGTAGCAATAAAGCGGATTGGATCCGTGATCTGAGGTTTATCCTCATTGCTGCACAAAAGAATTATGTCCTTGATGCACCGCTAGGTGACAGACCTATTGCAGGAGTAGATGCAGACGTTATGAACATTTTGACAAAAGCTCGGTATGATGACTACTTGATAGTTAAGTGCACCATGCTTTACGGCTTAGAACCGGGACTTCAAAAATGTTTTGAATGCCACGGAGCATATAAGATGTTCCAAGAGTTGAAATTGGTATTTCATACTCATGCCCGTGTCGAGAGGTATGAGACCTCTAACAGTACTTCGCCTACAAGATGGAGGAGAACAGCTCAACCGGTGAGCATGTGTTCAGATTGTCTGGGTACTACAATTGCTTGAATCAAGTGGGAGTTAATCTTCCAAATAAGATAGCAATTGACAGAATTCTCTAGTCACTATCACCAAGTTACTAGAACTTCGTGATGAAATATAATATGCAAGGGATGACGAAAGTAATTCCCGAGCTCTTTGCGATGCTGAAATCGACGAAGGTAGAAATCAAGAAAGAGCACCAAGTGTTGATGTTTAACAAGACCACTAGTTTCAAGTAAAGGGACAAAGGGAAGAAAGGGGAACTTCAAGAAGAACGGCAAGCAGGTTGCTTCTCAAGAAGAAGCCCAAGTCTGGACCTAAGCCTGAAACTAAGTGCTTCTACTGCAAAGGGACTGGTCACTGGAAGCGGAACTACCCCAAGTATTTGGTGGATAAGAAGGATGGCAAAGTGAACAAAGCTATATTCGATATACATGTTATTGATGTGTACTTTACTAGTGTTTATAGCAACCCCTCCGTATTTGATACTGGTTCAGTTGCTAAGAATAGTAACTCGAAACGGGAGTTGCAGAATGAACAGAGACTAGTTAAGGGTGAAGTGACGATGTGTATTGGAAATGGTTCCAAGATTGATATGATCATCATCGCAAACTCCCTATACTTTCGGGATTAGTGTTAAACCTAAAATAAATGTTATGTAGTGTTTGCGTTGAGCATGAATATGATTGGATCATGTTTATTGCAATATGGTTATTCATGTAAGTTAGAGAATAATTGTTGTTCTGCTTACATGAATAAAACCTTCTATGGTCATACACCCAATGAAAATGGTTTGTTGGATCTCGATCGTGGTGATACACATTTTCATAGTATTGAAGCCAAAATATGCAAAGTTAATAATGATAGTGCAACTTATTTGTGGCACTGCCGTTTAGGTCATATTGGTGTAAAGCGCATGAAGAAAATCCATGCTGATGGGATTTTAGAATCACTTGATTATGAATCAGTTGATTCTTGCGAACCATGCCTCATGGGCAAGATGAATAAGACTCCGTTCTCCGGAACAATGGAGCGAGAAATAGATTTGTTGGAAATCATACATACTGATGTATGTGGTCCGATGAATATTGAGGCTCGCGGCAGGTATCATTATTTTCTGATCTTCACAGATGATTTGAGCAGATATGAGTATATCTACTTGATGAAACACAAATCTGAAACATTTGAAAAGTTCAAAGAATTTCAGAGTGAAGTGGAGAATCATCGTAACAAAAATAAAAGTTTCTACGATATGATCGCAGAAGTAAAATATTTGAGTTACGAGTTTGGCCTTCAGTTAAAACAATGTGAAATAGTTTCACTACTCACGCCACCTGGAACACCACAGTGTAATGGTGCGATCTATGATGTCTCTTACCGATTTACCAGTATCATTTTGGGGTTATGCATTAGAGAAAGCTACATTCACGTTAAATAGGGCACCATCTAAATCCATTGAGACGACACCGTATGAACTATGGTTTGGCAAGAAACCTAAGCTGTCGTTTCTTAAAGTTTGAGGTTGCAATGCTTATGTGAAAAAGTTTCAACCTGATAAGCTCAGACCCAAATCGGAGAAGTGCATCTTCATAGGATACCCAAAATAAAATGTTGGGTACACCTTCTATCACAGATCCGAAGGCAAGATATTCATTGCTGAGAATGGATCCTTTCTAGAGAAGGAGTTTCTCTCGAAAGAAGTGAGTGGGAGGAAAGTAGAACTTGATGAGGTAACTGTACCTGCTCCCTTATTGGAAAGTAGTTCATCACAGAAATCTGTTCCTATGACTACTACACCAATTAGTGAGGAAGCTAATGATGATGATCATGTAACTTCAGATCAAGTTACTACCGAACCTCGTAGGTAAACCAGAGTGAGATCCGCACCAGAGTGGTACGGTAATCCTGTTCTGGAGGTCATGTTACTTGACCATGACGAACCTACAAACTATGAGGAAGCGATGATGAGCCCAGATTCTACGAAATGGCTTGAGGCCATGAAATCTGAGATGAGATCCATGTATGAGAACAAAGTATGGACTTTGATTGACTTGCCCAATGATCGGCGAGCCATTGAGATTAAATGGGTCTTCAAGAGGAAGACGGACGCTGATAGTAGTGTTACTATCTACAAAGCTAGAATTGTCGCAAAAAAAGGTTTTTGACAAGTTCAAGGTGTTGACTATGATGAGAGTTTCTTCGTATCTATGCTTAAGTCTGTCCGAATCATGTTAGAAATTGCCGCATTTTATGAAATCTGGCAAATGGATAAACAAAACTGCATTCCTTAATGGATTTATTTAAGAAGAGTTGTATATGATGCAACCATAAGGTTTTGTCAATCCTAAAGGAGCTAACAAAATATGCAAGCTCCAACGATCCATCTATGGACTGGTGCAAGCATCTAGGAGTTGGAATATACGCTTTGATAAGTCGATCAAAGCATATAGTTTTATACAGACTTGCGATGAAGCCTGTATTTACAAGAAAGTGAGTGAGAGCACTACAAAATTTCTGATAAGTATATGTGAATGACATATTGTTGATCGGAGATAATGTAGAATTATTCTGCAAAGCATAAAGGAATGTTTGAAAGGAATTTTTCAAAGAAAGACCTCGGTGAAACTGCTTACATATTGAGCATCAAGATCTATATAGATAGATCAAGATGCTAGATAAGTTTTTCAATAATTACATACCTTGACAAGATTTTGAAGTAGTTCAAAATGGAATAGTCAAAGAAAGAGTTCTTGCCTGTGTTACAAGGTGTGAAATTGAGTAAGACTCAAATCCCGACCACGACAGAAGATAGAAAGAGAATGAAAGTCATTCCCTATGCCTTGGCCATAGGTTCTATAAAATATGCCACGCTATGTACTAGATCTATTGTATACCCTACACTGATTTTGGCAAGGGAGTACAATAGTGATCTTGGAGTAGATCACTGGACAGCGGTCAAAATTATCCTTAGTGAAATAAGGATATGTTTCTCGATTATGGAAGTGACAAAAAGGTTCGTCATAAAAGGTTACGTCGATGCAAATTTTGACATTGATCCAAATGACTCTAAGTCTCAATCTGGATACATATTGAAAGTGGGAGCAATTAGCTAGAGTAGCTCCATGGAGAGCATTGTTGACATAGAAATTTGCAACATACATACGGATCTGAATGTTGCAGACCCGTTGATTAAACTTCTCTCACAAGCAAAACATGATCACACCTTAGTACTCTTTGGGTGTTAATCACATAGCGATGTGAACTAGATTATTGACTCTAGTAAACCCTTTGGGTGTTGCTCACATGACGATGTGAACTATGGGTGTTAATCACATGGCGATGTGAACTATTGATGTTAAGTCACATGGCAATGTGATCTAGATTATTGACTCTAGTGCAAGTGGGAGACTGAAGGAAATATGCCCTAGAGGCAATAATAAAGTTATTATTTATTTCCTTATTTCATGATAAATGTTTATTATTCATGCTCGAATTGTATTAACCGGAAACATAATACATGTGTGAATACATAGACAAACAGAGTGTCACTAGTATGCCTCTACTTGACTAGCTCGTTGATCAAAGATGGTTAAGTTTCCTAACCATAGACATGAGTTGTAATTTGACTAACGGGATCACATCATTAGGAGAATGATGTGATTGACTTGACCCATTCTGTTAGCTTAGCACTTGATCGTTTAGTTTGTTGCTATTGCTTTCTTCATGACTTATACATGTTCCTATGAGTATGAGATTATGCAACTCCCGTTTATCGGAGGAACACTTTGTTTGCCACCAAACGTCACAATGTAACTGGGTGATTATAAAGGTGCTCTACAGGTGTCTCTGAAGGTGCTTGTTGGGTTGGCGTATTTCGAGATTAGGATTTGTCACTCCGATTGTCGGAGAGGTATCTCTGGGCCCACTCGGTAATGCACATCACTATAAGCCTTGCAAGCATTGCAACTAATGAGTTAGTTGCGGGATGATGTATTACGGAACGAGTAAAGAGACTTGCCAGTAACGAGATTGAACTAGGTATTGAGATACCGACGATCGAATCTCGGGAAAGTAACATACCGATGACAAAGGGAACAACGTATGTTGTTATGCGGTCTGACCGATAAAGATCTTCGTAGAATACGTAGGAGCCAATATGGACATCCAGGTCCAGCTATTGGTTATTGACCAGAGAGGTGTCTTGGTCATGTCTACATAGTTCTCGAACCCGTAGGGTCCGCACGCTTAACGTTCGTTGACGATATAGTATTATGAGTTATGTATGTTGGTGACCGAATGTTGTTCAGAGTTTCGGATCAGATCACGGATATGACAAGGAACTCCAGAATGGTCCGGAAGTAAAGATTGATATGTGGATAGTAGTGTTTGATCTTCGGAAGGGTTCCAGAACTCACCGGAAGGGGTTCCGGATGTTTCCCGAAATGTTTGGGCACGAGAACACTTTATTTGGGCCAAAGGGGAAAGCCCATGAGGTTTTTGGAAAGCGCAAAAGGAAGTTTTGCGGAGTCCAGGGGCCAGACGCCAGGGTCCCTGGCGTCTGGGTCCAGATGCCGAGAACCCTGGCGTCTGGCCCTGGAGTCCGAGAAGGACTCTTGCCTTTCGGGTGAAACCGACTTTGTGGAGGCTTTTACTCCAAGTTTCCACCCCAAGGCTCAACATATAAATAGACGGGCAGGGCTAGCACCCAAGACACATCAAGAAACACCAAGCCGTGTGACGGCTACCCCATCCCCTCTAGTTTATCCTCCGTCATAGTTTTCGTAGTTCTTCACCAACACCATCACCACGCCGTCATGCTGCCGGAACTCATCCACTACTTCGCCCCTCTTGTTGGATCAAGAAGGCGAGGACGTCATCGAGCTGAATGTGTGTTCAACGCGGAGGTGTCGTACGTTCGGTACTTGATCGGGACAGATCGTGAAGGTGTACGACTACATCAACCGCGTTGATAAACGCTTCCGCTTACGGTCTACGGGGTACGTAGACAACACTCTCCCCTCTCATTGCTATACATCACCATGATCCTGCATGTGTGTAGGAAAATTTTGAAATTACTACGTTCCCCAACACCAGGTGGCCCACGAGGCAGGGGGCGCGCCCTCCACCCTCGTGGACAGTGGGTGGCCCCCTCGGGTGCTTTATTTGCCCAATACTTTTAATATATTCCAAAACTGACTTTCATGGAGTTTCAGGACTTTTGGAGTTGTGCAGAATAGGTCTCCAATATTTACTCCTTTTCCAGCCCAGAATTCCAGCTCCCGGCATTCTCCCTCTTCATGTAAACCTTGTAAAATGAGTAAGAAAAGTCATACGTATTGTGACCTCACTGTCCTCAAGCGGAAGCCGATATCGAGAAATAGGTCCACATGTCTAGAGATAGAGGTGTCGATAAAATAAAATACGGACATGAGGGCATCATGATCATTCTTAGAATAGCAACATATATATATATATTCATATGATTTCTTATGCTGAAGTAACAATATATTCACAATGTAAAGTATGAATCAGAAACTTCATTGAAAAACTAGCAAACTATAATCTCAGTCATTGAAGCAATTGCAATTTATCATAACATCGGAAAGAGTCAATATAATAGCTTTTCAGCAAGTCCACATACTCAACTATCATTTAGTCTTTCACAATTTCTAACACACAGGCAATACTTATGGGTATGAAGTTTTAATTGGACACAGAGAAAGATAGGAGCTTATAGTTTTGCCTCCCAACCTTTTACCTCAAGGTTAACGTCGACAATAATACTTTACGAAAACCCACATCCAATTGGATATATATATCAGGATCTTTCCAACACATAGTGCTTGCCAAAGGATAAAGTGTAAAAAGGAAAGGTGAAGATCACCATGACTCTTGTATAAGGTATAAGACAAAAATAAAAGATAGGCTCTTCGCAGAGGGAAGCAGAGGTTGTCACATGCTTTTATGGTTGGATGCACAAAATCTTAATGCAAAAGAACGTCACTTTATATTGTCACTTGTGATAGGGACCTTTATTATGCAGTCTGTCGCTTCCATTTCTTCCATATCACAAGATCGTATAAAGCTTATTTTCTCCACACTAATAGATCATACATATTTAGAGATCAATTTTTATTGCTTGCAACAATGACAACTTACTTGAAGGATCTTATGTAACGCCCACGATGCGGCTATAGCTCCCACATGTCGAGGCACGACTTAGAGACATAACCGCATAGTGGTTTTGTCGCAACAAGAGTCATCTTCACAAACATCCCATGTAATGAATAAGACAGGGATAAATAGAGTTGGCTTACACTCGCCACGTCACACAATACATAAATAACTCATACATCATCCGAAATACACACATAGACCAACTACGGTCAAATCCAAATGAAAAAGGAAGATAAACCCCAAAAGCTAGATCCCCGATCGTCCCAACTGGGCTCCACTACTGATCATCGGGAAATGACACATAATAACGACCAAAGACCTCGTCGAACTCCCACTTGAGTTCGGTAGCATCACCTGCACTGGTATCATCGGCACCTGCAACTGTTTTGGAAGTATCCGTGAGTCACGAGGACTCAGCAATCTCACACTGGCGAGGTCAAGACTATTTAAGCTTATGGGTAGGATTAGGTAATGAGGTGGAGCTGCGGCAAATGCTAAGCAAATATGGTGGCTAACATACGCAAATATGAGTAAGATGAGAAGCTACGCAACAGTCGTTAAGCTAGAAGTGATCCTGAAACTACTTATGTTCAAACATAACACAAACCGTGTTCACTTCCCAGACTCCGCCGAAAAGAGACCATCACGGCTACACAAGCGATTGATTCATTTTAATTAAGTCAAGTGTCAAGTTCTCTACAACCGGATATTAACAAATTCCCATCTGCCACATAAGTTGGGACACCCTGCAGGGTATAAACTAGCACAAGTATCTCGTTCTCAGGGCACACCGGATGGGCAAGACGTCGGGTTGGCATAGACCCTGGTTGCCCAGGGGGCGCCGGACATCGCCTAGGTTGGACCGACACTCAGAGGAGCACTGGCCCGGGGGTTTAAAATAAAGATGACCCTCGGGTCTGCTGAACCCAAGGGAAAAGGCTTAGGTAGGCAAATGTAAAACCAAGGTTGGGCCTTGTTGGAGGATTTTTTTTCAAGGCGAACTATTATGGGGGTCCCATAACCCCAACCGCATAAGAAACACAAAAATCAAGGAACATAACACCGATATGATGGAAACTAAGGTGGCAAGAGTGTAACAAAACACCAGGCAAAAGGACAAGCCTTCCACCCTTTACCAAGTATATAGATGCATTAATTAAAAATAAGAGATATAAGAGGGGCTGAGCAACTAACAAGCTGCAACTTCACCTACAACTAACAACGCTATAAGAGGGGCTGAGCAAAAGCGGTAACATAGCCAAACAACGGTTTGCTGGGAAGGTGGTTTAGATGCTTGACATGGCAATATGGGAGGCATGATATAACAAGTGGTAGGTAGCGCGACATAGTGATAGAACGAACAACTAGCAAGAGAAGATAGAAGTGATATCGAGGATATGGTCATCTTGCCTGCAGAGTTCTCTGAGTTGTGGAAAGCTTGATCCTCGTTAGCATACTCAATAGGTTCCTCATTCACGTACTCGTCTCCCGGTTCTACCCAAAGCAAGAACACAAGCAACGGAACAACAATCAATCACGGTGCAACGCACAAGCAACATGATGGAATACATGGCATGATATGCAAGATATGATATGCAATGCATATGCCTGCTCCGGAAGGGAAAGAATTATCAAGGAATCAACTTGTCATAACAAGTATGCCGCTGGAAAGATGAGGTGATTTCGGTCGAAATCGATATAAGGATCACCGAAAACGGATGCACGGAATGACATGCAAAACAAGGATGATGCAAATCTGCGATTAACATCATGATAGCATTTAGAATGCAACAAGAAACTAAGATATTGCACTCCAACATGGCAACAAAGCATATAAGCATAAATTACACATGAAGCTCTTCAAATCATGAACACTAAGCTCCTGCTAGTTCTCACTAGAACAAGCTCAAAATAGCATGGCAAAAATGCAAATGTTATCAGCTTCACAGACTTGGAGAAATTACTAAACATGGCAAAACAACATTATATAGCAATGTTTATAGTAAGCAAACAACATACTACATGAATATATAATCGCAAACAAAGGCATGGCATGCTAGTTCTGAACACATAGAACAAAACTCCCTTACTGGTCTTTAACCAATGAGGCACAAAAATTGATGTGGCACCCATGCAAACATGGCAAGTTATGTTAATAGTTTCAGACAAGAAAAACAGAGCATGGCATATCGTGATAGCAACTTTGCAGCCTCAATTCACTCACCACAAGGCATTTCATGGCATGACAAGGTAACCAACATAAATTAGACATGTTCAAGAAGCTAAAAATGGCAATAGCAAGTTCATAGGGCACATGGATCACTAGCAACACCCATGGAAAAGTTGGATAACATGTTAACAATCTGCCAGGAACAATATTTAGCAAAAGTAGAGCAAGGGAAATGACATGCTAAATTACTCCATAGTTTCAACAAGAGAATTGAATGGATAGAGAAATACCACATATACAAAACATGCTTACTGAACTATCTCAAAATGTGCATGGATCTCATGGTAGCAACAAGCTTACATGGCATCAAAATATAACAGGAAAAGGACTTAGCAAAATCACTGTCTCAAATCAGCAACATTATGGAGCCTACTTTGCATGCTTATGCTAGTCACCACATAGATCAAAAAAATACAAGACTTTCACCCCTGTAAAGATGGCATACTGGAGCTCATAAAACATGTAGACATCATGCTCATAGGATGCACACACAAAATGCAACAAAAATGACAAATCATCAAGTTTTGTTAATAGATAACCGATGATGATAATGGCATAAATATGGAGAGTAACATGCTTGCAAATGCCACTAACATGAAGAGCTTAATGAGACGAAAATTTCAATATATAAAATGCATGAATCAGAGTCACGGTCATGGAGATATAGCATGTCAAAGGGGGCATAAAATGTTATGGAAAAAAGACTTGGTGAAAAATATCACCTCCCAGATCTGGATCTAGGGCTTCCGGGTGGCATGGAGACCGAGACAGCGGCGTGAGCTCGCCAGAGCTTGATCGGAGAAGAAGAGGACGACGAGGTGGCGGCAACAGCCGGAGTGGTCGGGGGTCGCCGGAGCTCCGGTGGCCGGAGCCGAAGCGGCGGACGGCGAGCTGGACGCCCGCGCACGGAGGAGCAGCTTGCGGTCGCGCGCGGAGGAGCGGTGTGCGGTGGCGCGGGACGGCGTGCGGCGGCGCGGGACAGCGAAGCACGCGCGGGGGCGGTGCGAGGGCATGGACGCGGCCAGGCGGCGATGCGGGCCGGGGGGCCCAACCCGGGCCTCGGCGGGCCGGACGGTGGAGGGAGGCGGTGGCGACACATGGCGCAACGGGAGAGGCTGCGGGCATGGCGGCAGACTCGTCCGGCGCCGTCCGGACGTATCCGGCACGGGGAGAGGAGCGGGGCTAGGGTTTGGACTACGGAATTTTTGGGGGAATGCACATATTTATAGGTAGAGGGAGCTAGGAGAGTCCAAATTAGGAGCGGTTTTCGCCCACACGATCGTGATCCAATGACGTAGAGCATGGAGGGTGTTTAGATGGACTAGTAGGCTGTTTTGGAGGGGTGTTGGGCTGCAACAAGAGAGAGGCTTATGCGATTACCCGGTTAACCGTTGGGGCATCAAACGACATCCAAATGGCCTACCGGTGATGTACCAAGGCCACTCGACAAATCTCGACCCATTCTGAGAACGTTTTTCTCCCGCCCACGAAAAGAGATTAGAGGGGTGCAACGGGTACACGAGAGAGTGTCGGATTGCGAAACAGACAACGGGGAAAATGCTCGGATGCATGGGACGAACATGAATGCAACTGAGATGCACATGATGACATGATATGAAATGCATGACATGAGCAAAATGCAAAATGAAAGAAAAAAACCCAACCACGAAGGGAATATCATATCACATAGCCAAAAATGGCAAGAGTTGGAGTTACAAATATGGAAAGTTACATCTGGGGTGTTACATCTTACTCAATCCATATGTAGATATGGTGGACTCTCATGGCAAAACTGGGTTTAAGGATATTTGGAAGCACAAGTAGTATCTCTACTTGATGTAAATAATTTGGCTAACATGAGGGGGAAAGGAAAGATCAACATGTTGGATGATCCATGACAATATAATTTATTTCGGATATAAAAAAACATAACCCATTACATTGTCTTCCTTGTCCAACATCAACTTTTTAGCATGTCATATTTTAATGAGTGCTCACAATCATAAAAGATGTCCAAGATAGTATATTTATATGTGAAAACATCTCTTTCTTTATTACTTCCTATTAATTGCAACGATGACCAAAACTATGTTTTTCAACTCTCAACAACTTTTATTCATCATACTCTTTATATGTGAAGTCATTACACTCTAGAAGACCAATATGATCTATTTATTTCTTTTTATTCTTTCTTTTTTCTTTTATTCCCTCAAGATCATAGCAAGATAACCAAGCCCTCAACTCAAGACTAATCTTTAATATATATAGCATACGGACTTGATTACATAGATAAGGATCAACACAAAAATGCAAAGCTAGATCATACTAAACTTTATTCTACTAGATCAAGATATAACCAAAAGGATCGAACTAAGAAAAACGGTAAAGGTAGAAGTGTGATGGTGATATGATACTGGGGCACCTCCCGCAAGCTTGGCAGTTGCCAAGGGGAGTGCCCATACCCATGTATTTATGTCTCTTTCTTCAGAGGTAGTGATGTGATATTCTTGGCGATGATGCCCCTTAGGATACGGTTCTCTTCCTCGAGCTTATTGACTTGCTTCTTAAGATCCATTGTTTCCTTCCAGAGTTTACCCGTGACGAATAAAGCTTCTTTCACCCATGGATGTTGCATAGCTGCGGGAGAACAAGTAACACTCTTTTTCATATTTTCATAAGAAAGAAATCTAGCATTGGGAGGGATGACCGAATTTGGAATTGCTGAGCTCTGGAGTTCCTCCAACATAAATCTGGCTTGGAGACGAGAGGTAACTTCTTGATCTTCCTCCATGGCATCTATCCTTTTCAAGTCGGCCTCCATCTCTTCCTCAGTTGATGGACCAAAGTCATCAGCATCGTTGTTTGCTTTTGGCCATGGTGTCGGGTGAGATACCCGGCTCTCCCCGATTGACTCTTGAGAAGACATCTAGATCTAATCAGCGGCAGAAACAACTCAAAACAAAAATAGAGAATTTTGTCGTGGTACGGTGGTCAAAACCTTCGGGAGATTATATAATAAATTTTTACCGACCAAAAGAAATATCATGCAAGAAAACGGAATCCGGAGGGCACACGAGGTGCCCACGAGGCAGTTGGCGCGCCCAGGGGTAGGGCGCGCCCTCCACCCTCGTGGATACCTCGTGTCCTTTCCGGACTACTTCTTATTTTCCTATTTTCTGAAGTATTCCAATACGGAGAAAAATTGCTGTTAGAACTGTTTTGGAGTCGGTTTACTTACCATACCACATGCCTATTCCTTTTCGGAGTCCGAAAAGTTCTGGAAACTGTCCCTTATGTACTCCTCCGGGGTTACGAAGTCAATAACATTGGTTTCAACATTTATGGGATTACCTGAGATATAATGTTTGATTCTTTGACCGTTCACCACCTTCAGATTTGTGCCTTCGAAGTTGTTGATTTTTATGGCACTGAAACAATAGACCTCCTCGATAACGTAAGGACCTTCCCATTTAGACAGGAGTTTTCCTGCAAAAAATCTTAAACGAGAGTTGTATAACAAAACATAATCACCTACATTAAACTCAAGCTTTTGTATCCTTTTGTCATGCCATCTTTTAACTTTTTCTTTAAACAGTTTGGCATTCTCATAGGCCTGGGTTCTCCACTCATCAAGTGAGCTAATGTCAAATAGTCTCTTCTCACCGGCAAGTTTGAAATCATAATTGAGCTCTGTAATGGCCCAATATGCCTGATGTTCTAGTTCGAGAGGTAAGTGACATGCTATTCCATAAACCATTTTATATGTAGACATACCCATAGGATTTTTATATGCAGTTCTATAGGCCCATAATGCATCATCATGTTTCTTGGACCAATTCTTTCTAGATCTATTAACAGTATTTTGCAAAATTAATTTAATCTCTCTATTACTCAGTTCTACTTGACCACTAGACTGTGGGTGGTATGGAGATGCAATTCTCTGATTAATATCATACTTAGCAAGCATTTTACGAAAAGCACCATGAATAAAATGTGAACCACCATGAGTCATTAAGTATCTAGGGACTCCAAACCTCGAAAAAATAACTTCTTTAAGCATCTAAATAGAGGTGTTATGATTAGAACTACTAGTTGGAATAGTTTCTACCCACTTAGTAACATAATCAACAACAACTAAAATATGTGTATACTCATTAGAGGAAGGAAACGGTCCCATATAATCAAAGCCCCAAACATCAAATGCTTCAATAACAAGTGAATAGTTCATAGGCATTTCTTGACGTCTACTAATATTACCAATTCTTTGACATTCATCACAAGACAAGAAAAACTTACGGGCATCTTTGAAAAGTGTAGGCCAATAAAAAACGGATTGCAATACCTTATGTGCAGTTCTATCTCCAGCGTGGTGTCCTCCATAAGCCTCGGAGTGACACTTGCGTAGGATCTGTTCCTATTCATGCTCAGGTACACAACGTCTAATAACACCATCTACTCCTTTATAAAGGTGTGGGTCATCCCAGAAGTAATGTCTCAAATCATAGAAAAACTTTTTCTTTTGCTGGTACGTGAAACAAGGTGGTATAAATTTAGCAACAATGTAATTAGCATAATCAACATACCATGGAGCAGTATGACAAGCATTTATGATAGCTAATTGTTCTTCAGGAAAACTATCATCAATAGGGAGTGGGTCATCAAGAACATATTCTAACCTAGACAAGTTGTCTGCAATGGGGTTATTAGCTCCCTTCATATCAATAATATGCAAATCAAATTCTTGTAGCAAGAGAACCCATCTAATAAGTGTAGGTTTAGCATCTTTCTTTTCTGTAAGGTATTTAATAGCAGCATGATCAGTGTGAATAGCTACTTTAGAATCAACAATATAAGGTCTGAACTTATCACAAGAAAATACAACTGCTAAATATTCTTTTTCAGTAGTAACATAATTTCTCTGGGCACTGTCTAGAGTTTTACTAGCATATTGGATAACATTTAGTTTCTTATCAACTCTTTGTCCTAGAACAACAGCTACATCATCACTAGCATCACACATAATTTCAAAGGGTAAATTCCAATCAGGTGGCTGAACAATAGGTGCAGAAATCAAGGATTTCTTAAGTATTTCAAATGCTTCTACACAATCATCATCAAAGACAAAAGGAACATCTTTTTGTAAGAGATTAGTCAGAGGCCTAGAAATTTTTGAGAAGTCTTTAATGAACCTCCTATAAAAATCGGCATGACCAAGGAAACTTCTTATACCTTTAATGTCCTAA
Source organism: Triticum urartu (assembly GCF_056163025.1). Classification (NCBI taxonomy): domain Eukaryota; kingdom Viridiplantae; phylum Streptophyta; class Magnoliopsida; order Poales; family Poaceae; genus Triticum; species Triticum urartu. Next base: position 345,018,229 of record NC_141879.1, on the reverse strand, counting down.
GGACACGACATCTTTTCAATAGCATCAACTTTAGCTTTATCAACTTCAATACCTCTTTCAGAAATTTTATGCCCCAAGACAATACCTTCATTAACCATAAAGTGGCACTTCTCACAATTCAAGACAAGATTAGTTTCTTCACATCTCTACAAAACTCGATCAAGGTTGCTTAAGAAATCATCAAAAGAAGTTCCATAGAGGGAGAAATCATCCATGAAAACCTCAATAATCTTTTCACAAAAGTCAGAGAATATAGCAGCCATACATCTTTGAAAGGTAGCAGGTGCATTACATAAACGAAAAGGCATACGTCTATAAGCAAAGGTACCAAAAGGGAAAGTAAAAGTGGTATTTTCCTGATCCTCTTTCGACATAGGTATTTGAGAGAAACCAGAATAACCGTCTAGAAAGCAAAAATGTGTATGTTTGGATAATCTTTCCTGCATTTGATCAAGAAAAGGTAAAGGGTAATGATCCTTTCTAGTAGCTTTATTTAATTTGCGGAAATCAATTACCATTCTATAACCTGTAACAATTCTTTGTGGGATCAATTCGTCTTTATCATTAGGAACAACAGTAATACCTCCCTTCTTAGGGACACAATGGACAGGACTTGCCCACTTACTATTAGCAATAGGATAAATTATACCTTCCTCCAGAAGCTTTAGTATTTCATTTCTTACCACTTCTTTCATCTTAGGATTTAACCGTCGTTGGTGATCAACAACTGGTTTAGCGTCTTTCTCCAATTTTATTTTGTGCTGGCATAGAGTGGGACTAATGCCCTTAAGATCATCAAGAGTATATCCAATAGCAGCACGGTGCTTCTTTAGAGTTTTCAATAATTTCACTTCTTCCTGCTCTGAAAGATTAGCACTAATAATAATTGGATAGATCTTCTTTTCATCAAGATAAGCATATTTAAGAGTATCAGGTAATGGTTTAAGCTCAAACACGGGATCACCCTTGGGTGGAGGAGGATCCCCTAGAATTTCAACAGGCAAGTTGTGTTTCAAAATAGGCCCCTGATCAAAGAATACTTCATCTATTTCCCTTCTTTCATTCATAAACATATCATTTTCATGGTTTAGCAAATATTGTCCTAAAGGATCATTAGGAGGCACGACAATAGAAGCAAGACCAATAATTTCATCTTTACTAGGCAATTCTTCATCATGGGGTTTTCTACAAAATATAGCAAAATTAAAATCATGAGACATATCCCCTAAACCAACAATAACAATATCCTTTTCGCATTCTATCTTAGCATTAACAGTATTCAAGAAGGGTCTACCAAATATAATGGGACAAAAGTCATCTTGTGGGGAAGCAAGAACAAGAAAATCAGTAGGATATTTAATTTTCCCACACAAGACTTCAACATATCTAACAATCCCAACTGGTGAAATAGTATTTCTTTTGGCAAGCTTAATAGTAACATCAATATCTTCTATCTCAGCAGGTGCAATATCATGTGCATAATTTCTTTATATAAAGTATAAGGTATTGCACTGACACTAGCACCCATATCACATAAGCCATGATAACAGTGATCTCCTATTTTAACAGAAACAACAAGCATGCCGACAACAGGTCTATGTTCATTTTTAGTATCAGATCTAGCAATTCTAGCAGCTTCATCATAGAAGTAAATAACATGCCCATCAATATTATCGACCAAGAGATCCTTAACCATAGCAATACTAGGGTCAACTTTAATTTTCTCAGAGGGTGAAGGTGTTCTAGCATTACTCTTACGAAGCACAGTTGAAGCTTTAGCATGATCCTTTATTCTAACAGGGAAAGGTGGTTTCTCAATATAAGCGGTAGGAACAATAGGATCAACGTTAGAAGTGATAGTCTTTTCTTCAACTTTAATAGGTTCTACTACTTTTACTTCAATGGGAGGATGATATTTAAACCACTTCTCCTTAGGGGGATCAACGTGAGTAGCAAATGATTCATAGAAAGAAGCTACTATCTCAGAGTCAAGTCCATATTTAGTGCTAAATTCACGAAAAGCATCGGTATCCATAAAAGATTTAACACAATCAAACTTAGGTGTTATACCTGACTCCTTATCTTCTCGGGTTCCCAATCTTCAAAGTTGCGTTTAATTCTTTCCAATAAATCCCATCTGAATTCAATAGTCTTCATCATAAAAGAACCAGTACGAGAAGTATCGAGCATGGAGCGATTATTGAGAGAAAGCCGAGCATAAATTTTTTGAATAATAATTTCTCTTGAGAGCTCATGATTGGGGCATGAATATAACATTGACTTAAGCCTCCCCCAAGCTTGAGAGATACTTTCTCCTTCGCGAGGCCCAAAATTATATATATAATTACGATCATGATGAACCAGATGCATAGGATAAAACTTCTGATGAAATTCCAATTTCAATCGGTTGTAGTTCTATGATACAATATCATTGCATAGCCTAAACCATGTCAATGCCTTTCCCTTCAAAGATAAAGGGAAGACCTTCTTCCTGATAACATCCTCGGGCATACCTGCAAGCTTTAATAATCCACAAACTTCATCCACATAGATTAGGTGCATATCGGGATGTAATGTTCCCTCTCATGTAAAAGGATTAGCTAGCAGTTTCTCTATCATACCCGAAGGAATTTCAAAGTAAACATTTTCAGTATGCTTGGAAGGTTGAGGAGAAACTCTTTGCTCTACTGGTCGGGGTGAAGATACCCCGAACAAGCCCCTCAAAGGATTATTTTCCATAGTAACAAGTGACAATAAATTTCAGCACACTATATAAATTTTTGCTTACCAAATTCCACCTACCAAAGGCGCTTCACTCCCCGGCAACGGCTCTAGAAAAGAGTCTTGATGACCCACAAGTATAGGGAATCTATCGTAGTCCTTTCGATAAGTAAGAGTGTTGAACCCAACGAGGAGTAGAAGGAAATGACAAGAAGTTTTCAGTAAGGTATTCTCCGCAAGCACTGAAATTATCGGTAACAGATAATTTTGTGATAAGGTAATTCATAACGGGTAACAAGTAACAAAAGTAAACAAGGTGCAGCAAGGTGGCCCAATCCTTTTTGTAGCAAAGTACAAGCCTGGACAAACTCTTATATAAAGGAAAGCGCTCCCAAGGACACATGGGAATTATCGTCAAGCTAGTTTTCATCATGCTCATATGATTCGCGTCCGTTACTTTGATAATTTGATATGTGGGTGGACCGGTGCTTGGGTACTTCCCTTCCTTGGACAAGCACCCCACTTATGATTAACCCCCCTCTCAAGCATCTGCAACTACGAAATAAGAATTAAGGTAAACCTAACCATAGCATGAAACATATGGATCCAAATCAGCCCCTTACGAAGCAACGCATAAACAAGGTTTTAAGCTTCTGTCACTCTAGCAACCCATCATCTACTTATTACTTCCCAATGCCTTCCCCTAGGCCCAAACAATGGGAAGTTTCATGTAGTCTATGTTCACATAACACCACTAGAGGAAAGACAACATACATCTCATTAAAATATCAAACGAATACCAAATTCACATGACTACTTAGAACAAGACTTCTCCCATGTCCTTAGGAACAAACGTAACTACTCACAAATCATATTCATGTTCATAATCAGAGGGGTATTAATGTGCATAAAGGATCTGAACATATAATCTTTCACCGAATAAACCAACTAGCATCAACTACAAGGAGTAATCAACACTACTAGCAACCCACAGGTACCAATCTGAGGTTTTGAGACAAAGATCGGATACAAGAGATGAACTAGGGTTTGAGAGGAGATGGTGCTGGTGAAGAGGTTGATGGAAATTGACCCCCTCCCGATGAGAGGATCGATGGTGATGACGATGGTGATGATTTCCCCCTCTCGAAGGGATATTTCCCCGGCAAAACAGCACCACCGGAGCCCTAGATTGGTTCCGCCAAGGTTCCGCCTCGAGACGGCGGTGCTTAGTTCCAAAAGCTTACTTCTGATTTTTTTTCTAGGGCAAAAGACACCTTATACCAGAAGATGGGCATCGGGGGGCTTCCAGGTGACCCACGAGGCAGGGGGCGTGCCCAGGGGGTAGGGCGCGCCCTCCACCCTCGTGGAGAGTGGGTGGCCCCCCTCTGGTGCTTTCTTCGCCCAATATTTTTAATATATTCCAAAACTGACTTTCATGGAGTTTTAGGACTTCTGTAGTTGTGCAAAATAGGTCTCTAATATTTGCTCCTTTTCCAGCCCAGAATTCCAGCTGCCGGCGTTCTCCCTCTGCATGTAAACCTTGTAAAATAAGAAAGAAAAGGCATAAGTATTGTGACATAATGTGTAATAACAGCCAACAATGCAATAAATATCGATATAAAAGCATGATGCAAAATGGACGTATCAGCATCGTGAGTATTAAGTTCATAGAACAGAGTAACACATTAACTAAGATGACATGATGTAGCGGGATAAACTCAATCAATATGATGAAAACCCCATATTGTGATCCTTAATGGAAACAATACAATATGTGTCGGTTCCCCTTCTGTCAATGGGATCGAGCACCGCAAGATTGGACCCAAAGCAAAGCACTTCTCCCATTGCAAGAAAAACCAATCTAGCTGGACAAACCAAATCGATAGTTCGAAGAGACTTGCAAAGATATCAAATCACGCATATAAGAATTCAAAGGAGATTCAAATAATATTGATAGATAAGTTGATCATAAACCCACAATTCATTGGATCTCGGCAAACACACCACAAAAGAGTATTACATCGGATAGATCTCCAAGATGTCTTCTAGTCCAAGAAAAATCATCGCGAAAGTTTCATCCCATTTGGACTCCGTTTGGTATTCCTTTTCTGTGAAACTCTAAAATAAGGAAAAAAACAGAAACTGGCACTGGGCTCTAGGTTAATATGTTAGTCCCAAAAATAATATAAATTGCATAATAATGCATATAAAACATCCAAAACAGATAATATAATGGCATGGAACAATAAAAAATTATAGATACATTGGAGACGTATCAGCGCGCCACAAGGAGCTAGGCTCGCATGTTCGCCTGCTCCCGATGAGCGTGCAGGGACGACGCAACGGCGTAGCCGGTGGAACGCGCGGTGGCACGATTGCGATGCTGCATGGGAGAGGCCGGGGGTGGCCCGTGTTGCCGGTGGTGGTTGTGACCAGTCGTGCGCCACGCCGACCATGGGAGGCATAGGGTGACGACGAGCTCCACGGCCGAGGGGTGCTACCTGGGTGGCTCGAGCAGCCCAATGCTCAGCACAAGCTCGAGGTGCCTTTGCCATGGGTGCGATGGCACGGGCGCGGGGCGGAGATGGAAGAAGGGCTTCGGCACGCCCCTAACTGGCGCGCAAAATGTCAGATTCAAGGCTCCCCAAACCCAAGGAAGGTTCGAACTTTGGGGCGTGTGTGAAGAACTCAACCTCCCCAGCCAGCCAGTTTGTCGCCCCCACGGCCTAGCTCAATGAACAAGAAGAAGATTGACACATCAGTTTTCCTAGGTTTTGGTCACCTTGCGGTGTAAGACCCTACTCCTTCTTTGTGCTGGATTAGCCTCACGAGGGGCTGAGGATGAACTAGTACAAAGGAAGAATAACCTCGTGAGGTATGCTCTAGTGTGGGTGTGAGTTGATGAGGTTTTCCCCCGCTCCTACAGTGGTGGCTAATCTATATTTATAGTGGCCTTGGTCCTCTTCCCCCAAAATGAAGGCGGGAAGGGATCCCACAATGGCCAATTTGAAGGGGGACAAGTAGTACATCTTATCCTAACGAAAGGTGGTCTTCGCTTGCAAAGCTTCTGGTTGTGACGCTGCGGTGGGCTCAGTGATGACATCCATCCTAGCGGTCTTGGTCTCGTTGCACGAGAATGGAAACCTCTGGGTGGTTCCTCGGGACCCTACACCTATGCTTGCCTTCTTAGCACCAAACAGGAAACCTGCTCTTCTACGCCTGCTGGCACCCGTCTAGCCTTGGTCGTCATGGCTTGTGTCACCTCCACCTCATGAGGTGAGCACCTGGATAGGAATCTCCGCTCCTCAGGAGCCAGCCTAGGGAGGCCGCTCCCTCTGGAGGTCTTGATGTCGCCCGCCTCATGAGGCTTGGCCCCTCGCAAGGGTCTTGTCTTGGAAGTGTCATAGATGGGTCGTACCAGGTCGTAGATGAAGCCACGCCATGGGCTACAAGCAGGCAAGTCTGGGTACCCTGGTTCCCAGAACACCGACAGAGGAGTCGTTCTATCTCTATCTATCTAAGAATTGGCGCACAAGACAATTATCCCGGCAAAACATATAATGTGTTTAACATGGTGCTCTGTTTATCCATTGCTTATGACATTCAGTTCGGTTTGGTCAGTCAAAATGATACCGTTGGTATACAAAATTCTTGCAATTTAGTTTTGACTCTCGAGTGGCAATATATGTACCATAATTACTGAATCTTGAATGTACGGTTTTACTCTATTTGTGCTACATGAATTGTGTCATATTTGGTGAAAAAGACTCATAGCTTCTGATCACGGCCAACGTGCTCTGCTTTGAACTTCTTTTCTTTTTCTATTTGACAATAGAAAACTGGTTCTTTCTATTTTTGGGCAATTCATCTTGCTGGCCTGGTCCGAGGTCAGTGTTGCTTGCTTTCTTTTCTACCATTTCCCCATAGATGAGTGACGATGCCGTCTTCGCCTGGGCTATTGGATGTGTCGACATTGCCATCACATGTGTTGTAGACCAGTCAGCGAACGCTGAGGCTGTGGCAAATCTGATGCGGCAGTAGTACCAAGTCTGCTCCAAGTCACAGGTGCAGTAACTATCTGGGTTTTTTCAATCTTCCTCCTCATGCTTGTGCATTACACTAAAAAAAGACACATCTATGACATTTTGGGCCAAACAAATTTTTTTCTATCATGGTTATGACACTGCTATGATGATAATTGTGACAAAACCCGGTATCATCATAGATGTGGTGGGCTCCTACTTCTATGACAAAAAATCATGACAGAAAATGGGCTTTTCGTCCTGGGTGGGCCGGAGACGCAGCTGCATGACATTCCTTGGGCCGTCCATGACGGAAAAAACTGTGGTAGAAGCGAGGGCGAGGAAAATATCGAGGAGTTCCCGGTTATGGTGGGTGGTCGGGGCCGAGCGATGCACAGAGGTTTGCGCGTTTCTCTGGTACACGTACACGCATGTGTGCGAGGCGTTGCGCTCTAACTGAACCCGAGCGATTGCACTAGCTACGTTACTGAACCCTGACCGATCCCTTGTTGTTAACTGAACCTGAATGATTCCTTCACTACTGCTGCTAACTGAACCCGGTTAATGCTGCCTCTTGATGAACAGTGAGCGTTGTTGGGGGGGTTGGATGAACAGTTCCCGGTGGGGGGTTGGATGAAGAGGACCCCGTGTTAGTAGAGGCCGTTGTCGCTGGATGAACATGACCCCGATCGAGCCGGTTGGGGGTGGATGAAGAGGACCTCGTGGAGGGTTGGATGAACAGGACCCCGTGGAGGGCTGGTTGAACAGTAGCCCATGGAGGGTTGGTTGAACAGGACACCATGGAGAGGGCTGGTTGAACAGTAGTCGGTGGAGGAGCAGTGGAGGCTGGATGAACAGGAGCCCGTGGATGAACAGTCGCAGATGGAGGCTGGAGGAGGTCGACGGTGGATGAACAGTAGCCCGTGAAGGCTGGAGGAGGTCGACGGTGGAGATGAACAGTATCCCGTCGAGTCCCGTTTTGCGGTACGCCACACCCCTCCCGATGAACAGGACCCCCGTTTCAACCGTAGCGCTCCAAAACAAGTCTGTTTCCTCCATTTTGCGATATGCCACACCCCTACCGATCAACAGGACCCCGTTTCGACCATAGGAGGACCAAGAGAAGTCCATTTCCTCTGTTTTGCGGTACGCCGGACCCCTCCTAGTGAACAGGATCCCATTTTGACCGTGGTCCGTCGAACACAAGGTTGTTTCCTTCGTTCCGCGGTAAGCAAGGCCTTGTTTCGATCGGTTGTTCCGTCCAAGCCGGTTGGCTCCCAATGAACACGAGGACGCAGTTTCTCTGTTCCGACCCAGCCATGTACACGAGCCCTGGTCGTACGTATGCGCGAGTAGGCGTTTGAGACCCCGCCTGTATGTATGTACGTGGCCATATTTACTTTCTTGCACCCTGGCTGTACGTACGTGTACATGCTACGTGCGCGCCTCTACTACGACCGTGCCCTTTCTTACTCAGCAACAGTTCATCGCTGTAGCCTGCAGACAGACCGATCGTATGTACGTACACATTCGCGACCAGAATGACAATGCTACATACACTTCGACCAGGTGGGTCCTGACTATCAGGGAGGATAAGGAGGCACTTCCTTGCATGTGACAATGTAGCTGCTGGGTCCCAGTAGTCAGGGGGATACGTTTTTTGCCAAATATGATGGCCCATCCGGTGGGTCCCTGCTGTCAGGTGGAGGAATCATTATTTTGCGTGTAATAAGAAGGCACTTTCTTGTTGCGGCCATGGACCCAGCTATCAACCTGTCCACGTATAGTACTCTTCCGATGGAAGTTGTTCCTTGACCACATTGACCATGCCGCGCCGGGAGCACCAAGGCGGTGGACGACAGCGAGGCCTAGGAAGGGGAGGACGCGGAGCCGGGGAAGACATGGCAATGGATGCCCACGCGGAGAGGAGTGCGAGGGTTCACTGGTTCGGCTGTGATGTGAGGCTGTCGTCATCGTAGGGCCTGGCCAGCGGTGGGAGCAGTAGGGGCGGTGAGGCCTGTGCGGAAGCATAGCCGGCCACGGGAGGCGGGAGCAGGCGGTCCCGCCGGTGCTGGATTTGGCGGCTGGAGCAAGAAGATCAGGGATTGAAGAAACACGAAGGCCGTTGGATTGACATCCAACGGTTACATCTGCTACAATTGTTTGTTGACGTATGTAATAAGTAAAAAATCTTACATACGCGTCAACTTAATAGGCCCACAAGTCAGACCATTCCCTATTTTTTAATAATTTATATATAGCTCATTGCAACTTCTTATGCAATTTATTGCAGTCCGTTGTTTTGTTGGCCAGGGCCAGGGTTAAAAATTTAGAGAAAATTTCGTATATTTCTGTGGGTTCCAAACTATTTTTAATACCTAAATGTGGAGCCAGATTTAAAGTACTTTGAAGATATATTTAAATTAGGTTAAAGCCCAGTGAAATTGGAATCTGAAAATGTGACAAAATTCAGAAATTATAAAGTAATTGCCAATTTGTCATTTGTTTCTATATTTACAGCCCATTTCATATTACTTTCAAGATTTGCAGGCATCTTGAAAGAGTTGCAGCCCATCAGGGCGTAGAAAAATAAGTAGGCCTCGATTGGGTATTCTTCAGAAAAAATAAACTGGGCTCATTTTCACAAAGAAAAAATAGCTGGGCTAGTCATGTGGTGAACATAAAATATAAGCCTGGGCTAGACGGTCCACAGCCCAGTTGAAACCATGCTCTGTCTCAACAATAACAAAAAAATACTGCTCGAACAGCTACGTCCCAGGTGTCAGCCGATCTTGTGTTGTTCTCTTGTCAATTGACTATATATGCTGACAATATCATGGGTCCCAGATGTCACAAAACCACTAGGAGGAAGCATTTTCGTTTTCCATATGCTGACAATGGAGTATATATAACAAAAAATGAGGAACTTCCTTGTGTCCGGCCATGGACATGGTGGGCCCCTACTGTCATCCTCTCCATGTACAGTCCTCTGCCGATTCCTCTTGTTTGTTGACCATACAACGCGAGAGGGCGGCGCCGTGGCGAGCGCAAGAAAGCGCGCGGAGGATGACGGCGAGGCCTCGGACATCGGTGTTAACGATTTAGGAGATGGTGGGGCGGCGATGCGTGCGCTGAGGCGTAGCCAGCCATGGGAGGCAGAAGCAGGCGGCCCCATCGCCGCTGGTTTGGTTTTGGCGGCTGGAGGAAGACATGACTAAAGAAACACGATAGACTGTAAAAGAAGCAGTAGTACTTAACAACCTTAACTAAAACCAGCAGGGGCACTTAACAACCATAGCTAAAAGCAGTATGAGTACTTATACAGGTTCAACCGTACAAAGCACGCCTCGAACAGTGCTACTTTGCCTACAGTTAACCAAGGGTGAGGCCGCCAAGCCCCAGGACAAGGCCCAGGCGCCACCCCGCGCATTCACAACCTTCTAAAAGCGGCTTCATCTCACAATGTGGTCAATAAGCAGGATATTCGCTTTAGAGCCATGGAAACGCAGGAACATAATCTTCTGTCCTATTCTCCAAGATGGACGGGCCTTCATTATTTGAGACCACCCATGAATAAATATATTTTCACCTCCAAGGGGAATGCAGTAGGTCGACATAAACATCATGTTGTGACCAAGCTCAAGTCTAACCCGACCATGGTCAGGCATCTGTATAGGAACAATAGAACTGGGCAGTTTCTTTTTTAAGATCACAGCTGTAAAACTGTGTATAAGCAAGAGTTTATGAACAACATATATAATAGAAAACAGCTCGTACCATAAATTTCTCGACACAGTTGGACCTGTTCAATGAGTGCAGCAGTGGCACACATATCCCACATGGCCTTCCACCATTGAAATGCCCCACAAGGACCTCAAGACAATCAATAAAGTGTAGGAACTTGTGGATGTCATCCCAGTCAACTTCAGTGCCATCAGTAACAACCGAGTTCTTATGGAATAACAAATGAGTAGCCTACTTAACTCTGAAAAACCTACACATGCCACCAATTATAAGAAAATATTAGTTAGAAGTAGCATCTTCGTGAGAGATTCGTTGCTACTTCTAAAGTTAAATTGTGATTAGTTAGACATAATAGGTGGATTAAGAAGTAATCGAGGCAACAAGCAAGAACCAGATACAAAACTAACATGGATGAACAATTGGAACAACATCAGGGTGGAAGATGCAGTGATGGTGAGACCAGATTCTACTATTTCCATCAACATTCGTGCGCCAGCTTTCAGTCTGTAACACTTGAGAATGTTTATCCAAGTTCGGCCATAAAAAAAGAAGCGATCTTCTTGGTTCATGAACCCAACTCGAAACTTATATCTGTGGCTTGTCTTCATTGTGACCATTAAACTGGTGTATTCAGTTATGGCAAGGTCGAGCATATTGAGTACATGTGTTCTGGCAGAGCAAGGAATGCACTGCAGGAAAAGTAATATGAGAACACAGTGTATTCCCTATCCAAATCTAGAAATAATTTCTTCCTTCACGTCAGTGTTGACCATGGTACTAGTACCTTTTATCCAAATATAGCAATCTGAATTTCCAAATTAGTCGACAGCATGTTCAAAAGAACCCCACCCTCCCGGATAGAAAAGAGGACTCTAGGAACATACTATGCGCATTTTAAAATCCTGTGTTAGGATGAGAAGGAAAAAGTTTGGCGTCTCGCCGAGGGCGTAGAAACCTGTAGGGTCCTCGCACTTCAGGCATTGCAAATGAAACACACTAGATTTAGTAGGAAGAAAAATGCATCAACTGCGGCGGCGGCCATCCTAGGATTACCCGCGACCAAGGGACTTGGATTTATCGGGGATGGATGAAGAATTCGTACTTGGTTCTCCATGAGAAAACCCTATGCAATCGCCGAGAGGGGGTTTTCTCTGAACAAGCAGATGAGGCAGAAGGGGATTCATGCCCAGTGAAATATTGCCTCTTTGTCCGTCCAACTTACTGCTAAAGCTGGAAAGGTGGGGGTTTTGCGATTTGACGTCTCATTGGGCATTCCTGCGACGCTACGACCGGGTGTTTATACCGTGCAGTTGTGCACTCTAATTTGGTGCATATGGCACATGGACCCCATTGTTGGATGCCCCACATATCAGCGAAAGGAAGTAGAAAGACAGGAGTAACTAGTTACACATGAATATATTTTTGACAGAGAGATACTCCCTCTGTGAAGAAATAAAAAAATATTTTATATCACAACTTTATACATAAAATATCAAGGGGAATATATATAACATATATAATTATAAAAACATAGTTTTTTTAACACAGTATAGACGAGTTGTTGATGATGGTGTGCCTATCATCCTGCAATATAGGTCATCCGATTTATATCTGACGCATAGGAAGGAAACTATGGCAATTTTGCAAAAAGGTACCCACACACCTCTCCACATTTGCAAATAAGGCCTTCCCTGGTTCATCTTTTTATCTCACAAGATAAAATACTCATACAAATGCATCTTGATGTTACGTGCAATGCGCGGGCATTATGGGGGTTCAGTTGAGAATATAATACTCAGACAGGCTCACGGTTCTGGACTTTGGGCCACAAGCCAGTGGGCTGCATGTTTGGGGGCCCATGTGTTCTACCTCAGTGCTTTTCATATTGCAAGCGATTGGTACGGCGCTAGTTTGAGATGTTGTCGCAAGGCGAATACACACAATTGAATAAAGCACAGTAACTATTAGAATGGAATTGAACGACAGTTCCTAACCAGCAATCAGAGTTGCAATTCTATCGACGATATCCCACGTGATAAATAATACTGTCGTACTACTTATACACATAGGACACTTGTTTCAGCATGCCAGATTATTACATCAAAATCTCTCAGAGGATAGATCAGTTTGGCAGTTGCATGCTGCTACTGAAGAATTTCAAAGTTGATCTGGACAAGCTCTCCTTGCCGAGAAAGTTTGATTTTGACATCATCCCCTACCGCAAGATATGATTTAGATTTGAACCTTGACCATCCTTTAGCATCAATCACCGTGTGACCATCCTTTGTACTTACGGTATATTGAGCAGGTTCATTCACACCAAGGCTGCACATGGTAAGAGAAACTTGGCCACGGTCACCCGGATTGTTGAATGACTCCCTCGTTGCTCTCTCTATTTGCAAACAAGAAGACATACACAAACAGTTGGATCAACACAGTGAATCATGTGAAACAACATGGAAATAAAAAAGAACGAAGCACTTGGGTGGCCAATGCTTACCAAGAAGGTGGACAAGTCGGTTTTTGTAAGGACTTTGGTATATGAAGTGCGAACTGCAACCCAATCTGTTGCTAGTGCAACTGCTGGTTCCATTGCCGCTGCACGGGCCGGAGCAAATGCAAGTGCAAGTGTTGCTGCAGGTGCCGAAGCCGTTGCTGGTGCCCATGCCGGTGCGACTAGTAGTGCCGCTGCTGCTGCCGAAGATGGTGCTCCTTGTAGAGCTGGTGCCGGTGTCGGAGCAGGTGCCGGTGTCGATGCCCAATCCTCCGGTAGATCATCCTGATCTGCTGACACAGTCGGTGCCCAATCCTTAGCTGGATCAGACTAAGATGTTTCCGCTATCAATGCTAGAGCAAGTGCCGTCGGAGAAGGTGCCGGTGCTCGATCCGTTGCTGAAGGTGGTACCGATGTGCGAGACAGCGGCGATCGTGCCTGGTCTTCTATGATCAACTTTCTAACTTGAGTAGGCTCCGTGACCATGATCCATTCTTTTTCTTAATTTCTTTTAAATGCAAGAAGGACTAATTGTGGCAGGTTTGTTAAACCAAACTGCAGTTCATCATAGGGATTCAGCTTGTACTCAAACAACAGACTGATCCAATTGTTTCCAGTAATATAAGTGACAGATAGTGCCTTAGTTACTGACACGACATAAGAAGTGAAACCTGCAAAAATAACCATCGTAGAGCAAACCGAACAGTTTATTCTATGACGAATGTCACATGGAAAAACCTACATCATAAAATTGCAACAAAAGAAAGAGAACATGACATTAAATCAATAAGATTTAAACAGTAAATCAATAAGATTTACTTGATGTGACATGAGTGAATCCTTACCAGGAAATCACTATGTTGAAGTACTAAACAGAAGACTGATCGTCCAACTACGCGTGGCATGCAGGGCCCCCACCTACTCCCACAAGCAGGACAGTCCAAAGGTCGTGACAAATCATATGGACCGAACATCCATGGGGCTGGAAATCCTGGTCGGTGCGATAAACCTTTCGATGCATACAAATATTGGAGTGTAACCATAATTGATAAACCATCCTCACAAAAGAGATGATCTGGATACTTCAAAATATACATACTGAATTGAGTGGACAGACATTAACAAAGACTGTTCTCAGGACTCACCACACACCAAAAGCGGTAGTACTAAACAATACAGGGTTCACAAACACAAATCAAGTACTGAACAATACTACTTACTACAGACAAGCAAATTTGCACTAATTAAACTTTGCAGACTATTTCTTGCCACCGACCTACGGATGAACCCTGCATAACTAACTAGGCCATGGACTTCGTGAGAGATGTCTACCTGCACCATCACCATCTCATCAACCTTGGAGAATCTAATAGAGTGGTCTTTCCACTCATAAACATGACGATGAAGAATGGCCGCATCAGATTTGTTAGGAAGCTTTACAAGAACCACACCCTTCGTAATCGAAGGCACATCCAAGAAATTGTGGTGGTCAAATACAGCCTCAAGAACACGCCTAACAACAATGCTATAGGAAAACACTAGTTCAGGACACGTGGCGACAAGGACACATCAGCTGGATAGTTTAGCAGTAGAACTCATCCTCTGGTCCTCCAGTTCACACGGCATGACTTTGAGAACTTCGTCTCCATCGCGGACCTAGTTCTAATTCAAATAGAAATCAAATATTTTATTACTACCTCCATTCAGAAATGTAAGATGATTTTTTATATTTTACTCCATATATGACTACATATAAGCACAGAAATGGTTGAACAAAGACACTAGAACATGTCTTCAAAGGCATGAGAGCAGAGGGATTACTTGCAATATCCAGAACACAAGTTACTGAGGCAAATATACCCTCTTCAAAGGTAGCATTGATGTTCATAAAGTAGTTGAAACTAATCTATAAGAAATCAGTGTCAACCTCTCGCATGTTTCGGTCAAAACAGGAATTTAGAACCATCATTTCGCACACAAAAATCACATGCAAGATCACCCAGAAAGTTGTACTACTGGTACTAGTACCGCGTGTTAGATGAAAAAACACGATCAAGATCGAGAAACAGATCGTCAATAAGATATATTACCTGGACTTGCTTAATGAGGGATCCCAGAGAGGGGGGCTTGGACAGGCCGATGGCTTTGAGCTTGTCTGCGGTAGTCTCGGCGGGGTGCCTGCGCTTCTTCGTACCACGAGCCATAGACATCACTTCGGTCGGTGCCCCAGCGTCCATCAAGATACTGTAAAATAGAAATAAAAGAAAAGAAACCATAATCACAAACCCAAAAGAAGAATAGAGAGGGAGTTATAGGATCAGTCTCGGGGTTGCAAGAACGGGCCTTGGCCAGAATCAACGCCATTGATCCGCTCACCTTTCCTTCTTTGGGAGAGAAGAACAATGGCAGAAGCAGGTTGGAGTTTTCTTGAAGAAATGAGGAACAAGATGAGGGAGAAGCGAGTGGGGGTTTTCTTCAAGAGAGGAAGCTGAGAGAGAAGAGTGAAATGATGGTTGCTTCGTGCGTCCAACTTACTGCTGGAAAGGAGGGGGATTTGTCATTTGACAACTCATTGGGCATTACTACGGCGCTTCAATTCGGGTAGTCTATCGTGTAGTTGGGAACTCTACAACGGAGTAATTTAGTGCATGTCTAGTGGACCCCGATGCTGGTTGTCCCACACATCGGTGAAAGTGAGTAGCAAGGTTCCCGATGGCCGTCGAGGAGGATCCACATGGTAGAGCGTGTCCACTGTTTTTCTAAAGAAAAAATGATTACATCAAGCGTTTCCACTCTTTCAACGGAGGAGTGCCAAACACGACAGCCACTTGAACATACATAGTTCTCCTACTACTAGGCATGTGCAGTGGTTCATACGTCTGTACTACATAATCTTGTTGCTAGTATAGTAAGATATGATGATAACAAATGATGTTGTGCGCATGTCAACTATATGAACAGTAATGTAACTTAGTAGCACTTTTTCGACTGTCCAGTCGAGAATAAACGGTGAGATCAATGTTAACAGAACCAGGTCTACAGTGCACGGAGAGTAGGGTGCTATAGTACTCCACGAAACATGAACCATATGAAGCACAAATCAGTGTTAGGCAGGGTGCACGGGATGGGAGCAAAAGTTCCCTTCTCGACCCACTTTTGGGTGTTTGGCAGAGTGCATGAAGGGTGCATGAGTCCACACTAGTAGGTTAACACAAATACATGAAGAGGGAACAACTATGTTGACATGAGAATGTCGGGGAACGTAGTAATTTCAAAAATTTCCTACGCACACGCAAGATCATGGTGATGCATAGCAACGAGAGGGAAGAGTGTTGTCCATGTACCCTCGTAGACCGTTGTTGGATTTCGGGTTCCGGCAAAACCCTTGAGGTTTGAACACTGGTATGCGCACAAAGATCTCTCCCCCTCTCTAGCTCGCACACTCCACAATCTCACAGCCTAGCTCGACGAGCCCAAAGAACATGAGACACAAGATTTATACTGGTTTGGGCCACTGTTGTGGTGTAATACCCTACTCCAGTGTGGTGTGGTGGATTGCCTCTTGGGCTAAGGATGAACAGTTACAAGGGAAGAACAGCCTCCTGAGGAGAGGTGTTCTTGTGCTCGGTGAACTTGTGTGTTTGGGGGGATGATCTGGATGCTCGCTATGGTGGTGGCTAGTCCTATTTATAGAGGCCCTGGTCCTCTTCCCAAATATTGAGCAGGAAGGGATCCCACAACGGCCAAATTCCAAGGGAGACAGCTAGTACAAGTTATCCTGACAAAAGTAGTCTTCGCCTACCAAAGGCTCTAGTGGTGACGCCGACTTGGGCTCCACTATGACCTCCATCCTGCTGTCCTGCTGGTCTTGGTCTTGTTGCACCAATATGGAAACCACTGCGCTTGCCTCTTTAGCACCAAAGAGGAAACGAGGACACTGCACGCGCTGGCGCCCGCCTGGCTCCAGTCATCATGGCTTGCATCTTGCAAACCTCGCGAGGTGTCCCTTGCCTTGATCTCTCCACCCCTCGCGAGCCAGCCTGGTGAGGTCGCCCCTGAGGAGGTCTTGCATCGTCCACCTCGCGAGGCTTGGCCCCTCGCGAGGGTCTTGAGTGTTTGCTAGTGAAGATGGGCCGTATAGGGCCGCTGATGGAGCCACGCTGTGGGCCGCAGGCAAGCAAGTCTTGGGGACCCCCGTTCCCAGAACGCCGATAGTAGCCCCGGGCCCAAGGCGCGCACAGGCTTGGCTTCGAGGTGAAGCCAAAGGGCAAGTGCGGAGCGCCGCGGGCCCCAATAGCCTACGGCCCCGCTCGACGCATGGCGATCGATTGGATGTGGGCGGCCCCACTTCCCCACGCAGCCTTGATATTCGCCTGGCTAGGTGGCCACGGCGTCCTACACAGTTATTTCCCCCTTGCTGGCAACGCACTCCCCGACTCCTCCGCTTCTTCAAACTTCAGCCTCCCTCCATCCGACCTGAGCTCAGTGCCCTCCATTGCCATGGCGCCGAACTGGACGGAGAAAGGGAAGAAGCCCCTGTCCTCAGCCAGCCCGCCTTTGGCCGTCAAGCCCGTCATCGGCCAGTCACGGGTGCTCAATGAGGAGGCCATGGACAAGGTCTGCCTTGCGCTCGCCACCAGCTTCAATGAATGGGGTGGGACGGTGGCCTTGCCTGCGTCCCAAGCTTCTGCCGATAGAATAGCCACCGAGGTCCAGTTCTTCATCGACGCCCTGTGGGCCGGTCTGGTCCCCCCTTGTCCGCCTTCTTCAACGACGTGCTTTCCCATTTCTAGATTCATCTGCTGCACCTAGATCCCCAATGTGTCACTCTTCTCGCCATCTTTGCCTTTGTCTGCGAGGCCATGGTGGGCATCAGCCCCTCTGTGGCCCTTCCGCGCCATTTCTTCTCGCTGCACCTGATCGACCCCCGACAACGCTCAGGGTGCCTGAGCTTCCAGGCCGTGGTGGCGACTGCCGGCTCAGGGATTGACTCTGAACTCCTGCCATCCGCAAGCAGGTTCCGGACACGGTGGGTGTATGTGGATGTCGGAGTGCTCAGCCCTCTGCTCTTGCCTCCCCAGCTCCGGCTGGGCTCACGAGAAGCTTACGAGCCCCCGCCTCGCCTTCGTCTAGTACCGACTGAGGAGGTTGAAAGACCTTGGCTTGACCGCGCCCATGGTGATGAAGGAGTTCCTCCGACGCCGCATCGCCCCACTCTAGCGCCATTCCCAGCCGATGTGGGCCCTGTTTGTTGGCCCATATCGCATGAGGCTTCAGGAATCAGAGCTTCCGCTCGAGGCATGAAGAATGGTGCTCGAGGTCCTGGCGGGCGACCCCTCGCCAGCCGATATGCCACTGGTGGGCTGTCTCTTGTACTGCTGCTCGAACAAGGTGGAGTTCATGGGGCAGATGCCCACCTTTGACGAATGGGGGCTGCGTCCAGTCGGCCTCGATGAGCCCCGCGAGAACCCCATCACCGTGGTTCCCCTCCTTATCGCCGGCGCCGACCTTGCCCCAAGAGTCGACACAGGGGGGCAAGTGCCGCTGGAGGCCGGAGGTGCGGGCGCCAGGGTGTCGAAGATGCCCGCAGTTCCTAAGGAGTCATCTTCCGGAGCCTGCAACTCTCATGTTGATCCGGCAGCTAAGGGGGTGACGCGACCTGCTGCTCCTGAGGCCGAAGCTCGCGAGGCCTTCGGGGGCCGTCGTGAGGCGGAACTTGATGGCTCTCCCCAGTTTGGCGCTCCTAAGGTCACCTCCTCAGGCGCTTCACCAGCCGCACGCTGCTCTGGTCGCCATGTCCAACGCTTTGGTCGGTTTCGTGTAGACTTCGATGCGCTCCGCAAGAGGAAGGGGTCCCCAAGCTGCAGCAGCGGCGCCCTCCGGCCGTTGAAATAGAGGAAGTACATCGCCATAGATGAGTAAGTACCTTATCTCTGTAATTCCTTGACTGTTGCTTCCCTTCCTGACAGTAGCTCTTTAGGATCCCATCTACTAAGGCCGTGAAGCCTCTCGTGAAGCAACCTCCTCCTACCCCAAGTCTTCCGCTGGCCTTGAGCGCCGCAAGCCAGCATGCTGCCCTTGGAGCGAGGTTGGCTGGAGAGGCAGATACGCTAGCTTGGCGCCTCGAGCCCGCCCTCCTGCCGTCTCTTCTTCGTGGCCTCGTCGGGGGTGCGACGAGTGTGCCAAGGGCTCCTCCTATGGTTGTGGACGGCGGCTGGATGACTCCGATCTTGGTTTCTAATTCGAGCATTGGACCCTCCCCCGTCCAGGCCTCCGCCGTGGCCCAGATGATGATCGGGGAAGTGCCAGCCCCCAGTCCCTGCTGGGAGGGAGCGAGCCGCTTCAGGCCCCTTCAGTGACCCCTCCTGCGGAGGACGGAATAGGCCATGCGCTCAAGTCTGCGCACAAACGGAGTGTCGTCCGCCACAAGCACTTTCAGGAGGCGATGGGCGCGATGAGCCGGCTTGGTGGAGAACTTGCGGATGTAGACACGTGCCTCGAGGCCGAAGGTCTTTGGCTGATGGCGGAGCGGCACAAACTGAAGGTGGCCATCAACCTCGGGCGGCACCAGCGCGAGCTTGACAATGCAAAGGCCGAGGCGTCTCTCGCGGCCTCGCGAGAGGCCTGTGCTAGAGACTTGGAAGAAGCCCGGGTAGCCGATCGTCGCCGCGAGATCGCAAAGAAACGCGCGTGGGAGCTCCAAGCCTGGAGCGCCTCCTTGGAGCAGCAAGTGGAGGCGCGCAGGGCCGCCCTAGCATCGATGAAGGGGACGCCTGCCGAGAAGGAAGAGATCCTGAAGCGCGAGCAAGCGCTGGGGCTGGAAGCCATGGAGCGCAGCCTTGAGCTTGAGCGGTTGGAGATGAGGGAGCGCCAAGTCACTCAAGTAGAGGAGGTTGTCGGTGCGTGCGAGGCCAGGGCTCAGGAGGAGGTCCATCGCCAGGTGGCCGAGGCTCGCGCGGATCTTGAGGGCAGGTATGACCTGAAGTTGGAGCTCGTGGAGGCCGAAGCGGTGGGTAGGACTAATGCCCTCGGGTCAGGGTTGGCTGAGGCGGAACATCATGAGAAAGCCACCGCAGCCGCCCTGACCTCAGTGCAAGTTGAGATGGATTCCACTCGTGCCGAGCTGCTTTCCCTTTAGCAGCAGGGTGCGAGCGCTGATGACGATGTGGATGCTCTAGTCAGGTCCTTCACCTCTAAGGATGACGCAGTGGTGGTCGCTGTGGATGAAGGCGACGTGGTCAACGATGGTGCGGGCAACGCTGGCAATGGTGGCGGTGATGCCGACGACGAGGACGGTGATGCCAGCGATGATGACGACGACGCCAGTGACGCGTCTGAGGGCGACCCGGAGGACGTGGTGAGCGATATGTCCGATTGATCCCGTGCTTCCTTGCTGATGACCCTGTAAGTGAAAACTTGGGCATGGCCCTGAAAGTTGTAAGAGCATTGTGGGAGGGGGAGCCCCTCATGTAAACAGATTATCGCCTCTATTTCTTTGGCCAAGCCTGAAATGTGTTTATACGAGCCCGTTAGTCCTGTGCCAAACTTACTGCTGCAGTTTACCTTAGGCAGGGTCAGTTCTTGACTGGCTTGTGGGTTCACGAGCTTCTGAGGGGCCTGCCGATCCGCCTGAGAGGGCCTCGCGAGAAGCGAGCGCCAACCATGGAAGGGCGTGCGCGCAGCGTGCGTGTGCCGCGCCTAGCCCCCGCTCACGAGGGGCTCGCGAGGGGGGCGGCAGCAGGTGCGAACTCCGATTCAAGGCAAGGAACTAGATTGCAAGAAATCGCACGAACGAGAAAAGGCACCCCTGCACATACCAATGAAAATTCAACTTCAACTTAAATCCAAAGCCAGAAAACGGGGCTACAGAAAGGAGATTGAAAGCAAATGGCCGCGTCCGGCACCTAGTCTAGTCTTCTTGTCTTCTCACCAGCGCGGAGCTAGGTGCTGCCACTAGTCGTGGGAGGGAGCCCCTGAGGCCCGAGGGCGGCACTCCTGAGACTCCGGGGCGTGTACATCCCCACTCATTATTACGTGAGTGTCACGAGTGCAGATCTTCACAAGCACGAGCCTTACTTCATATCGCCAGATGAGGGCCCCGCCTTGCGCTGCCCTCGACCACCGTTGGTGCGACCGGGAATCTGGACGAAGCCAAGGGGCAAAGGGGACGCCAGCGGCGACCACGGGTCCTCTGCCGGGGGAAGGCTCGCCGGCACCTCCCCGGGAGAGGGCCTACCTCTGGGGGACGCCTTGCTCCACGTGATGCGGGGAGGGTCCTTTCTCCCGGCTCCTCCCTGGCAGCCCCCGGTGCGCTCCCCCTTGCGGAAGGGAGGCCGTCGAGCTAGGGCCGCCGTCCGCTGCTGTGACCTGATCCTCCTGCGACCCATGGTTAGCGTAAGCTTGCTCCTGAGAGATTAGTGGTACCCTGTAGCCGTTGTCGTCGGCATGGTTGGTGAGGCTCCCGGGAGGCTCCTGGAAGGCCTCACCTTCTAGCACCTTCTCCTCCCAGCCCGGCTCAAGGAACGAGCCAGGGTCATCTTCCAACGCATACTCTTGGTCCATCATGCGGGGCACATATGCCTCCGAGGCCGTCGCCCCGAAGACCTCGTCGAAGTGCCCACGCTCCATGTTGCGCGGCCCAGCGCGTCGTCCTGAGGATGGTATGCCGGCACCCCGCTGGGGCCGCGGGAGGCGACACTTTTGCCCGCACTCATCGGAGGTCGCGCGAGTGCGATTGGGCGTCTGGTGCTGCTAGTCGCATCGATGTTGACGAAGCCTGCTGGCGCTCCCAGGGGCGCGCGGGCACGGCGAGGTCCGCCATGCGATCCGGCCATGGCCTGGCGCGCCAAATGTCAGATTTCGAGTTTCGGAAAAAACCCTTGAGGTTCGAACACTGGGGTGCGCACAAAGATCTCTCCCCCTCTCTAGCTTGCACACTCCACAATCTCACGGCCTAGCTCGACGAGCCCAAAGAACACGAGACACAAGATTTATACTGGTTCGGGCCACCATTGTGGTGTAATACCCTACTCCAGTGTGGTGTGGTGGATTGCCTCTTGGGCTGAGGATGAATAGTTATAAGGGAATAACAGCCTCCTGAGGAGAGGTCTTCTTGTGCTCGGTGAACTTGTGTGTTTGGGGATGATCTGGATGAGCGCCCCTCACTATGGTGGTCGCTAGTCCTATTTATAGAGGCCCTGGTCCTCTTGCCAAATATTGAACGGGAAGGGATCCCACAATGGCCAAATTCGAAGGGAGACAACTAGTACAAGTTATCCTGACAAAAGTAGTCTTCGCCTACCGAAGGCTCTGGTAGTGGCACCGTCTTGGGCTCCAATATGACCTCCGTCCTGCTGTCATGCTGGTCTTGGTCTTGTTGCACCAATGCAGAAACCTTTGCCTGATGCCTCGGGACTCCTCGCCTGCGCTTGCCTCTTTAGCACCAAAGAGGAAACGAGGACACTGCGTGCGCTGACGCCCGCCTGGCGCCCACCTGGCTCCAGTCGTCATGGCTTCTGTCACGCAAACCTCGCGAGGTGTCCCTTGCCTTGATCTCTCTGCCCCTCGCGAGCCAGCCTGGTGAGGCCGCCCCTGAGGAGGTCTTGCATCGTCCGCCTCGCGAGGCTTGGCCCCTCGCGAGGGTCTTGAGTGTTTGCTGGTGAAGATGGGCCATACAGGGCCGCTGGTGGAGCCACGCTATGGGCCGTAGGCATGCAAGTCTGGGGACCCCCGTTCCCAGAACGCCGACAACCGTAAGCGGAACCGTTATGACAACGCGGTTGATGTAGTCGTACGTCTTCAGATCCGACCGATCCTAGTACCAAAAGCACGACACCTACGCGATCTGCACACGTTCGGCTCGGTGACGTCCCACGAACTCTCGATCCAGCTAAGTGTCAAGGGAGAGCTTCGTCAGCACGACTGCGTGATGGCGGTGATGATGATGCTACCAGAACAGGGCTTCGCCTATGCACCGCTATGATATGACCGAGGTCGATGATGGTGGTGGGGGGTACCGCACACGGCTAAAAGAGCAATGATCAACTTGTGTGTCCATTGGTTGCCCCCTCCCCCGTATATAAAGGAGGGGAGGAGGGGAGGGGCCAGCCCTCTCTATGGCGCGCACTAGGGGAGTCCTACTCCCAGTGGGAGTAGGATTCCCCCCCTTCCCTAGTTGCAGTAGGAGAGGATGGGAAGGAGGAGTAGGAGAGCTGGAAAGCCCCCCCCCAACCTATTCCAATTCGGCCTCCTGCCCAAGGGGGGCGCACCAGCCCCTTGTGGGCTGGTGTGCTTCCTTCTTATGGCCGATAAGGCCCATAACTCCTCTCGGGGGGTTCCGGTAACCTCCCGGTACTCCGGAAAAATACCCGAACCACTTGGAACCATTCTGATGTCCAAATATAGGCTTCCAATATATCAATCTTTATGTCTCGACCATTTCGAGACTCCTCGTTATGCCCGTGATCACATCCGGGACTCCGAACAACCTTCGGTTCATCAAAACACATAAACTCATAATACCGATTGTTACCGAACATTAAGCGTGCGGACCCTACGGGTTCAAGAACTATGTAGACATGACCGAGACTCACTTTCGGTCAATAACCAATAGCGGAACCTGGATGCTCATACCGGTTCCTACATATTCTACGAAGATCTTTATCGGTCAAACTGCATAACAATAAACGTTGTTCCCTTTGTCATCGGTATGTTACTTGCCCGAGATTCGTTCGTCGGTATCTCAATACCTAGTTCAATATCGTTACCGGCAACTCTCTTTACTTGTTCTGTAATGCATCATCCCGAAACTAACTCATTAGTCACATTGCTTGCAAGGCTCATAGTGATGTACATTACCGAGAGGGCCCAAAGATACCTCTCCGATAGACGGAGTGACAAATCCTAATCTCAATCTATGCCAACTCAACAAACATTATTGTAGACACCTATAGAGAATCTCTATAATCACCCAGTTACGTTGTGACGTTTGATAGCACACTAAATGATCCTCCGGTATTCGGGAGTTGCATAATCTCATAGTCATAGGAACATGTATAAGTCATGAAGAAAGCAATAGCAATAAACTAAATGATCATTATGCTAAGCCAACGGATGGGTCTTGTCCATCACATCATTCTCTAATGATGTGATCTTGTTCGTCAAATGACAATACATGTCCATGGCTCAGAAACTTAACCATCTTTGATTAACGAGCTAGTCAAGAAGTGGCATACCAGGGACACTCTGTTTGTCTATGTATTCACACATGTATCAAGTTTTCGGTTAATACAATTATAGCATGAATAATAAACATTTATCATGATATAAGGAAATATAAATAACAACTTTATTATTGCCTCTAGGGCATATTTCCTTCAGTGTCCCTGTTGCATTAGAGTCAATAATCTAGTTCACATCGTCATGTGTTTTAA
The DNA here is from genome assembly GCF_056163025.1 of Triticum urartu. Lineage (NCBI taxonomy): Eukaryota > Viridiplantae > Streptophyta > Magnoliopsida > Poales > Poaceae > Triticum > Triticum urartu. Next base: position 344,993,816 of record NC_141879.1, on the reverse strand, counting down.
CACCAATAGTTCACATCTTTATGTGATTAGTTTACATCTCCATGTGACTAACACCCAAAGGGTTTACTAGAGTCAGTAATTTAGTTCACATTGCTATGTGATTAACACCCAAAGAGTGATCATGTTTTGCTTGCGAGAGAAATTTAGTCAATGGGTCTGCCACATTCAGAGCCGTATGTATTTTGCAAATTTTCTATGACTACAATGCTTTGCATGGAGATACTCTAGCTAATTGCTCCCACTTTCAATATGTATCTAGATCGAGACTTAGAGTCATCCAGATTAGTGTCAAAGCTTGCATCGATGTAACTCTTTATGACGAACTCTTTGTCACCTCCATAACCGAGAAACATTTCCTTATTCCACTAAGGATATTCTTGACCATTGTCCAGTGATCCACTCCTGGATCACTATTGTACCCTCTTGCCAAACATATGGTGAGGTACACAATAGGTCTGGTACACAGCATAGCATACTTTATAGAACCTATGACTGAGCCATAGGGAATGACTTTTCATTCTCTTTCTATTTTCTGCCATGGTCGGGTTTTGAGTCTTTACTCAACTTCACACCTTGCAACACAGGCAAGAACTCCTTCTTTGACTGTTCCATTTTGAACTACTTCAAAATCTTGTCAAGGTATGTACTCATTGAAAATATATCAAGCATCTTGATCTATCTCTATAGATCTTGATGGTCAATATGTAAGTAGCTTCACCGAGGTCTTTCTTTGAAAAACTCCTTTCAAACACTCCTTGATGCTTTCCAGAAAATTCTACATTATTTTTGATCAACAATATGTCATTTACATATACTTATCAGAAATGTTGTAGTGCTCCCACTCACTTTCTTGTAAATACAGGCTTCACCGCAAGTCTGTATAAAACCATATGCTTTGATCACTTTATCAAAGCATATATTCCAACTCCGAGATGCTTGCACTAGTCCATAGATGGATCGCTGGAGCTTGGTCACTTTGTTAGCACCTTTAGGACCGACAAAACCTTCTGGTTGCATCATATACAACTCTTCTTTAAGAAATCCATTAAGGAATGCAGTTTTGACATCCATTTGCCAGATTTCATAAAATGGGGCAACTGCTAACATGATTCGGACAGACTTTTAAGCATCGATACGAGTGAGAAAATATCATCGTAGTCAACACCTTGAACTTGTCGAAAACATTTTGCGACAATTCGAGCTTTGTAGATAGTAACACTACTATCAGCATCCATCTTCCTCTTGAAGATCCATTTATTCTCAATGGCTCAACGATCATCGGGCAAGTCAATCAAAGTCCATACTTTGTTCTCATACATGGATCCCATCTCAGATTTCATGGCCTCAAGCCATTTTGCGGAATCTTGGCTCATCATCGCTTCCTCGTAGTTCGTAGGTTCGTCATGGTCTAGTAACATGACTTCTAGAACATGATTATCATACTACTCTGGTGCGGACCGTACTCTGGCTGACCTACGAGGTTCGGTAGTAACTTGATCTAAAGTTTCACAACCATCATCATTAGCTTCCTCACTAATTGGTGTAGGAATCACTAGAACTGATTTCTGTGATGAACTACTTTCCAATTAGGGAGAAGGTACAATTACCTCATCAAGTTCTACTTTGCTCCCACTCACTTCTTTCGAGAGAAACTCCTTCTCTAGAAAGGACCCATTCTTAGAAAAGAGGATCTTGCCTTCGGATCTGTGATAGAAGGTGTACTCAACAGTTTCGTTTATGTATCCTAAGAAGACGCACTTCTCCAATTTGGGTTTGAGCTTATCAGTCTGAAACTTTTTCACATAAGCATCCCAACCCCAAACTTTAACAAATGACAGCTTAGGTTTCTTGCTAAACCATAGTTCATATGGTGTCGTCTCAACAGATGTTTAGATGGTGCCCTATTTAACGTGAATGCAGCTGTCTCTAATGCATAGCCCCAAAACGATAGGTGTAATTCGGTAAGAGACATCATAGATTGCACCATATCTAATAAAGTATGGTTATGACGTTCGGACACACCATTACATTGTGGTGTTCCAGGTGGCGTGAGTTGTGAAGCTATTCCACATTATTTTAAATGAAGACCAAACTCGTAACTCAAATATTTGTTTCCACGATCAGATTGTAGAAACTTTATTTTCTTGTTACAATGATTTTGCACTTCTCTCTGAAATTCTTTGAACTTTTCAAACGTTTCAAACTTATGTTTCATCAAGTAGATATACCCATATTTTCTCAAATCATCTGTGAAGGTCAGAAAATAACGATACCCGCCGCGAGCCTCAACATGCATTGGACCGCACACATCAGTATGTATTATTTCCAACAAGTCTGTTGCTCGCTCCAGTGTTCCGAAGAATGAAGTCTCAGTCATCTTGCCCATGAGGCATGGTTCGCAAGCATCAAGTGATTCATAATCAAGTGATTCCAAAAGTCCATCAGCATGGAGTTTCTTCATGCGCTTTACACCAATATGACCTAAACGGCAGTGCCACATATAAGTTGCACTATCATTATTAACTATGCATATTTTGGCTTCAATATTATGAATATGTGTATCACTATGATCGAGATTCAATAAACCATTTATGTTGAGTGTATGACCATAGAAGGTTTTATTCATGTAAATAGAACAACAATTATTCTTTGACTTAAATGAATAACCGTATTGCAATAAACATGATCCGATCATATTTATGCTCAACGCAAACACCAAATAACATTTATTTTAGGTTTAACAGTAATCCCAAAGGTAAAGGGAGTGTGCGATGGTGATCTTATCAACCTTGGAATCACTTCCAACTCACATCATCACCTCGCCCATAACTAGTCTCTGTTTATTTTTGCAACTCCCGTTTCGAGTTACTACTCTTAGTAACTGAACCAGTATCAAATACTTAGGTGTTGTTATAAACACTAGTAAAGTACACATCAGTAACATGTATATCAAATATATACTTTTGTTCACTTTCCATCCTTCTTATCCGCGAAGTATCTAGGGCAGTTCCACTTCCAGTGACCATTTCCTTTGTAGTAGAAGCACTCAGTTCCAGGCTTGGGTCTAGCTTTGAGCTTCTTCATGGGAGTGGCAACTTGTTTGCTTTTCTTCCTTTAAGTTCCTCTTTCTTTCCCTTTGCCCTTTTCTTGAAACTAGTGGTCTTGTTAACCATCAACACTTGATGCTATTTCTTGATTTCTACCTTCACCGGTTTCAGCATCGCGAAGAGCTTGGGAATTACTTTCATCATCCCTTGCATATTATAGTTCATCACTAAGTTCTAGTAACTTGGTGATAGTGACTAGAGAACTTTATCAATTACTATCTTATCTGGAAGATTAACTCCCACTTGATTCAAGCAATTATAGTACCCAGACAATCTGAGCACATGCTCACTGGTTGAGCTATTCTCCTCCACCATGTAGGCAAAGTACTGTCAGAGGTCTCATACCTCTCGACACGGGCATGAGTATGAAATACCAATTTCAACTCTTATAACATCTTATATGTTCTGTGGTGTTCAAAACGTTTTTGAAGTCTCGGTTATAAGCCGTAAGGATTATGCACTAAACTATTAAGTAGTCATCATACTGAGCTTTGTCAAACGTTCATAACGTGTGCATCTGCTCTTACAATAGGTCTGTCACCTAGCGGTGCATCAAGGACATAATTCTTCTGTGCAGCAATGAGCATAATCCTCAGATCATGGACCCAGTCCGCATCATTGCTACTATCATCTTTCAACTTATTTTTCTCTAGGAACATATCAAAAAATAAACGGGGAGCTACATTGCAAGCAAATGATCTACAACAAAGATATGCAAATACTATTAGGACTAAGTTCATGATAAATTAAAGTTCAATTAATCATATTACTTAAGAACTCCCACTTAGATAGACATCCCTCTAGTCATCTAAATGATCACGTGATCCAAATCAACTAAACCATGTCCGATCATCACGTGAGATGGAGTAGTTTTCAATGGTGAACATCACTATGTTGATCATATCTACTATATGATTCACGCTCAACCTTTCGGTCTCCAGTGTTCCGAGGCCATATCTGCATATGCTAGGCTCGTCAAGTTTAACCCGAGTATTCTGCGTGTGCAAAACTGGCTTGCACCCATTGTATGTGAACATAGAGCTTATCACACCTGATCATCACGTGGTGTCTCGGCACGACGAACTGTCGCAATGGTGCATACTTAGGGAGAACACTTATACCTTGAAATTTAGTGAGAGATAATCTTATAATGCTACCGCCGAACTAAGCAAGATAAGAAACATAAAGGATAAACATCACATGCAATCAAAATATGTGACATGATATGGCCATCATCATCTTGTGCCTTTGATCTCCATCTCCAAAACACCGTCATGATCTCTATCGTCACCGGCATGACACCATGATCTCGATCATCTTGATCTCTATCAACATGTCGTCACATGGTCGTCTCACCAACTATTGCTTTTGCAACTATTGCTATCGCATAGCGATAAAGTAAAGAAATTATATGGCGCTTGCATCTTACACAATAAAGATACAACCATAAGGCTCCTGCCAGTTGCCGATAACAAAACATGATCATCTAATACAACAATTTATATCTCATCACGTCTTGACCATATCACATCACAACATGCCCTGCAAAAACAAGTTAGACGTCCTCTACTTTGTTGTTGCAAGTTTTACGTGGCTGCTACGGGCTGAGCAAGAACCGTTCTTACCTACGCATCAAAAACCACAACGCGGTATAGTGATTGCTTTTTGATCTTCAGAAAGAACCTTGTTCATTGAATCCGATTCAACTAAAGTTGGAGAAACTGACACCCACCAACCACATGTGTGCGAAGCACATCGGTAGAACCAGTGTCGCGTAAGCATACGCGTAATGTCGGTCTGGGCCGCTTCATCCAACAATACCGCCGAATCAAGAATCAACTAGTGACAGCAAGCAATATGTATATACCCACGCCCACAACTCCTTTGTGTTCTACTCGTGCATATAACATCTACGCATAAACCTAGCTCTGATACCACTGTTGGGGAACGCAGTAATTTCAAAAAAATCCTACGCACACGCAAGATCATGGTGATGCATAGCAACAAGAGGGGAAGAGTGTTGTCCACGTACCCTCGTAGACCTTAAGCGAAAGCATTATGACAACGCGGTTGATGTAGTCGTATGTCTTCACGATCCGACCGATCCTAGTATCGAAAGTATGGCACCTCCGCGATCTGCACACGTTCGGCTCGGTGACATCCCACGAACTCTCGATCTAGCTGAGTATCGAGGGAGAGCTTCGTCAGCATGACGGCGTGATGACGGTGATGATGATGCTACCGGAACAGGGCTTCGCCTAAGCACCGCTACGATATGACCGAGGTGGATTATGGTGGAGGGGGGTACCGCACACGGCTAAAAGATCAATGATCAACTTGTGTGTGCATGGGGTGCCCCCTCCCCCGTATATAAAGGATTGGAGGAGGGGAGGGGCCGACCCTCTCTATGGCACGCCCTAGGGGAGTCCTACTCCAACCAGGAGTAGGATTCCCCCCATTCCCTAGTTGGAGTAGGAGAGGAAGGGAAGGAGGAGTAGGAGAGAAGGAAAGCCCCCCCCAAACCTATTCCAATTCGGCCTCCTGCCCAAGGGGGCGCACCAGCCCCTTGTGGGCTGGTGTGCTTCCTTCTTATGGCCCATAAGGCCCATAACTTCTCCCGGAGGGTTCTGGTAACGTCCTGGTACGCTGGAAAAATGTCTGAACCACTCGGAACCATTCCGATGTCCAAATATAGGCTTCCATTATATCAATCTTGATGTCTCGACCATTTTGAGACTCCTCGTCATGCCCGTGATCACATCTAGGACTCCGAACAACCTTCGGTTCATCAAAACACATAAACTCATAATACCGATCGTCACTGAACTCATAATACTTTGTTCATCTTCGTTGTATTCTTTTATCGAAAATGGTTTAACCTCTCAAGGTTCTTTGGTTTCACTCGTATGTCAAAGAAGCAACTTAGTTTTACCTCTTCTCTTACTCTTACATTTCCCTCCGGTGCCATCCTAGATCTTGGGACGAGATCATTTCGTAGTTGTGGAGTGTTGTAACGCCCCGGATACAACTTTCCATATTTGTAACTCCGACTCTTGCCTTTTCCGGATATGCGATATGATTTTCCCTTCGTTGTTGGGTTTTTGTTTTCGTTTTGGTATTTTGTTCTTGTCATGCATTTCATATCATGTCATCATGTGCATCGTATTTGCATCCATGTTTGTCTCATGCATCCGAACCTTTTCCCCGTTGTCCGTTTCGCAATCCGACACTCCTACTTGCACCGGCGCACCCCTCCTGTCTCTTTTTGTGAGCGGGTGTTAAACGTTCTCGGAATGGACCGAGATTTGCCAAGTGGCCTTGGCACACCACCGGTAGACTGCCTGTCAAATTTCGTGCCATTTGGAGTCCTTTTGATACTCCAACGGTTAACCGGGGAACCGCAAAGGCCTAGTGTGTGTTACAGCCCAACACCCCTCCAAAACGGCCCAATAACCCATCCAAACCTCCTCCATGTCCTCCGCCATCGGATCATGATCGTGTTGGCGAAAACTACACTCCATTTGGACACTCCTACCTCCTCCTACCTATAAATATGTGTCTCCCTCTGAAATTTTGACATATATAAAACCCTAGAGCCACTCCTCCACCACGCATCCGGACATGTCCGTCCGCAGTCGGACGCGTCCACCGCCGCCACCATGTCGCTCCGGCCAATGAGAGGCGGCCACCTCAGCACCGCCGCCTCCCTCGTCCACTCGCGTGTCGCCAAGTGTTGTCGCCGTCCTCCTCCACCGCGCGGGCCTGCGAGCCCATCCGCGGCCCGCCAGGCCCGTTCATCGCCGCCCGGGTGCCCGAGCCGCCGCGCCGCCCGTCAACCGTCTCCTCCATCGCCGGAGCATCGCCGGACTCCGCCGTCTCCCCCTCTCGTCGCCCGCCGCCCCGGCTTCCGCGTCACCGGACGTCGCCCGAGCGCGCCGCCCTTCGCCCAGCGCTCCGCCGCCCTCTGCCTCTGGTCATCGGTACCTCGCCGGACCCTTCTCGATTCCCCACTGTCGACCATGCGATCTCGCCGGCGAGCTCGTCGCCCCGCGTCGATCTGCCTTCTCCGCCTGGCGGGACCTCGCCGGCCTCCGTAAACCGCCGGATCTGGACGAGCTCCTCCGGACCAACCCTTTTCCGGTCTCCTCCTCTCATCGGAACAACCACCGTCGCCGGAGCACCGGTGTGCGCCGCCGCCGCCGTGCGGGATCGGGAGGAGCCCCGATCCGCCATCGTCGTTGACCGCGGCCCCGCGCTGGGCCAGGCCTATATTCCGCGCCGCCGGCCCACTCTTCTTCCCCTCCTAACCCGGCCGAAGCCCAGGGTGAGCATCTGCTAAATCTCGCCCGAGTATCGTATATCTATCCTTCACTCACATGTTTGTTTTTGCTAAGTCCCTGGATCCTGATATATTTTTTCCTCCTTTGACCAGTCATATCTTGGTGGCCGTAGCTCTGTTTCATGCATATAAGATATCAAAATGTTCACTGTGAGATGCTCTTCGTTTCATTCCATTGTGGCATGATTGTTTGAGTTTGTCTTGATGGCCAAATCATTGATGCAAGAGTGCTATAAAATGTTGACTCCTGTTCCTTAGCAGATTATGATGATTTGTCATTTTTGTCACATTTGATGTTTGCATCATATGGGCATGAGCTCTACATGTGTTTTGAGCTATGAGATTCTATCTTACAGGGGACTTAGGATTTTACTAAGTCATTTTCCTGCTATTATTTTTATGCCATGTAAACATGAGGCTACAGTGAGATCCATGCTTCTTTTGAGTATCTTTAGTAAGGATGTTTTGAACATATGGTCATGCTCTATCCATCAATGCCCCTGTTTGCATTTACGGGGTGCCCTAGCATGTCTTAATCTTGCTCTACTTTTGCTATAAAATGTTCCTTATAGATTGTTCACATGTTAATCAATTTTTCCATGGTTGTTGCTATTGATCCTTGCATGTTATGAACTTGATATTGCCATGGTTAGCTTCATGAACATGTCTTCTTACTGGTAGTATGCTTATCTTGTCATGCAATGCTTTTTGGTCAGTGATTTGAGCTCGCAAAGATGCCTTCATAATTCTGCTTATGCCATTCTCTGTTTTCTGCCAAGTCTGAAACTGTTTATAAAACTTGCTATGTTTACATGGGTTCCATCATATCTTCTATGCCTTTTTGGCTCATGTTCAGTAAGGGACTTTTGTTCTATGCATTTAGTAGAATCATTCCATGCCTTTGTCTGCTATGATGTGTTCCTGGAGCATGTTGTGTGCTTGCTCTAAACATGCCTTCCTGATGTTATTCCTGGCATGTTAGTATTTTCACTAAGTCTGTGGAGCTGATATCTTTTGCACTTTTGCCATGCTTGTTTGAACCTGCTCTTGTGAGATTTAGCCGTAGCTCAGTGTTCATGTTTTGTCAATTATTTTGTGTAGATCACTTCCATATACTTTGTTGTTATGTTGGAGTGCAGTAGCTTAGTTTCTTGTTGCATTCTAGATGGCATCATGCTGTTAATCGCAGAATTCTGCCATTCTTGTTTTGCTTGCCATTTGCAAATCGTGCATCGATTCCGGTGATCTTTATATCGATTTCGACCGAAATCATCTCATCATTCCAGTGGCACACTTGGTTTGCCAAGTTGATGCCTTGTTCATCCTTTTCCTTCCGGAGCATGCATATGCATTGCATATCACATCCCGCATGTCATGCCATGTTTTGCGTCATGTTGTTTGTGCATTGCACCATGGTTGATTGTTGTTCCTTTGATTGTTTTCTTGCCTTGGGTAGAGCCGGGAGACAAGTACGTGATCGAGGAACCTGTTGAGTACACTTACGAGGATCAAGCTTTCGTCAACTCAGAGAACTTTGCATGCAAGATGACCATACCCTCGAAATCACTTCTATCTTTGCTTGCTAGTTGTTCGCTCTATTGCTAAGTCGCGCTACCTACCACTTGCTATATCATGCCTCCCATGTTGCCATGTCAAGCCTCTAACCCACCTTTCCTAGAAAACCGTTGTTTGGCTATGTTACCGCTTTTACTCAGCCCCTCTTATAGCATTGCTAGTTGCAGGTGAACATGAAGTTTGTTCCATGTTGGAACATGGATATGTTTGGGATATTGCTACCTCTTGAGCACTGCGTTGGTTTTCCCCGAAGAGGAAGGGATGATGCAGCAAAGTAGCGTAAGTATTTCCCTCGGTTTTTGAGAACCAAGGTATCAATCCAGTAGGAGGCTACGCGCAAGTCCCTCGAACCTGCACAAAACCAATAAATCCTCGCAAGCAACGCAAATAGGGGTTGTCAATCCCTATAGGGCCACTTACGAGAGTGAGATCTGATAGATATAATAAGATAATATTTTTGGTATTTTTATGATAAAGATGCAAAGTAATATAAAGGCAAAGTAAATAGCAAAGGAAATAACAAAGTAGTTGGAGATCAATATGATAAAGATAGACCCGGGGCCATAGGTTTCACTAGTGGCTTCTCTCGAGAGCATAAGTATTCTACGGTGGGTGAACAAATTACTGTTGAGCAATTGACAGAATTGAGCATAGTTATGAGAATATCTAGGTATGATCATGTATATAGGATCACGTCCAAGACCAGTAGACCGACTCCTGCCTGCATCTACTACTATTACTCCACTCATCGACCGCCATCCAGCATGCATCTAGAGTAATAAGTTAAAAACAGAGTAACGCCTTAAGCAAGATGACATGATGTAGAGGGATAGACTAATGCAATATGAAGAAAACCCCATCTTGTTATCCTCGATGGCAACAATACAATACTTGCCTTGCTGCCCTTACTGTCACCGGGAAAGGACACCGCAAGATTGAACCCAAAGCTAGGCACTTCTCCCATTGCAAGAAAGATCAATCTAGTAGGCCAAACCAAAATGATAATTCTAAGAGACTTGCAAAGATAACCAATCATACATAAAAGAATTCAGAGAAGATTCAAATATTATTCATAGATAGACTTGATCATAAACCCACAATTCATTGGTCTCAACAAACACACCGCAAAAAGAAGATTACATCGAATAGATCTCCACAAGAGAGGGGGAGAACATTGTATTGAGATCCAAAAAGAGAGAAGAAGCCATCGAGCTACTAACTATGGACCCATAGGTCTGAGGTAAACTACTCACACTTCATCGGAGAGGCTATGGTGTTGATGTAGAAGCCCTCCGTGATCGATGCCCCCTCCGGCGAAGCTCCGAAACAGGCCCCAAGATGGGATCTCGTGGATACAGAAAGTTACGGCAGTGGAATTAGGGTTTTGGCTCCTGTTCTGATCGTTTGGGGGTAAGTGGATATATATAGGAGGAAGGAGTACGTCGGTGGAGCAACAGGGGCCCATGAGGGTGGAGGGCGCGCCTGGTGGGGGTGCGCATGCCCCCCTACCTCGTGGCCTCCTGTTTTATTTCTTGACGTAGGGTCCAAGTCTCTCTGGTCTTATTCGTTGAGAAAATCACGTTCCCGAAGGTTAAATTCTGTTTGGACTCCGTTTGATATTCCTTTTCTTCGAAACCCTAGAACAGGAAAAAAACAGCAATTCTGGGCTGGGCCTCCGGTTAATAGGTTAGTCCGAAAAATAATATAAAAGTGGATAATAAAGCCCAATAATTTCCAAAACAGTAGATAATATAGCATGGAGCAATCAAAAATTATAGATACGTTGGAGACATATCAGATATCACAATATATCTTATTTACTTTAATGCATCTATATACTTGGTAAAGGGTGGAAGGCTCGGCCTTATGCCTGGTGTTTTGTTCCACTCTTGCCGCCCTAGTTTCCGTCATACCGGTGTTATGTTCCTTGATTTTGCATTCCTTACGCGATTGGGTGTTATGGGAACCCCTTGACAGTTTGCTTTGAATAAAACTCCTCCAACAAGGCCCAACCTTGGTTTTACATTTGCCTAACAACCTACACTTTTCCCTTGGGAGTAATTAACCCGAGGGTCATCTTTATTTTAACCCCCCCGGGCCAGTGCTTCCCTAAGTGTTGGTCCGAACCAGGCAGCCTACGGGGCCATCTCGGGGCAACTTGAGGGTTTGTTTTACTCGTAGCATGACCTATCTGGTGTGTCATGAGAACGAGATACGTGCAACTCCTATCGGGATGTCAACACATCGGGTGGCTTTGCTGGTCTTGTTTTACCATTGCCGAAATGTCTTGTAACCGGAATTCCGAGACTGATCGGGTCTTCCCGGGAGATGGAATATCCTTCGTTGACCGTGAGAGCTTGTGATGGGCTAAGTTGGGACACCCCTGCAGGGTTTGAACTTTCGAAAGTCGTGCCCACGGTTATGTGGCAGATGGGAATTTGTTAATGTCCGGTTGTAGATAACTTGACACTTGACTTAATTTAAAATACATCAACCGTGTGTGTAGCCGTGATGGTCTCTTCTCGGCGGAGTCCGAGAAGTGAACATGGTTCTTGTGTTATGCTTGAATGTAGGTAGTTTCTGGATCACTTCTTGATCACTTCTAGCTTCACGACCGTTGTGTTGCTTCTCTTCTCGCTCTTATTTGCGTATGTTAGCCACCATATATGCTAGTGCTTGCTGCAGCTCCACCTCACTACCCTTTCCTACCCTTAAGCTTAAATAGTCTTGATCTTGCGGGTGTGAGATTGCTGAGTCCCCATGATTCACAGATACTTCCAAACAGATGCAGGTGCTGATGATACCCGTGCAGATGACGCAACCCAGCTCAAGTGGGAGCTCGATGAAGGTCTTGAATCGGTGTTTTGTTTCGTTCCCTGTTGATCAGTAGTGGTGCCCAGTTGGGATGATCGGGGATCTAGCATTTGGGGTTGTCTTCTTTTATTTTGGTTCCGTAGTCGGACCTTGATTGTATTCTTGATGATGTATGTTTAAGTTGTATTGTGTGAAGTTGCGATTGTAAGCCAACTCTTTATCCCTTTCTTATTCAGTACATGGGATTCTTTGAAGATTACCCCTCTTGCGACAAACCTACCATGCGGCTATGCCTCTAAGTCGTGCCCCGACACGTGGGAGATATAGCCGCATTGTGGGTGTCACAAGTTGGTATCAGAGCCTTCCCCGACTTAGGAGCCCCCTGCTTGATCGAATCACTGACGTTGTTGAGTCTAGAACAAAATGTTTTGAGCCTTAGGATTATATTTATCGGAGAGTAGGATTCTTTTTACTCCTCAGTCCCTTCTTCGCTCTGGTGAGGCCTCCTGACGTAGTGTTTTGACTCTTCTGTCCTCAAATTTCACGAAAAAAAATTAGGATCACGCGGGTATCTTGGAATCGTTCCGATGGTTTTGTGAAGAGAACATTGTTCTTGGTGCCTCCTGACATTTAGGAGTTGTGGCAGTGTCCCGGGGAGTTGAGCTCCGAGGTGTTGTCGTCACAATTTTATCGTTGCATTTCTGGAATACCTGAGTTCGCCGACATCGAAAATCTCTTTTATACAGTTGTTGGTGAGATAACCTCAGCGCCACCCAGTACTGGGGCGGGAGTTCAGGAGTATTGCCATAACTCGTATAACAAATGCTTTTCGAAGGCTGAGGTAAACGATTTCCGAAGGTTTCTTGGTTATGTGTTGAAGGATGGATACAGCTGGATGTAGGATTTGCTAGTTTTGGGTGAGATATTATGCTTCCCCTGTATCCCCAACACCAGATTGCATAACTAGAAAGTTTCGGGAGTTTATAACTGGGAATTCAAGTATCACGTAGGATATCCTTCCAATAGACACATGATACGATATGGGGTCTATCATATGTTTGTTCCTGCTTATTCTGCAAGCCAATCCTTTGTTTTATTTTGAGTTGTGGTATTCGAGTTGCTTCAATGTCAAGTGTTGATTCCATACCTTTCCTAAGCGGTGTTCTCATATTTATATGAGAGTGGTAATCCTTCTTGATCATCGAGATTGTCATCCCAATTCTTTCCAACCAGTGTGCTTCTCTTCAAGTGGATCCGATCATTTCAACATTCGCAAGATCACCTCTCAGTTTTCCCTACGTTGTTTGTTTTATTAGTCCCAAGTTGCCTTTGTTTTCCCGCCCTCCCACCCTTTTTCTTCAAGGAATCAGATTTCTTAATCAAGTATCCATTTTATTCATGTGAAGTCTCTTCATTCTTTTCTTCTATGTTCTTATCCGGTGATTCTTAGGAAGATTCGTACGGAGCTTCTAGGTTATCATTCCTTGTTCTCTTATCTTCCCCGGTGTTTTCAATGCAATCTTTCGGTGTTGATCATATCCTTTTCCTCGTTTCAAATATGTTCTCAAGCTGTTGCACATCTTAATCATTCACTTTCCGCTATTCATTTGTTCTGGAGTGCTGAAGATATCTCAGAAGATTCGTGTTTTCACTACTAATCCGTCCAAGCTCTTTCGAGGATGTTATCTCATACAAGCTATTTAACTCCACTGGTGCAATCTCCTTTTCAAGAAATCTCTTCAATGGTGTTTCTTTTGAGTGGGCCCTAACCCACATGTCTTTTCCCAGGATCTTACCTGACTCTTCTATTTTTCCGGAGCTACTATCAAATTCTTCTCCAAGTTGACGTAAGAATGAATTATCATCAGTCATATGTCTTTCTCCAAGATCTTTCAAATTCTTTTCATCGTCGGTTCAACCTTTCTAATATTCATCCCGGAGTATCTCAATGATTCATGGTGGTGTTTCTCATCGTCATTCTCGACAGTTGAAGACCGAAAAAGAGTTTTTCCTCCATACCTTATCTGTTTTCTCAGCGATGCGTAGTTCAAGCTTGGTGCCATCCTCTCATAATTGTTTTTGATCCGGAGCAATTCAAGAGTCTTTTCAGTTTGATTCTCCAAAGGCCATCATTTCGTGTTTATTCATTCTCAGCTTTCAGCTCTCGTTCTTTCCAATCCTACTGGTGGTTCGTTGAAGTCCTTCTCAAGTTTGCGCTATATCACTCTTAATCCTTTCTGCGAGAATAAGTAGTATGCCAAATCCGTTGCTTATCATCAATCTAAATTGGCAAAGGATAAGCATAATGTAATTCTTATTCTTGTTTCATCGAGTAAATTCAATTCCTTATTTCGGAGGTTCATCAAAATTCTTGATTTCATTTGTTCATCTTTCCTTCCAGAGTTCCAAGTTTTTCTCGGTTATATCATCGCGAAGCTCCATGTAATCATTGCAAGCCTTATCCCGGAGTTCTTTCCAACTTCTCTTTCTTTTATCGTCCTTATATCCGGTGTTCTTCATGGAGGCTACATGGTGGTTCATCAAGGATTCTTTTCATTCTTCAATTGTTCTTCAAGATATCTCTCGAAGCTATGATCCGCCAAGCTATAATTCAAGTATTCTTCATCTTGCATTCCGAAGTGCAATTCTTTCTAACTTATCTTTTTCAGGTGGTGTTATGTCGTTTTGACAGCTTCCTTCATGTTTCATTACTCACAAGTTGGCCGAAATGACACATTTTAAACCCATCATTTTCAATTTGTTCATGAGATCCCTTGCAACCCATCAATCTCTTCTTTGGAATTGTCTTGGGTTATATTTCACCTAAAGCTTTCCCTAAGGATTGTTGCTAATGATGGTGCTTATAAATGACCCAAGTTCTTCATTTATCCTCCTGGTGAAATAAGCTTCTCATCTTCTTGTTGATATCAATCCAATTTTTTTCCCATGAGTGGCAGGTTGTCACCTCATAATTCTGAGATGTCTTTCATAAGCCCACATCAAGATTATCCTTTCGTCGTTGGTTTCCAACAACTCCGTTATTGAAGGAAATATGCCCTAGAGGCAATAATAAAGTTATTATTTTATTTCCTTATATCATGATAAATGTTTATTATTCATGCTAGAATTGTATTATCCGGAAACATAATACTTGTGTGAATACATAGACAAACTAAACGTCACTAGTGTGCCTCTACTTGACTAGCTCGTTAATCAAAGATGGTTATGTTTCCTAACCATAGACATGTGTTGTCATTTGATTAACGGGATCACATCATTAGGAGAATGATGTGATTGACATGACCCATTCCATTAGCTTAGCACCCGATCGTTTAATATGTTGCTATTGCTTTCTTCATGACTTATACATGTTCCTATGACTATGAGATTATGCAACTCCCGTTTGCCGGAGGAACACTTTGTGTGCTACCAAATGTCACAACGTAACTGGGTGATTATAAAGGAGCTCTACAGGTGTCTCCAAAGGTACATGTTGGGTTGGCGTATTTCGAGATTAGGATTTGTCACTCCGATTGTCGGAGAGGTATCTCTGGGCCCTCTCGGTAATGCACATCACATAAGCCTTGCAAGCATTGCAACTAATGAGTTAGTTGTGAGATGATGTATTACGAAACGAGTAAAGAGACTTGCCGGTAACGAGATTGAACTAGGTATTGAGATACCGACGATCGAATTTCGGGCAAGTAACATACTGATGACAAAGGGAACAAAGTATGTTGTTATGCGGTCTGACCGATAAAAGATCTTCGTAGAATATGTGGGAGCCAATATGAGCATCCAGGTTCCGCTATTGTTTATTGACCAGAGACATGTCTCGGTCATGTCTACATTGTTCTCGAACCCGTAGGGTCCGCACGCTTAGCGTTACGATGATAGTTTCATTATGAGTTTATATATTTTGATGTACCGAAGTTTTTTCGGAGTCCCGGATGTGATCACAGACATGACGAGGAGTCTCGGAATGGTCGAGACATAAAGATTGATATATTAGAAGCCTATGTTTGGACATCGGAAGTGTTCCGGGTGAAATCGGCATTTTACCGGAGTATCGGGAGGTTACCGGAACCCCCCGGTAACCTAATGGGCCTTAATGGGCCTAGTGGAGGAAGAGGAGAGGAGGCCTAGGGGCTGCCGCAGGCCCCTCCCTCCCCTAGTCCGAATTGGACAAGGAGGGAGGGCGGCGCCCCCCCCCCTTTCGTTTCTTCCCTCTCCTCCTTCCCCCCAAGTCCTAATCCAACTAGGGAAAGGGGGGAGTCCTACTCCCGGTAGGAGTAGGACTCCTCCAGCGCGCCTCCTCCTAGGGCCGGCCGCACCCCCCCCCCCCTTGCTCCTTTATGTACGGGGGCAAGGGGGCACCTCTACACACACAAGTTGATCCTCGTGATCGTTTTCTTAGCCGTGTGCGGTGCCCCCTTCCACCATACTCCTCGATAATATTGTAGTGGTGCTTAGGCGAAGCCCTGCGACGGTAGAACATCAAGATCGTCATCACGCCGTCGTGCTGACAGAACTCTTCCCCGACACTTTGCTGGATCGAAGTTCGGGGATCGTCATCGAGCTGAACGTGTGCTAAAACTCAGAGGTGTCGTAGTTTCGGTGCTTGATCGGTCGGGCCGTGAAGACGTATGACTACATCAACCGCGTTGTCATAACGCTTCCGCTATCGGTCTACGAGGGTATGTAGACAACACTCTCCCCTCTCGTTGCTATGCATCACCATGATCTTGCGTGTGCGTAGGAAATTTTTTGAAATTACTACGTTCCCCAATAGTGGCATCCGAGCCTAGGTTTTATGTGTTGCTGTTATATGCACGAGTAGAACACAAGTGAGTTGTGGGCGATATAAGGCATACTGCTTACCAGCATGTCATACTTTGGTTCGGCGGTATTGTTGGATGAAGCGGCCCGGACCGACATTACGCGTACGCTTACGCGAGACTGGTTCTACCGACGTGCTTTGCACACAGGTGGCTGGCGGGTGTCAGTTTCTCCAACTTTAGTTGAACCAAGTGTGGCTACGCCCGGTCCTTGCGAAGGTTAAAACAGCACCAACTTGACAAACTATCATTGTAGTTTTGATGCGTAGGTAAGATTGGTTCTTGCTTACGCCCGTAGCAGCCACGTAAAACTTGCAACAACAAAGTAGAGGACGTCTAACTTGTTTTTGCAGGGCATGTTGTGATGTGATATGGTCAAGACATGATGCTAAATTTTATTCTATGAGATGATCATGTTTTGTAACCGAGTTATCGGCAACTGGCAGGAGCCATATGGTTGTCGCTTTATTGTATGCAATGCAATTGCGCTGTAATGCTTTACTTTATCACTAAGCAGTAGCGATAGTCGTGGAAGCATAAGATTGGCGAGACGACAACGATGCTACGATGGTGATCAAGGTGTCACGCCGGTGACAATGGTGATCATGACGGTGCTTCGAAGATGGAGATCACAAGCACAAGATGATGATGGCCATATCATATCACTTCTATTGATTGCATGTGATGTTTATCTTTTATGCATCTTATCTTGCTTTGATTGACGATAGCATTTTAAGATGATCTCTCACTAATTATCAAGAAGTGTTCTCCCTGAGTATGCACCATTGCGAAAGTTCTTCGTGCTGAGACACCACGTGATGATCGGGTGTGATAGGCTCTACGTTCAAATACAACGGGTGCAAAACAGTTGCACACGCGGAATACTCAGGTTATACTTGACGAGCCAAGCATATACAGATATGGCCTCGGAACACGGAGACCGAAAGGTCGAGCGTGAATCATATAGTAGATATGATCAACATAGTGATGTTCACCAATGAAACTACTCCATCTCACGTGATGATCGGACATGGTTTAGTTGATTTGGATCACGTGATCACTTAGAGGATTAGAGGGATGTCTATCTAAGTGGGATTTCTTTAGTAATATGATTAATTGAACTTAAATTTATCATGAACTTAGTACCTGATAGTATCTTGCTTTTTTATGTTTGATTGTAGATAGATGGCCCGTGTTGTTGTTCCGTTGAATTTTAATGCATTCCTTGAGAAAGCAAAGTTGAAAGATGATGGTAGCAATTACACGGACTGGGTCCGTAACTTGAGGATTATCCTCATTGCTGCACAGAAGAATTATGTCCTGGATGCACCGTTGGGTACCAGGCCTACTACTGGAGCAACACCAGATGTTATGAACGTCTTGCAAAGCAAAGCTGATGACTACTCGATAGTTCAGTGTGCCATGCTTTACGGCTTAGAATCAGGACTTCAACGACGTTTTGAACGTCATGGAGCATATGAGATGTTCCAGGAGTTGAAGTTAATATTTCAAGCAAATGCCCGGATTGAGAGATATGAAGTCTCCAATAAGTTCTATAGCTGCAAGATGGAGGAGAACAGTTCTGTCAGTGAGCATATACTCAAAATGTCTGCGTATAATAATCACTTGATTCAATTGGGAGTTAATCTTCCAGATTTCCGCGTCATTGACAGAATTCTCCAATCACTTCCACCTAGCTACAAGAGCTTCGTGATGAACTATAATATGCAAGGGATGGTTAAGACAATTCCCGAGCTCTTCGCAATGCTGAAAGCTGCGGAGGTAGAAATCAAAAAGGAGCATCAAGTGTTGATGGTCAACAAGACCACTAGTTTCAAGAAAAAGGGCAAAGGGAAGAAGAAGGGGAACTTCAAAAAGAACAGCAAGCAAGTTGCTGCTCAGGAGAAGAAAACCAAATCTGGACCTAAGCCTGAAACTGAGTGCTTCTACTGCAAGCAGACTGGTCACTGGAAGCAGAACTGCCCCAAGTATTTGGCGGATAAGAAGGATGGCAAGGTGAACAAAGGTATATATGATATACATGTTATTGATGTGTACCTTACTAATGCTCGCAGTAGCACCTGGGTATTTGATACTGGTTCTGTTGCTAATATTTGCAACTCGAAACAGGGACTAAGGATTAAGCGAAGATTGGCTAAGGACGAGGTGACGATGCGCGTGGGAAATGGTTCCAAAGTCGATGTGATCGCGATCGGCACGCTACCTCTACATCTACCTTCGGGATTAGTATTAGACCTAAATAATTGTTATTTGGTGCCAGCGTTGAGAATGAACATTATATCTGGATCTTGTTTGATGCGAGACGGTTATTCATTTAAATTAGAGAATAATGGTTGTTCTATTTATATGAGTAATATCTTTTATGGTCATGCACCCTTGAAGAGTGGTCTATTCTTATTAAATCTGGATAGTAGTGACACACATATTCATAATGTTGAAGCCAAAAGATGCAGAGTTGATAATGATAGTGCAACTTATTTGTGGCACTGCCGTTTAGGTCATATCGGTGTAAAGCGCATGAAGAAACTCCATATGATGGACTTTTGGAACCACTTGATTATGAATCACTTGGTACTTGCGAACCGTGTCTTATGGGCAAGATGACCAAAACACCGTTCTCCGGTACTATGGAGAGAGCAACAGATTTGTTGGAAATCATACATACAGATGTATGTGGTCCGATGAATGTTGAGGCTCGTGGCGGATATCGTTATTTTCTCACCTTCACAGATGACTTAAGAAGATATGGGTATATCTACTTAATGAAACATAAGTCTGAAACATTTGAAAAGTTCAAAGAATTTCAGAGTGAAGTTGAAAATCATCGTAATAAGAAAATAAAATTCCTACGATCTGATCGTGGAGGAGAATATTTGAGTTACGAGTTTGGTGTACATTTGAAACAATGCGGAATAGTTTCGCAACTCACGCCACCTGGAACACCACAGCGTAATGGTGTGTCCGGACATTGTAATCGTACTTTACTAGATATGGTGCAATCTATGATGTCTCTTACTGATTTACCGCTATCGTTTTGGGGTTATGCCTTAGAGACGGCCGCATTCACGTTAAATAGGGCACCATCAAAATCAGTTGAGACGACGCCTTATGAGCTGTGGTTTGGCAAGAAACCAAAGTTGTCGTTTCTGAAAGTTTGGGGCTGCGATGATTATGTGAAAAAGCTTCAACCTGATAAGCCCGAACCCAAATCGGAGAAATGTGTCTTCATAGGATATCCAAAGGAAACTATTGGATACACCTTCTATCACAGATCCGAAGGCAAGACTTTTGTTGCTAAATTCGGAAACTTTCTAGAGAGGGAGTTTCTCTCGAAAGAAGTGAGTGGGAGGAAAGTAGAACTTGATGAGGTAACTGTACCTGCTCCCTTATTGGAAAGTAGTACATCACAGAAACCGGTTTCTGTGACACCTACACCAATTAGTGAGGAAGCTAATGATAATGATCATGAAACTTTAGAACAAGATACTACTGAACCTCGTAGATCAACCAGAGTAAGATCCGCACCAGAGTGGTACGGTAATCCTGTTCTGGAAGTCATGCTACTAGATCATGATGAACCTACGAACTATGAAGAAGCGATGGTGAGCCCAGATTCCGCAAAATGGTTTGAAGCCATGAAATCTGAGATGGGATCCATGTATGAGAACAAAGTGTGGACTTTGGTTGACTTGCCCAATGATCGGCAAGCAATTGAGAATAAATGGATCTTCAAGAAGAAGACTGACGCTGACGGTAATGTTACTGTCTACAAAGCTCGACTTGTCGCAAAAGGTTTTCTACAAGTTCAAGGGATTGACTACGATGAGACCTTCTCACCCGTAGCGATGCTTAAGTCTGTCCGAATCATGTTAGCAATTGCCGCATTTTATGATTATGAAATTTGGCAGATGGATGTCAAAACTGCATTCCTGAATGGATTTCTGGAAGAAGAGTTGTATATGATGCAGCCAGAAGGTTTTGTCGATCCAAAGGGAGCTAACAAAGTGTGCAAGCTCCAGCGATCCATTTATGGACTGGTGCAAGCCTCTCGGAGTTGGAATAAACGCTTTGATAGTGTGATCAAAGCATTTGGTTTTGTACAGACTTTTGGAGAAGCCTGTATTTACAAGAAAGTGAGTGGGAGCTCTGTAGCATTTCTGATATTATATGTAGATGACATATTACTAATCGGAAATGATATAGAATTTCTAGATAGCATAAAGGGATACTTGAATAAGAGTTTTTCAATGAAAGACCTCGGTGAAGCTGCTTACATATTGGGCATTAAGATCTATAGAGATAGATCAAGACGCTTAATTGGACTTTCACAAAGCACATACCTTGAAATTTTTTTGAAGAAGTTCAAAATGGATCAAGCAAAGAAAGGATTCTTGCCTGTGTTACAAGGTGTGAAATTGAGTAAGACTCAATGCCCGACCACTGCAGAAGATAGAGAGAAAATGAAAGATGTTCCCTATGCTTCAGCCATAGGCTCTATCATGTACGCAATGCTGTGTACCAGACCTGATGTGTGTCTTGCTATAAGTCTAGCAGGGAGGTACCAAAGTAATCCAGGAGTGGATCACTGGACAGCGGTCAAGAACATCCTGAAATACCTGAAAAAGACTAAGGATATGTTTCTCATATATGGAGGTGACAAAGAGCTCTAAATAGTTACATTGATGCAAGCTTTGACACTGATCTGGATGATTCTAAATCGCAAACCGGATACATGTTTACATTAAACGGTGGAGCTGTCAGTTGGTGCAGTTCTAAACAAAGCGTTGTGGCGGGATCTACATGTGAAGCGGAGTACATAGCTGCTTCGGAAGCAGCAAACGAAGGAGTCTGGATGAAAGAGTTCATATCCGTTCTAGGTATCATACCTAGTGCATCGGGTCCAATGAAAATCTTTTATGACAATACTGGTGCAATTGCCTTGGCAAAGGAATCCAGATTTCACAAGAGAACCAAGCACATCAAGAGACACTTCAATTCCATCCGGGATCTAGTCCAGGTGGGAGACATAGAGATTTGCAAGATACATACGGATCTGAATGTAGCAGACCCGTTGACTAAGCCTCTTCCACAAGCAAAACATGATCAGCACCAAAGCTCCATGGGTGTTAGAATCATTACTGTGTAATCTAGATTATTGACTCTAGTGCAAGTGGGAGACTGAAGGAAATATGCCCTAGAGGCAATAATAAAGTTATTATTTTATTTCCTTATATCATGATAAATGTTTATTATTCATGCTAGAATTGTATTATTCGGAAACATAATACTTGTGTGAATACATAGACAAACTAAACGTCACTAGTGTGCCTCTACTTGACTACCTCGTTAATCAAAGATGGTTATGTTTCCTAACCATAGACATGTGTTGTCATTTGATTAACGGGATCACATCATTAGGAGAATGATGTGATTTACATGACCCATTCCATTAGCTTAGCACCCGATCGTTTAGTATGTTGCTATTGCTTTCTTCATGACTTATACATGTTCCTATGACTATGAGATTATGCAACTCCCGTTTGCCGGAGGAACACTTTCTGTGCTACCAAACGTCACAACATAACTGGGTGATTATAAAGGAGCTCTACAGGTGTCTCCAAAGGTACATGTTGGGTTGGTGTATTTCGAGATTAGGATTTGTCACTCCGATTGTCGGAGAGGTATCTCTGGGCCCTCTCGGTAATGCACATCACATAAGCCTTGCAAGCATTGCAACTAATGAGTTAGTTGCGAGATGATGTATTACGAAACGAGTAAAGAGACTTGCCGATAACGAGATTGAACTAGGTATTGAGATACCGATGATCGAATCTCGGGCAAGTAACATACCGATGACAAAGGGAACAAAGTATGTTGTTATGCGGTCTGACCGATAAAAGATCTTCGTAGAATATGTGGGAGCCAATATGAGCATCCAGGTTCCGCTATTGGTTATTAACCGGAGACATGTCTCGGTCATGTCTACATTGTTCTCGAACCCGTAGGGTCCGCACGCTTAACATTATGATGACAGTTTCATTATGAGTTTATATATTTTGATGGACCAAAGTTTTTCCGGAGTCCCGGATGTGATCACGGACATGACGAGCAGTCTCGGAATGGTCGAGACATAAAGATTGATATATTGAAAGCCTATGTTTGGACATCGGAAGTGTTCCGGGTGAAATCGGCATTTTACCGGAGTACCGGGAGGTTACCGGAAACCCCCGGTAACCTAATGGGCCTTAATGGGCCTAGTGGAGGAAGAGGAGTGGAGGCCTAGGGGCTGCCGCGCGCCCCTCCCCCCTAGTCCGAATTGGACAAGGAGGAAGGGCGGCGCCCCCCCACCTTTCCTTTCTTCCCTCTCCTCCTTCCCCCCAAGTCCTAATCCAACTAGGGAAAGGGGGGAGTCCTACTACCGGTAGGAGTAGGACTCCTCCAGCGCGCCTCCTCCTAGGGCCGGCCGCACCCCCCCTTGCTCCTTTATATACAGGGACAGGGGCCACCTCTAGACACACAAGTTGATCCTCGTGATCGTTTTCTTAGCCGTGTGCGGTGCCCCCTTCCACCATACTCCTCGATAATATTGTAGCGGTGCTTAGGCGAAGCCCTGCGACGATAGAACATCAAGATCGTCATCACGCCATCGTGCTGACAGAACTCTTTCCCGACACTTTGCTGGATCAGAGTTCGGGGATCGTCATCGAGCTGAACGTGTGCTAAAACTCGGAGGTGTCGTAGTTTCGGTGCTTGATCGGTCGGGCCGTGAAGACGTACGACTACATCAACCGCGTTTTCATAACGCTTCCGCTATCGGTCTACGAGGGTATGTAGACAACACTCTCCCCTCTCGTTGCTATGCATCACCATGATCTTGCGTGTGCGTAGGAAATTTTTTGAAATTACTACGTTCCCCAACAGTTATAACCTTTTTGGAAGGGTGCTTTCCAAACTCATTTGTGGTAGAAGTTGTCATTTTCTTCTCCATTCTTTCGTTCCAATGATCTATCTTCTATTCTCTCTTTCGGAGACATTGTGATGTTGATCTCTTCACTCATCATCTCGAAATATGAGGATCGTGTTCTTTTCATGCTTATCCATTTAACCGGAGTGTTGTGCCATCTGCTTAAGTTCTTTTCATCTTATCAAGTCTTGCATCTCTTTTGAACCGGAGTTCTGCCCGAATTTGTTTCTTCCTTGTTCCTCTTTTCTAATGGAGTGTTTTCAACTTTGTTCATCTTCGTTGTATTCTTTTCTCGAAAATGGTTTAACCTCTCAAGATTCTTTGGTTTCACTCGTTTGTCAAAGAAGCAATTTAGTTTTACCTCTTCTCTTCCTCTTCCATTTCCCTCCGGTGCCATCCTAGATCTCGGGATGAGATCCTTTCGTAGTGGTGGAGTGTTGTAATGCCCCGGATACAACTTTCCATATTTGTAACTCCGACTCTTGCCTTTTCTATATATGCGATATGATTTTCCCTTCGTGGTTGGGTTTTTGTTTTCGTTTTGGTATTTTATTCTTGTCATGCATTTCATATCATGTCATCATGTGCATCGCATTTGCATCCATGTTCGTCTCATGCATCCGAACATTTTCCCTGTTGTCCATTTCGCAATTCGACACTCCTACTTGCACCGGCGCACCCCTCCTGTCTCTTTTCGTGAGCGGGTGTTAAACGTTCTCAGAATGGACCGAGATTTTCCAAGTGGCCTTGGTACACCACCGGTAGACTGCCTGTCAAATTTCGTGCCATTTGGAGTCTGTTTGATACTCCAACGGTTAACCGGGGAACCACAAAGGCCTCGTGTGTGTTGCAGCCCAATACCCCTCCAAAACGGCCCAATAACCCATCCAAACCTCTTCCATGTCCTCCGTCGTCGGATCACGATCATGTGGGCGAAAACTACACTCCATTTGGACACTCCTACCTCCTCCTACCTATAAATATGTGTCTCCCTCTGAAATTTCGCGGATAAAACCCAAGATCCACTCCTCCACCGTGCATCCGGACATGTCCGTCCACCGTCGGACGCGTCCACCGCCGCCGCCACGTCGCTCCGGCCAATGAGAGGCCGCCGCCTCAGCAACACCGCCTCCCTCGTCCACTCGCGCGCCGCCATGTGTCGCCCCCGTCCTCCTCCACCGCGCAGGCCCGCGAGCCCATCCGCGGCCCGCTGGGCCCGTTCGTCTCCGCCCGGGTGCCTGAGCCACCGCGCCGCCCGTCATACGTCTCCTCCGTCACCAGAGCATTGCCGGACTCCGCCGTCTCTGCCGCTCGTCGCCCGTCGCCCCGGCTTCCGCGTCACCAAACGTCGCCCGAGCGCGCCGCTCTCCGCCTCTGTTCGTCGGTACCTCGCCGGACCCTTCTCGATTCCCCACTGCCGACCACGTGACCTCGCCGGTGAGCTTGTCGCCCCGCGTCGATCTGTCGCCTCCGCCCCGCGGGACCTCGCCGGCCTCCGTAAACCACCGGATCCGGACGAGCTCCGCCGGATCCACCCTTCTCCGGTCTCCTCCTCTCACCGGAACAGCCACTGTCGCCGGAGCACCGGTGTGCGCCGCCGCCGCCGTGCGGGATCAGGAGGAGCCCCTATCCGTCACCCCCGTTGACCGCGGCCCCGCGCTGGGCCAGGCCTAGATTCCACGCCGTCGGCCCACTCTTCTTCCCCTCCTAACCGGGCCGAAGCCCAGGGTGAGCATCTGCTAAATCTCGCCCGAGTATCCTACATCTATCCTTCGCTCACCTGTTTTTTTGCTAAGTCCCTGGATCCTGATATTTTTTATGCCTCCTTTGACCTGTCATATCTTGGTGACAGTAGCTCCATTTCATGCATATAAGATATCAAAATGTTCACTGTGAGATGCTCTTCATTTCATTCCATTGTGGCATGATTGTTTGAGTTCGTCTTGATGCCCAAATCATTGATGCAAGAGTGCTGTAAAATGTTTACTCCTGTTCCTTAGCAGATTATGATGATTTGTCATTTTTGTCACATTTGATGTGTGCATCATATGGGCATGATATCTACATGTGTTTTGAGCTATGGCATTCCATCTTTATAAGGGTGCTTGACATGTATTTTTTTATCAATGTGGAGACTAGCAAAAGCATGCAAACTAGGCCTCGTGATATTGCTGTTTTCAGGGACTTAGGATTTTACTAGGTCATTTTCCTGCAGTTATTTTTATGCCATGTAAACATGAGGCTACAGTGAGATCCATGCTTCTTTTGAGTATCTTCAGTAAGGATGTTTTAAACATATGGGCATGCTCTATCCATCAATGCCCATGTTTGCATTTATGGGGTGCCCTAGCATGTCTTAATGTTGCTCTACTTTTGCTATAAAATGTTCCTGATAGATTATTCACATGTTAATCAATTTTGCCATGGTTGTTGCTATTGATCCTTGCATGCTATGAATTGCTATTGCCATGGTTAGATTCATGAACATGTCTTCTTGTTGTTAGTATGCTTATCTTGTCATGCAATGCTTTTTGGTGAGTGATTTGAGCTCGCAAAGATGCCTTCATAATTTTGTTTATGCCATTCTCTGTTTTCTGCCAAGTCTGAAACTGTTTATAGAACTTGCTATGTTTACATGGGTTCAATCATATCTTCTGTGCCTTTTTGGCTCATGTTCAGTAAGAGACTTTTGTTCTATGCATTTAGTAGAATCATTCCATGTCTTTGTTTGCTATGATATGTTCCTAGAACATGTTGTTTGCTTGCTCTAAACATGGCTTCCTGATGTTATTCCTGGCATGTTAGTATTTTCACTAAGTCTGTGGAGCTGATATCTTTTGCACTTTTGCCATGCTTGTTTGAACCTGCTCTTGTGTGATTTAGTCGTAGCTCAGTGTTCATGTTTGGTCAAGAATTTTGTGTACATCACTGCCATATACTTTGTTGTTGTGTTGGAGTGCAGTAACTTAGTTTCTTGTTGCATTCTAGATGGCATCGTGCTGTTAATCGCAGAATTGTGCCATTCTTGTTTTGCTTGCCATTTGCAAACTGTGCACCCGATTCCGGTGATCTTTATATCGATTCTGACCGAAATCATCTCATCTTTCCAGCGGCACACTTGGTTTGCCAAGTTGATGCCTTGTTCATCCTTTTCCTTTTGGAGCACGCATATGCATTACATGTCACATCCCGCATGTCATGCCATGTTTTGCATCATGTTGTTTGTGCATTGCATCGTGGTTGATTGTTGTTCCTTTGATTGTGTTCTTGCCTTGGGTAGAGCCGGGAGACGAGTACGTGATCGAGGAACCTGTTGATTACACTAACGAGGATCAAGCTTTCGTCAACTCGGTGAACTTTGCACGCAAGATGACCATACCCTCGAAATCACTTCTATCTTTGCTTGCTAGTTGTTCGCTCTATTGCTATGCCATGCTACATACCACTTGCTATAGCATGCCTCCCATATTTCCACGTCAAGCCTCTAACCCACCTTTCCTAGCAAACCGTTGTTTGGTTATGTTACCGCTTTTGCTTAGCCCCTCTTATAGCGTTGCTAGTTGCAGGTGAAGACAAAGTTTGCTCCATGTTGGAACATGGATATGTTTGGGATATCACAATATATCTTATTTACTTTAATGCATCTATATACTTGGTAAAGGGTGGAACGCTCGGCCTTATGCCTAGTGTTTTGTTCCACTCTTGCCGCCCTAATTTCCGTCATATTGGTGTTATGTTCCTTGATTTTGCGTTCCTTGCGCAGTTGGGTGTTATGGGAACCCCTTGACAGTTCGCTTTGAATAAAACTCCTCTAGCAAGGCCCAACCTTGGTTTTACATTTTCCTAACAACATATACTTTTCCCTTGGGAGTAATTAACCCGAGGGTCATCTTTATTTTAACCCCCCCCCCCCGGGCCAGTGCTTCTCTAAGTGTTGGTCTGAACCGGGCAACCTGCGGGGCCACCTCGGGGCAACTTGAGGGCTGGTTTTACTCGTAGCTTGACCTATCCGGTGTGTCATGAGAACGAGATACGTGCGACTCCTATCGGGATGTCGACACATCGGGTGGCTTTGCTGGTCTTGTTTTACCATTGTCTAAATGTCTTGTAACTAGGATTCTGACACTGATCGGGTCTTCCCAGGAGATGGAATATCCTTCGTTGACCGTGAGAGCTTGTGATGGGCTAAGTTGGGACACCCCTGCAGGGTTTGAACTTTCGAAATCCGTGCCCGCGGTTATGTGGCAGATGGGAATTTTTTAATGTCTAGTTGTAGATAACTTGACACTTGACTTAATTTAAAATACATCAACCGCGTGTGTAGCCATGATGGTCTCTTCTCGGTGGAGTCCGAGAAGTGAACACGGTTCTTGTGTTATGCTTGAACGTAGGTAGTTTCAGGATCACTTCTAGCTTCACGACCGTTGCTATGCTTCTCTTCTCGCTCTTATTTGCGTATGTTAGCCACCATATATGCTAGTGCTTGCTGCAGCTCCACCTCACTACCCTTTCCTACCCTTAAGCTTAATTAGTCCTGATCTCGCGTGTGTGAGATTGTTGAGTCCCCGTGATTCACATATACTTCTAAAAAGATGCAGGTGCCAATGATACCAGTGCAGATGACGCAACCCAGCTCAAGTGGGAGCTCGATGAAGATCTTGAATCGTTGTTTTGTTTCGTTCCCTGTTGATCAGTAGTGGTGCCCAGTTGGGACGATCAGGGATCTAGCATTTGGGATTATCTTTTTTTATTTTGGTTCCGTAGTCGGACCTTGATTGTATTCTGGATGATGTATGTTTAACTTGTATTGTGTGAAGTGGCGATTGTAAGCCAACTCTTTATCCCTTTCTTATTTAGTACATGGGATTGTGTGAAGATTACCCCTCTTGCGAGAAACCTACCATGCGGCTATGCCTCTAAGTCGAGCCCCGACACGTGGGAGATATAGCCACATTGTGGGTGCCACACATGGCTAGGAAACTTAACCATCTTTGATTAACGAGCTAGTCAAGAAGAGGCATACTAGGGACACTATGTTTGTCTATGTATTCACACATGTATCAAGTTTCCAGTTAATACAATTCTAGCATGAATAATAAACATTTATCAAGATATAAGGAAATATAAATAACAACTTTATTATTGCCTCTAGGGCATATTTCCTTCGGAGAATGCAACCAAACACACCCAGACACTTTGTGCTAGAGTGAATGATCTGCACCATCTGAGTTTGATCCAACGGTCATGTTGCGCCGAGACATGGACATGCCCATGCAGAGGACACTTAAACACCACCGAAGTCCCTCTGCTTCTCGAGGCGCACGACGTTGGAGATGTAGGGTGCAACCGCCCGCAGAGCCCGCTCCCGGTTGACGGGAGCCTGCTCGTCAAAGACGGCGTCCAATGGCACGAATGGATTCCGGTGAGAGGATTCGCCCGGCAATGGCGACGACAGCCTGCAACCCCTCTTTGTCTAGCTCCGCCCCCACCATCGCGCGGAGATGGCTCAGCTCCTCGGAGATATAGGTGAAGATGGGGACCAGGTCAGGAAGCCGCAGCTCATTGAAGTCGACGGAGTGGTCGATCTGGTTTAGACCGATGGTCGGCATGGTCGCGCTGGCACGACGGTAGGCATCGCGCAGCCGCAACACGTGCATGGAAACTTGGTCCACGAAGTGGCTGATAATCCCCAAGTGCAGGGAATCATCGAAGCAATTTCCAAAGGTGGAAGTGATAAGTATGGAGTGTCGAACCCACAAGGAGCTAAAGGTAAGATCAATATTCTCTCAAGCCCTATCTGCCACTGATACGACTCTACGTACACCGAACATTTGCTTCCAACTAGCAACGAGAAATAAAACTACGTTGTGGGTATGAAGTGGATAACTTTGCATGATATCGGAGAGGTAAAATATAAAAGTAGGTGCTGTTATCATAAAGTTAGAATATATTACTAAATATTATAAATAGCGAGTGTGTAATAATGGTGGATCGGTGTGCGGAATTGTCCTAGGCAATTGTTAACAATATCGGTAATCACTATTGCAGTTTCATATGAGGGAGAGGCATAAGCTAACATACTTTCTCTACTTGGATCATATGCACTTATGATTGGAACTCTAGCAAGCATCCGCAACTACTAAAGATCATTAAGGTAAAACCCAACCATAGCATTAAAGCATCAATTCCTCTTTATCCCATATGCAATAACCCCCTTACTCGGGTTTGTTTTTCAGTCACTCACGCAACCCACTATAAGCGAATCATAAACGTATTGCAACACCCTACAGCGGGAATCCCTCACGCTTGCGCGACACGGAGGGCACCATAGGACAGCACCAAAGTAAAACATACAACTCATACCAATCTAGATCATTAATCAACCCAAAGACAAAAGATATCTACTCAAAACAACATAGGATGGCAACACATCTTTGGATCATAATATGTGGCATAAAGCACCATGTTCAAGTAGGGATTACAGCGGGGTGCGGGAGAGTGGACCGCGTAAAATAGGTGAGGATGGTGATGATGATGGTGATGTTGATGAAGACGATCACCGTGGCGATGATTCCCCTCTCGATGGCACTCCGGTGCCACCAAGAGAGAGGAGGAGAGGTTCTCCCCTTGTGCTTCCTCCTCCATGGCCTCCCCCCTGGATGGGGAGAGGTTCCCCCTCTGGTCATTGGCCTTCATGGTGATGATGGCCCCTCCGGGATCCTCCTCCATGCCCTCCGGTGATGATGGCCCCCTCCGGCAGGGTGCCACAGAGGGCCTAGATTGGTTTTCGGTGGCTACAGAGGCTTCTGGCGGCAGAACTCCCGATCTAGGTTAATTTTTCGAGGTTTCTGTATTTATAGGAATTTTTGGTGTCGGTCTCACGTCAAGGAGGTTCCTGAGGCGTCCACGAGGCAGGGGCCTGTGCCCAGGGGGGTGGGCGCGCCCCCCACCCTCATGGACAGCCCGAGACTCTTCTGGCCCAACTCTTTTACTCCGGGGTCTTCTTTTGGTCCATAAAAATCGTCAAAAATTGGCACGTTAATTGGACTCCGTTTGATATTCCTTTTCTGTAAAACTCAAAAACAAGGAAAAAACAGAAACTGGCACTGGGCTCTAGGTTAATAGGTTAGTCCCAAAAACCATATAAAATAGCACATAAATGCATATAAAACATCCAAGGTTGATAATATAATAGCATGAATACTTCTTAAATTATAGATACGTTGGTGACGTATCAGCATCCCCAAGCTTAATTCCTGCTCGTCCTCGAGTAGGTAAATGATAAAAGAAATAATGTATTTAAGTGTGAATGCTAGAAAGTGCATAAGTTTCATCAATGGTAGTTCCAATCACTTTTCTAGCATCATTCTATATCATAACAGTAGCTCATCTTCATAAAACTTTTCATGATCAAGTAACAAGCTATTCACATGTTAAAGTATAGATCATAAACTATCTTGAAACTAACAAACTATATTCTCAGTCATCAAACAATTGCAATTCATCTTACTTTTAGGAAGGGTCTTTGTCAGAGCTTTGATTTAGCAAACTCCACATACTCAACTATCATTTAGTCTTTCACAATTGCTGACACTCACGTGATATTTATGGGTTCAAAGTTTTAATCGGACACAGAGAAAGATAGGGGCTTATAGTTTTGCCTCCCAACGTTTTACGTCAAGGGTAATGTCAACAACAATAGTTCATGAAAACTTACATCCAATTGATAAAATGTAAAAAGGAAAGGTGAAGATCACCATGACTCTTGCATAATGGTAGAAGATAAAAGTAAAAGATAGGCCCTTCGCAGAGGGAAGCAGAGGTTGTCATGCGCTTTTATGGTTGGATGCACAAAATCTTAATGCAAAAGAACGTCACTTTATATTGCCACTTATGATATGGACCTTTATTATGCAGTCTGTCGCTTTTATTTCTTCCACATCACACGATCATATAAAGCTTATTTTCTCCACATTAATAGATCATACATATTTAGAAGGCAATTTTTATTGCATGCACCGATGACAACTTACTTGAAGGATCTTACTCAATCCATAGGTAGGTATGCTGGACTCTCATGGCAAAACTAGTTTAAGGAATGTTTGGAAGCACAAGTAGTATCTCTACTTGGTGCAAAGAATTTGGCTAGCATGAGGGGGAAAAGCAAGCTCAACATGTTGGATGATCCAAGATAATATACTTTATTTCGGATATAAGAATAACCCATTACATTGTCTTCCTTGTCCGACATCAACCTTTTAGCATGTCATATTTTAATGAGTGCTCACAATTACAAAAGATGTCCAATATAGTATATTTATATGTGAAATCTCTCTTCCTTCAATATTCTTTCATGAATTGTTCAAGTGACCAATTCTACGTTTGCTAACTTTTAATAAGTTTACTACCTATACTTATTCTATGTGAAGTCATTACTCCCCATGGTATAAGCATATGAAACATAAATAAATTCAGATTTATGATGTTCAATTATTCAACCATTTACTCATAGGATATACGTGAAGCACGTGAGTAAATGACAAACTACTCCAAAAGATAATAGTGAAGGACACTGAGTAGTCAAATAATTAACTAGCCATGGGAGGATTCTTTTTCATTTAATAATTCAGATCCAATGATTTTATTCAAACAGCAAGTAAAATTGAAAATACGCTCCAAGCAAAACACATATCATGTGACGAATAAAAATATAGCTCCGAGTAAGGTATACCGATAGTTTTGAAGACGAAAGAGGGGATGCCTTCCGGGGCATCCCCAAGCTTAGGCGCTTGAGTCTTCCTTAAATATTACCTTGGGGTGCCTCGGGCATCCCCAAGCTTAGGGTCTTTCCACTCCTTATTCTCCTCATATCGATATCTCACCCAAAGCTTGAAAACTTCAATCACACAAAACTTAACGAAACTTCGTGATATAGGTTAGTATGATAAAGAGTAAACCATTCACTTTGGTACTGTCAAAGACAAGGTTCATAATTTTTCTCACACAATGCCTACTATACCATATCATTTCTACAATTTATATTGAGAAATATAAGTCATAGGAACTAGAAAACAAGCAAACTATGCAATGAGAACAGAATCTGTCAGAGACAGAACAGTCTG
The DNA here is from genome assembly GCF_056163025.1 of Triticum urartu. NCBI lineage: Eukaryota > Viridiplantae > Streptophyta > Magnoliopsida > Poales > Poaceae > Triticum > Triticum urartu. The sequence goes on along the minus strand of NC_141879.1, from coordinate 344,961,036 downwards.
TAATGATCTGAACACTAACCATACTTCTTCTACTCAAAAAATTAAGAAATAAATTGGTGGTCGTGAGTAATTTGTCTATTAATCTTCTTCAAAAAGAATCATCACCAAATCGCTCTTCTGTAAAAAATGGCAGCTAATTTCGTGAGCACAAAGTTTCTGTTTTTTACAGCAAGATCACATTAACTTTCACCCAAGTCTTGCCAAAGGTCTTACTTGGAACTTTATTGAAACAAAAGCTATAAAACATGATTACTACAGTATCTTAACCATGATAACACACAAAAACAGTAAGGGTAAATATTGGGTTGTCTCCCAACAAGCGCTTTTCTTTAATGCCTTTTAGCTAGGCATGATGATTTCAATGATGCTCACATAAAATATAAGAATTAAAACATAAAGGGAGCATCATGAAGAATATGACTAGCATATTTAAGTCTAACCCACTTCCTATGCCTAGGTATTTTGTGAGTACATAATTTATAGGAGCAAGAATCAACTAGCATAGGAAGGCAAAACAAGTATAACTTCAAAGCTTTAAGCATATAGAGAGGAAACTTGATATTATTGCAACTCCTACAAGCATATATTCCTCCCTCATAATAATTTTCAGTAGCATCATGAATTAATTCAACAATATAACCATCTCATAAAGCATTCTTTTCAATATCTACAAGCATAGAAATTTTTCTACTCTCCACATAAGCAAAATTCTTCTCATTCGGAATAGCGGGATCACTAGTTCCTAAAGTTGACACTCTTCCAAACCCGCTTTAGATGGTAGTATTATTCATACTCCAAAAGATATAAGTGAAGTTCATGGAGCATTCTACAATTAACATAGACTAACCAATATCCAAGATCAAAATGTATAAGTGAAGCACATTAAGCATTCTATGAAACCATACTCAAAAGATTTAAGTGAAGCTCAAAGAGCAATTCTATAAGATCATACTTAAAAGATATAAGTGAAGCACATTAATAATTCTATAAACCAATGAAGAGATATCTCATACTAGCATGGTTCTTAAAGAAAAAAATAAAAACACAAAGGACACAAATCATGTGAACAAAACAAAAACCGAGGTATACCGATAATTGTTGAAGAAGAAAGATGGGATGCCAACCGGGGCATCCCCAAGCTTAGATGCTTGAGTATCCTTAGAATATTTACTTGGGGTGCCTTGGGCATCCCCAAGCTTGAGCTCCTGCCTCTCTTTATTATTCTCACATTGGTAACTCCTCGTTCTTCGAAGACTTCATCCACACAAAATTTTAACAAAAACTTTGTGAGATCCATTAGTATAATAAAGCAAATCACTACCTTTAGGTACTGTTGTGAACTAATTATAAATTCATATTGGTATAATATATACTGTATTCCAACTCATCCATGGTTCATACCCTCCTATACAAGCCATAGATTCATCAAAATAAGCAAACAACACGCGAAAAACAGAATCTGTCTAAAACAGGACAGTCTGTAGTAATCTGGAAGTTTAGTAAACCTATGTAACTCCAATAATTATGAAATAAATTTGACAATTTGAAAATTTTGTACAGAAGTAATGTGCAGAAAGTTTCAGACCCATTTGACTTTCCAGTAAAAATGTAAATTCACGCGCTACAGCCAAAATTTCTGTTTTTATTCTGCACATAGTAAACAAGCAATCTAATCATCCTAAAACCAAAGCTTGGCACATTATTTTTATAATACAATAGATATATACAAGTGGATAATTATTTACAGAGAAACTTCCATGAAAAATTCTACATTGTTTCCGTGATCATGAACACAAGTGCTCAAGGTCGACCCTCACTCCTTCAATGCATAACTTTCCAATCACTTCTCTTTTTGAAAAACTTTTTAGGCATGAGAGGCAAGTAATAATTTTTTTTTGTATTTTCATTCTTTAAAATTTTTTTGTATGTTTCACCCACAACTAAACAGAAACAAAAAAAGAAAAGAAAATCTACTTAGTGAAGAAAGCAAACAAGCACACACGAGAATATCAACCCCACGCTATTGCTCCCCGGCAACGGCGCCAGAAAAGAGTCTTGATAATCCCCAAGTGCAGGGAATCATCGTAGCAATTTCCAAAGGTGGAAGTGATAAGTATGGAGTGTCGAACCCACAAGGAGCTAAAGGTAAGATCAATATTCTCTCAAGCCCTATCTTCCACTGATACGACTCTACGTACACCGAACGTTTGCTTCCAACTAGCAACGAGAAATAAAACTACATTGTGGGTATGAAGTGGATAACTTGGCATGATATCAGAGAGGTAAAATATAAAACTAGGTGCTGTTATCATAAAGTTAGAATATATTACTAAATATTATAAATAGCGAGTGTGGAATAATGGTGGATCGGTGTGCGGAATTGTCCTAGGCAATTGTTAACAAGACCGGTAATCACTATTGCAGTTTCATATGAGGGAGAGGCATAAGCTAACATACATTCTCTACTTGGATCATATGCACTTATGATTGGAACTCTAGCAAGCATCCGCAACTACTAAAGATCATTAAGGTAAAACCCAACCATAGCATTAAAGCATCAAGTCCTCTTTATCCCATACGCAATAACCCCCTTACTCGGGTTTGTGTTTCACTCACTCATGCAACCCACTATAAGCGAATCATAAACGTATTGCAACACCTTGCAGAGGGAATCCCTCACGCTTGCACTACACGGAGGGCACCATAGGACACCACTAAAGTAAAACATACAACTCATACCAATCTAGATCATCAATCAACCCAAAGACAAAAATTATCTACTCAAAACATCATAGGATGGCAACACATCATTGGATCATAATATGTGGCATAAAGCACCATGTTCAAGTAGGGATTACAGCGGGGTGCAGGAGAGTGGACGGCGTAAAATAGATGACGATGGTGATTATGATGGTGATGTTGTTGAAGACGATCACCATGGCGATGATTCCCCTCTCGATGGCACTCCGGTGCCACCAAGAGAGAGGAGGAGAGGTTCTCCCCCTTGTGCTTCCTCCTCCATGGCCTCCCCCCTGGATGGGGAGAGGTTCCCCCTCTGGTCCTTGGCCTTCATGGTGATGATGGCCCCTCCGGGATCCTCCTCCATGCCCTCCGGTGATGATGGCCCCCTTCGGCAGGGTGCCAGAGAGGGCCTATATTGGTTTTCGGTGGCTACTGAGGCTTCTGGCGGCGGAACTCCCGATCTAGGTTAATTTTCCGAGGTTTCTGTATTTATAGGATTTTTTGGCGTCGGTCTCACGTCAAGGAGGTGCCCAAGGCGTCCACGAGGCAGGGGCCCATGCCCAGGGGGTGGGCGCACCCCCCACCCTCGTGGACAGCGCGTGACTCTTCTGGCCCAACTCTTTTACTCCGGGGTCTTCTTTTGGTCCATAAAAAATCGTCAAAAATTGGCACGTCAATTGGACTCCTTTTGATATTCCTTTTCTGTAAAACTCAAAACAAGGAAAAACAGAAACTGGCACTAGGCTCTAGGTTAATAGGTTAGTCCCAAAAACCATATAAAATAGCATATAAATGCATATAATACATCCAAGGTTGATAACATAATAGCATGAATACTTCATAAATTATACATACGTTGGAGACGTATCAGTGGCTAAGGCGATCCTGGACCTCGTCACGATCGGCCCGCTCACGCTCCAGCCGGCTCCCCTGATGGCATATCATATCTCCAGCTTTCTGCAGCAACACCGCTGATGCCTCGAGCATTTTTGTGGTGGATGCCTGCCACTTTTGAAGCTCTGTGAACTCCCGCGCATAACGGAGGAGCATGGCACTCCTCTTCTCCTTGAGCTCACGGAGCTCCACGTCCTTGGCCCTGAACTCCACATCCTTGGCCTGGAGCTCCTGTGTTAGGTGCCTCACCTCAGACTCAGTGATATGCTGCGCCGCCATGGCACCAGGTAGAAGCAATGGGGAGAGGAAGCAAATGGGGCGAAACGGCTGAAAGGCAATGCAATCTTTGGGAAGGCAGAGGGAGCCAGGCAAGGAGCGGGGTGAATCTTTTGGTTTTCACCATGGGAAAACACCAGTCGATGACTTTCACATCAGGGTGCAGTGGGTTTTACAGGTAGAGTCATCGTGACTAATTGCTACCGTGCCTGCTCCCGTCAATCAAAAAAATAAAAATCCTGCCGCGCCTGCTCCCGTCAATCGAAAAATTAAAAATCCCGCCGCGCATGTCGCACCCAAAGACCAGAGCAACGCCGTGGTGGATATTCAAATTTACCTGCTAGCAAGGAGATAAAAAGAGGGGTGAAAAAACAAATGTGGCGGTGGCCTAGCTAATCGATCGCACTAGCCCAGCTAGCTAGCCACCGTGCTTCACTGATGTACTCGGCGGGAAAGGTGGTCTTTCGTGATTTGACGAGTCATTTACTTCCTTCGGCGCTACGACTAAGGAGAACCGGGAAAAGGTGCGGTAGAGCGTCCCACATTTCGGCAAGGAAGAATATATGCGTGCACCACCCGGGATGACCCCGAAACCACGCGGTAGGGCGTGCCATGTCTCAGCACGGAGGAATAATGTGCGTGTACAAATATATTGTATCAGATGTACTACCTATGGTTCAACCTCAGGATCCAGCTAGTCGGACGAAAACACCCCAATAGCCACACAACTTCATCATGCTAACATGGCACAGAGGATAGGTGTGGTTAGCCTCGACCAGCCACAATGTCTCTTGTTCTAAGCGATTCTTCTATTTTCCAAGCTTTTTTAGTTATAATAACATCACAGCAAGCTAGCGTCGCTCTTAATGTGTGCCCGTGCGTCTAAAGGTTAGACGATGTAGAGGAGAGAGAGATCGTAGACCTGGGACCGGCAGTAAGTGAGTCAATGGTCATGCACGTGTTGACGAGGCACTCCCTCTACTCTACTCAATGCATTACTGTATAAAATCAAGTTATGGGACAAAGCAAACAATCATTGTTGTTTCAGGCTATCAACTTACGCTTTGTAGTCCAGGTTGCCAGTTCGAATCTCGTCTTTCAGATTTGTTAGTTTTAGGTCCAAATTTGATCAATGACAAGTGCCCCGTGTTGTTCCGATATTGCAGTGTTGGGTGGTTTTTTTGAACAAACAATTTGTGCGGTTATACAAGTGATGGCACGAGTTACACGTATTTTGCAAGTTTACGAACAAAAATGACAACGGCATAGAATATCACATCCACCCCGCAGCTTAGATGCTATGGTGATACGAGTTTTTACATCGTTGGAACTGAGATCCAATGGCTTGGGAGTAGTCTTTGTAATTGTGTGCAATTTCCAAACTCTCCAATGTTTTTTTGCAAATAAAACATTCAGGCATCGTGTGTGCCGCTGCATCTTGGATCCAACGGCTCCCCCTTGCTCATATTAGGTGCTCCCCGTAGCTTAATTAGCCGCTACGGTGATACGAGCATCTAGGTCGTATGATCTGTGATCAGATTCCACATGCGTAGTACTTGTACTTTCTGTGCAATTCCCAAACTCTCTCAAGCATATATTGCAAAAACATTCAAACCTCCTACTGTGAGCCGTTAGATCTCCGTGAACTCGTATCACCATAGAATCTACGGTGCAGGAGCACCTCATATTCTCCCGTGCGAGAAAACATCAGGTGCTCTTGCAGCTTGGATGCTATGGTGATACGAGCTTCAAGGTCATTTGATCTGAGATCCAATGGCATCTGAGAAGTCTTTGTGCTTGTAAGTAGTGGCCGAACTCTTTGGGGGCTTTTCTACAAAAGAAACATTTGAACCACCGAGTTGTTGGATCACAAATCCAACGGCTCCGAAGAGCTTGTATCACCAAAGCATCTAAGGTGTGGTAGCACATGATATTCTTACATACAGGAGAATATCAGGTCCTCCTTCATCTTAGATGCTACGGTGATACGAGCTTCGAGGTCGTTGGATATGGGATCCAAGGGCATGTGAGTAGTTTTTGTACAAATTGTGTGCAATTCTCAAACTCATTAAGGTTTCCTGTAAAAATATTAAGACATCTTGTGAGCTGCTATATCTTAGATCTACAAGCTCCAAGCAACTCGTATCAGCATATAGAATCTAAGGTGTGGGGGCACATGATATTCTCCCGGGGAGGAGGGGGTGCACAGCCAATCGGTGTTTGGGAGGGTGGGGACAAATATAATCTAAAAAATCCTAAACAGAGCTTCACAATTTTATCTAAAGTCGAGGGGTTAACCCCCGACAATGTACATAGCTCCTCCTAAACACAACATTTGCATGTACTCCCTCCGGTCCTTTTTAGTTCGCATATAAGGTTTGTCTGAAGTCAAACCTCGTAAACTTTGACCGAATTTATAGAGAAAAATACCAACATTCAACATGTGAAAATCAACAACATTAGATGCATCATGACTTTAGTCTTCATTTGTATAAATTTAGTATTATAGATATTAATATTTTTTCATATAAATATGGTCAAACTTTATGAAGCTTGACTTCAGACAATTCTTATACGCGGAGTAAAAAGGACCGGAGGGGAATGTAGTACTAGACTTAATATTCATGTTTTAGTTTCCTATTCATTTTAAATATTGAATTGAGGACCACGCACGTCTTACATTTTACTCCCTTCGTTCCTAAATATTAGTCTTTTATTGATTTCAAATGGACTGCCACATCCGGATGTATATAGACATACTTTAGAGTGTAGATTCACTCATTTTGCTCCTTATGTAGTCACTTGTTGAAATATCTAAAAGACAAACATTTAGGAACAGAAGGAATATTTTTGAATTCGTGTCATACATGCATGGTTTGGAAAAAATAGATGCACTATAGTTATTGGATTGTTGTTGTGTTCGTGTGTGTGTGTGTGGTCATATGCTTGATACATACAAAGTTTTCTCACCACCATACTGTTCGTCTTTTAAATTTGAATTTGCAATGAAAAACTTACAAGGGAAACCATGAAATGTGAAATCCACGTTGATATCACTATATCACAAACTCACTCTAATTCAAGAACTCGTCATAAATCAATTACCACGTTGAGATTACTATTTGCATGGAAAATATGGGCATCGCAATACACATAGATTCGTTTGGCAATTTAAAAGATTCCTTTTGTATTCTTGAATGGTAGGACCCAACGGCGTACCAGCCAGACCCTGGCTCATGTTGATCCTAAAAAAATCGGGCTCGTGTCCTTCTGGTGGCGTGGTGGTACGCACATTAGCCAACCCCAACCAGTCGAGCCTCCGCGTTTTGAGTCGAAATATCTGGTGGCGAGAATTCTAGCCCTAGGAAATTCCCCTCATGTCCCCGGTCCATAATGACTACCGATGAACAATGGAGGGATGCTTTAGTAACTAGACAATGTTACCTACGGTGCCGAGCACGGTTCAATTCCCTCGGTCGCCGCTACCCAAGGTCACCTGTCAACTCCATTGCCTAGTACTAATAGGAGTACTACACCAGGATGAGCACAGAATTGAGCCCGTTTGAGCGTGCCTAGTACTTGAGTTAATATATCAGGTAATGCACTGGTACGGAGGGATTATCCTTTTACTCTGCATATATAACTTGTCTGAAGTCTAACTAAGCAAAATGTTTGACCAAATCCTTTCTTAACAAATACAACAGGAAAGATGTATCGCTTGAAAATTTATTGCATGATGCAGGTTATGATATTGTTTCAAATCATGGATTTTAAATTTCATAAAATCCAAAAGTGGCCGGAAATTCATGAAACTGAGCATGGTCATGTGATATGGCACAAATATTCCTACGTAAATTTTTTCTTCAATTTGAGACAAGCTGCTTATGAGAAGTTGCACAAATGAAGAGGCAAGGTATTTTGAAACAAAGACTTGTCACGTTAAGGCGAACACTTTCACTATTGAAATTGTGGGCGTTTACGTGCCGCCACGAGTCCCGCTTCTCATCAGCAGGTGCCATCCAAGCAAGCGTGTGAGTCGACGGGAGGCGTGCGAGCAGAACGCTGCGCCGGCTAATTGGGAGGCGTGCGAGCAGACCGCTACGCAGGCTCACTGGGAGGCGAGCCCTTTGACCAGGCTCCGCCGCCCACCTTCGTCCCAACTGCTCCCACTTTTAATGTCACCGGCACCGTGGTTTAAAGTCAACCCCGCACTACCTGGTATCGCTACAATCTTCTCTCTTCCTCTTTGATTCTCCTGTCGTCTACCTCCAACCAACCTGACCTAACCGTACGCCATGCCGCATCATGATGGTTTGCCCTTAGTCTTCCAGTTTCCTAAGGAAGACACCCAGTCAGAGTCTCAAGAACATAAGGCGCTTTGGGATGAGCTTGAACCAGCCTTGCGAGAAGACATCGCGCCTTTCCCCGCTCCCGTTCTGGCTCCCGTCGCCCTGACTGTGCCAGCGCCCATCCCCGTGGCATTGATGGGCTAGGAGCCGCATATTGTCGCCGAGCTTGATGCCACAGGGTTCCACGAGGTCCCCACCAACTTTCACGTGCCCGTGCACCTACCAGCGCATGCACCTGCGCTTGCACTAACGCGCGCGCCTTGCCCGTGCCCATGCACCTGTCAGCGCATGCGCCTGCGCGTGCACTAACGTGTGCGCCCGTGTCGGTGCCCGGCACACGAATGTCTCCGCTGCGCCATTGCCAGCGCATGTCCCCGCGCCGGTGCTAGTGCCCCCCTCAGCGGCATGGATGGCCGCCGTCGACCGCTTCCTTGCACCAACGCCAGTCGCCTCCACCTGCCAGTTGACTCGCTCCTGGAGACCGAAGTCCTGAACATTGTGGCCTTCCTTGAAGCTAGGGCCAACGTCCAGGAGTACGCCAACAACGGCGCAAGACGCCACCGTCGCCATCGCCGTCAGTTAGTGGCCCGATGACACACAGAGCACGGCAGAGGAGCTGCTTCCTACCGCAAGATGCCCCCCCCACCGCGTAGTCTAAATTTTCCATGAAAAACGTTCGGATTGCCATGCTTAAAATCCGAACGTTCATCATTTATGTTTATTTTAGATTGATTGTCATATGAATGTAAAATCGGAGTCAGACTGAATGAAATCTATGGTTTGATCGGTTGAAAGTTCTGCTAGAGCCATATCAAATTAAATATAAAATGTCATCAAGCCACATGTATTCCTTCTCATCCAACGACCTACACTGCTTTAATGTCGAGCGCTCAACACGTTTAGCGTGCAGTTAATTTCATGCCAAAATGGTGCTAATCACATAATAACACGCAAATAATATCCTACTTAATATCCGCATGCACTTAATATACTTCTAAATTAACGTGCATTGCACGTACACATTGACTGGTACTACTAGTATGTGAACTGGTGTCGTAACTTGTGAATGCGTCCAGATATGGTCAACAGAAACATCGCCCGCGAGTTCTTCGTGTTTGCACGTGCGTCTAAACGTAGAAGGGGAGGAGAGAGAGCACACATGGAACCCACCAGTAAGTGAAGGAGAATAGTACGTGCTAACGAGCCGGTCCCACTAATGTACTAAAAATAATATTACATGTTATCCATTAAATAGGCTATGGTAATATAAAACATTATATGAACAAAGGGGGTACAACAAACATTGTTGTTCTGCGTATGTTGCCTATTGACATGCGGCTTGAAGGTCCTGGTCGCATGTTCGATCCTTGTCCTTTTTAATTTTTAATTTATATATGGGTCCAAATATGTTTCATGACAGGTGGGCCCCTCGGTGTCTAGTTTGTAGCACTTTAATTTGTGGGTCGAAATTTGTTCCATTATAGGTGGACTATCGGTGTGTAATTTTGTAGCTTATTTGTCATAATTAAAGAGAACAACAGAGTTTTTTGCAATAATACCATGGTGCGATGTTGAAGGCGAGAAAGGACGTGCGAGAGAGCAATGACCGAGCCAGAGGGAAATCAATTGGGGGAGGTCCGGGGGTTGCAACAGTGTTTGGAGTAGTTGTGGGCCGAATGCTACGAAAATATAATCTAAACCCACCGGAATAAATGCCTACAGAAATTTATCCACGGTTGGAGTCCCCCTCGCAATGTAAATAGCTCTGGCTTTGCGAGGGATGGAGAGATAGCTTTAATGTGTGGAAGATATAGTGTGAGAAAGCGAGTTCAATTGAGACACATATGGATAGAGAGACAAAGTGAGTGTGGTCCGACATTCATTGAAAAGATATATCCTCTGGAGAGATATTGTCCGATTGAGCTTTTGGGAAGGGTGAGGGCTGTAAGATAGAGCTTGAGAGATGACACAGTCACAGACATGTAGATATATTTTGTGCGTGGGAGGAATCAAGGTCAATCAATTACATATATAAAGGGAGAGAGATTGAGAGAGTGTGGGTCGTCGTGCGATCGAAAGAGAGAGACAGGTTGGAGAGAGTGACTTAGATACACAATGTGCGTGAGAGAGTATAGAATATGAATATGTCGAATTGGGCTCAAACATGGAGATATATCGTTTGTGTCCAAGAAAGAGCGAGGCCAATCGAGACATACGAAGGGTGAGAGAGAGAGGGAGAGAGAGATTTAGCGAGTGTATCCTGCCATGAGGTTGAAAGAGTGGGGCGGCTTGGATGGACTAGAGAGTATGGAGTGTGTCGACCGAGGCCCGAATAGGGAGATATATCATTTGTGTGTGAAAGAAAATGAGGTTAATCGAGACTCAGATAAAGAGAGCGAGATTGAGAGAGTGTGGCCCGCCGTGCAGAAGAAAGAGTGAGACGGTCTTGAGGGAGTGACCTAGATAGACAACGTGTGTGCATGTGCACGAGAGGTTGGGGGACTAGATAGGCAATGCATGTATCTAGAGAGAGAGGGTGGGAGAGAGAGAGAGCGAGAGAGAGAGAGAGAGCTCGGCATGGGGTGCAATGGCGGGTGTGTGAGGTAAATACATTTGGTAACAGAGTGGAAAAGGGGGTTCTGTAGTTGAGAGAGTTATAGATCGAAACATGGTGAGAAAGAATGAACGTGTGTCGGAAACCGATATCTTTCTAAGGTGGTTAGGAGAGGAATATTGACCGATACACGAAGTATGTAGCGTGTGTGCCGAGGGGGTGGGGCTAAAAACAACATTTGAATGTAGATAGCATGAGACTTAATATCGATGTTTCAATTCGGTGTACATTGTAAGATTTGAACTGAGGACCATGCATATGGGTAATTATTTCAAATTTGTGCCATACTAGGTTTGGAAAAGTTGACATTGACTCGATTATTGTGCTATTTTGTAGGTCATATGTTTGAATCCATCCAAAGTTTTCTCACTACCATGGTCTTCATCATATACATATGAATTTGTATTAAAAAAAGGTAGCATGGATACCGTGAAATGCTAAATCCACGTTAGAATTGGAGATCGCTATGTGACACACACTCTAATTCAAATAACTAATTATATGACACATACTCTAATCCACGTTAGCATGGATATCGTTTTGATTTTTTTTAAATAACTCCTCATTAATTAATTTATAGTATCTCGTTTCAAATGACTAATTATTTGCAAGGAAAACACAGGCATTGTAATACATATAGATTCGTTTGCAAATGAAAGAAGATTCGTTTGCATTCTCAAATGTAGGCGCACTAGGCAGACCAGGGTCATGTCATGGTGGTCGCGTGTGTTGTACGGACGCTTAGCACCCAGCCACCCACCCCTCCCTCCCCCTCCCCCAAAAAAAACGACGACAAAATAATTTTGCGCTTCCATGTTTTAGATTGAAATATCTGGCGGCCCCAATTCCATCCCTGCAAAATCTCCCTTCTCCACCGTCCCCTTCCGCGCCCAGATTGCTCAAATCCCTAATTCACCACCAACCCAAGCAAAGTTCGAATCACCCCTCGTCTCGTCTCTTTCCCCACCTCTGTGTCGGACGATGACGACAAAGAAGACGGTCGCACTTCACCACCGCACCGGAGCTACCTCATCTACACCCTCGTCCACCACAACGGGTGGTCCACCGACAATGTCAGCCGCCGCAACCGACGTGCCTCATAGACACCGACTTCCACAGCATTAGGTGCACTTTACCGACGCCGTCTCCCATCTCACTGGGGCTACTTCACTGAGCACATCGTCGCACCTCCGCCCCCCGAGGCCGTTGGGGCTTCACCAACGGTCTCGTCCACCGCATCGTAGCGCTCCGCTGCCACTCAAGATCTACACCCGTGCGCGGCCAGCCAACGCCAGCACATCACTCTCGACGGCTCTAAAGTGACCCGCACTCTAGCTAGGCGAGCATGCCCAAACATCGGCCCAAACTAGATATCCACACATCACTCCCTTGTGCACTGTTCCGATGATGTTTGGATGTCCTTTCACTGCTCTCTTAGCTTGCACGCCTATGCAACTCTGACTTTAACTCTTATTTATTCTGGAGATATCATCTGAAACAAGCAAAACCATTTATTTAGCGAAGCATGACGGCGCTACAGGATCTAGTAGACATCTTGCACACCCGTACAACCTTGTAAGTATCTGTCCTCCGGTACAATAGCAAGGTCGATTCCTCTTATTTGATCAACCATTCGCCGTGTCAAAAATGCATAGGGGGATGGAAGGAGCACAAGGCATGCACATCCAAGCAATTGGTAACATGGACTTGTTACATGGAACATCCCAAGCGCAAGCAGAGCTGCAGTGAGCGTGTACAATGAGCTAGCGTAAGTCCCTGCATTTCATTTAATTCATATTGACCTGCGTGTATGATTTGTGTGCAGAGGCGGATCCACGAATTCAAGTTACCAGGGGCGAACATTTAACTTAAAAAATATGAAGGAACTTGCACTCCGGAAATCAACATAACTTGAGAAATGTGAAGCTACATGCGCTTTGAAAACCAGCTAATGATCCGAAGTAGTTCAGATTATTAAACACTAAATGATGTAAACACCAAAAACACAAAATGCAACATGGTGTACAAGGACTACTAACATGGTCTGTACCTACTTGAATTATTCATTCTCTGGCTGAAAATATCGAAGTGTAATTGCACCTATAACCAGTGCGAAAACTGCATATCAATATATCTATCCTGCACAAGTATGCCAATATTTCAAACAACAGATTAGAAAAGTATTTATGCTACGTTGTCATGATACGGGGACCTTCTTGTAGATGGCCCCGACGTTTCCTCAAGCCATGAAAATGTACTATAATTTTGTTGTCATCAATGCCAGTAAATCTCTATGTCTCTCTCAACATAGCAGATCATCATTAGAAACTAAATCCTTCAATGGGAGCTTACAAAATGCTTGCATTAGATCCGTCATTAGACACTATATGTTCATCACCAGGAGCATGTAAAATGTTTGCATCAAATCCTTCATTAGCAGTTTGTTCATTAGACACTTCAGGCTCAAGAACAACATGAGCTTGTATGTTTGCACCGGAAACTTCATTAGATACATCAGATTCAGTCAGTTCAGTATTGATTGGGGGAGTTGTAAAATAAGCAAAAATTGGTTTCATTTTCTCATAGATTCCCTACATACAAGCAGTTTTACAACACCGTCAGGTTTAACTATTGGCCAGAAATTGAACAGTTGAATTAGATATAATCAGGGATGTGATGTACCTGCTCGTTGTGCATGCTGCTCTTACAAGCTGTGACTGTCCTTTTGCGCAAGCTCGATGCCATGTCTGTGCTGTCGCCGCTGCCTCCCATGCAGGCTGCACATAGGGTTCGATCTTCATATTCTTGTCCTTCCATTCGCTTGAAGCCAGGCGACCGCCCTCCAACGAGGGAGCGAGGAAGTGCTGCATCGATCTATCCAGTGGCGGCTAGGTTAGGAGCGAACCAGACTGGAGGTTGGAGCAAACGAATTGGGATTTTTCCTGCTATCGATCGATATGGGAGGCGCTCATTTGGGCCGCGAGCCTGCTATAGGGTCTGCCTTGCACTTACGTTATTGGCCCATCCAAGTTGAAACGTTTTTCTTCATTTTTTACATTGCCTGCTCGTGCATTGGGACGAACAAAACTAGCTTGGGCTAACCTGGATGACTCAAACTAGGTGCACACTTTCCAGCCACCCGAGGCGGCTGCCCATACCAGCCCCTATGGTGGCGTCACCCCTTTTTTGCGTGTATGATTGGGGTAGTGAAAAATATTCCAGTGGCGCTTTTGATTTACCCACAGAATGGTTGAATTGCTTGTTTCTATGAACCGAGTTCGCCAATAATGTGAAGGATGCCAGTCTTTTCATCCTATTGTAGATTTCTTAGATCTCGATATGTCAAATGTAATCACATGAAATATACAGTAAGAGCCAGTGTGATGTGTGTGGATACAACTAGTATGACTACCCGTCCTCATATGACAAAATCGAGGACGCACCATCTTACCAGATTAACCATTCAACTTACCAATGCAGTGTGGGAAGAAAGAAGTATTGGGACTGCGTATCCAAGCAATTGATGACATGTACTTCTTCGTAGAACCTTGTAAGCGAAAAATAAGTTGCAGTGTGCCTGTACAAACAGCTAGAGTAAGTTCAGTTACCTGCTTCTCGGAATTTTAGTTAGCCACTTATTGCAAAATTGTTCAATTATGTTGCTTGGATTAATTTATTTTGCAAATGATTACATAATGCCATAGCCTGTTAATCCTATTATAGACTGTGCCTATCTATGTGTTTGATACTTACTGTTAAGAATTACCTGTTTGCCTGAACTTAAATAGTTACTTAAGCACGTAGATAGGTGGTCATATGTACTTCTAGGGTGTAGAAGAATTCACGTGTAATTTGCGTTCTGATTCCCTATTTGTTTAAATGGTTTGTTGTTATCACGTGTAGCACTAGTATTGTTTGCATGTTCATAGATATACACCTTTCATGTTTCTATGAGGGACACCGTCTTTTTAACTTATATATGTGTTGGAATCATTTTGCTTACATCAAAGAAATTTACAGATTTCTGTGTTGCTGGTAAACTATACCAACTTGTTACTTTAATATGTTGCCAAGAACTTGTTAGTTTTACTAGTTGGTGTGTAATTAAATACGTTGCCAAAACTGGTTAGTTTTACTAGTTTGATGTTAGTTTCTTATGGCTCTTGCAACACTTTATTTATGATTGCCAACATTCAAGTTTGCAGGGTCCAACTGAAACTCCATTGGCACAACAGGTATGTTTTCGGAAACTTCCTTGTTTACCTGGTTTGCTACTATAACTTGTTGTTGTAATCATCTTACCAACTTCAAGTTTTCAGGATCCAATTGGAAGTCCAATTGCATAGCAGGTACATTTTCAAAAATATATTTGTGTAACAGGTTTGCTGCTGTAACTTGTTGCTCTAATCAAGTTACTGACTACTCAACTTTCCAGGATCCAAGAGAAACTCCAATGCCACAACAGATTCCTTTTGCAAAACTTGTTTGTTTAACTGCTTTGCTGCTGCAACCGGTTGCTCTAATCACGTTACTGGCTACTCAACTTTTCAGGATCCAAGAGAAACTCCAATGCCACAACAGGTATCTTTTGCAAAACTTGTTTGTTTAACTGCTTTGCTGCTGCAACTACTGGTTACAATGATGTTAATAACTACTTTTCAGCATCCAATTGAAACTCTTTAATTCCTTGTTTCTTTAACTGGTTTGCTATTATAACTCCCAATTGAGATGTTTTGCTAACATTAACTTTTCGGAATCCAATCGGAACTTTAATGGAAAATAGGTTAGCCCAAGATCAAAGAGTGAGGTCACCATGGACATTGTATCATCCCACAGTAGTGGCACCGGCCCAATCGTGCATCATGAATTGCCAACTGCTGATGCTCTAGAGGCTAAACTATTGGTAGAAAGAGATTCTGCTTCTGCACTTAGATATGAAGTTGACATGTTGAGGAAGCAAATAGCACAATCACAAGTAGTATGCAAGACAACCATTAAATATTTGGTGGATTTCAAAATGAAGCAAGCTGAGACTGACTGTATTATTAAGGTCCTGAAGGAAGAAAGGAAATTAAATTCCCACTTGGTAAATCATAGGTGAAATGTTCTTTCCATCGTTGAATAACCTTTGTGTTGTTTGTTCACGTAATCGATCAAACCATTTGTTTTAGAGATCATGTAATAATTGTTTTTTGTTTTTTGGTTTGTATTTTTTAGAACAAGTCTGTATTAATTGATAAGACTCGGAGACATTTCATTTTGATTGTTGTGCCACACCTATAAATATGCCAATCGGGCTGAATGTGCATTCAACAATAATAGACCTTAACTGGCACGCATCGAAAAGGGCCAAGATGTTGTACTGGCTTAAGTGGCACGCATCGGAAAGGGCCAAGATGTTGTACTAGCTATGCTAAAAAAAGGATGCTCTTCTAGCAAAAAAAAGTACAACAGCCTGGCTTATGTATGTTAGTTGATATTATTGATCCATATACTCTATAAGTGTTTATATGTCTGTTAGTTTTGTACATTATTGGTTGATTGACTCAGTATTTGAATCTTGAAACATCGCATGTGTGCATATCTAAATGGGAGTACACATTATGCTGCATGTGACACTTGAGTTGGACATAAAGTGGTTTCAAATATTCGAATTCACATTAAACTGGATTCTTGCTTCTGAATTCATGTATCGGCATTTGTAAATCATATTCATATATGAGAGTGGAATACATCTTTGTCGTGCTTTTGAAGATATATAAAAACACATAGAATGATTTATAAAGATTCGAATAGGAACAAAAAATGGATTCGAATTTAGTTGTCAGGGTAAACGTGGATGCTTATTGTCCCAAAATTCGAAAGAAGCGGCAAAATGTCCACTCCCACGTCAGCAGCCCGAAGCCAAGTGTTTGGGAGATGGAAATTATTGTCTACCCCTTACACGGACAATCCATCAGCCCGATTTCCACTGCTCTCAATAGGGGTAGGTTAGTAACTTTAATTAGACGTGACACGGCCGCCTCTGAGCCCCTTTCGACACGGTGGGCGCCAAACATGGGCGGCAAAACACATTTGATTCAAGCTCGTCCGAAAGACCTCCGTCTCTCCCTCCATTTCCCCATTCATACACGGTGGGCGGCAAAACAAACTCGACTCGGCCGAAATTCATGTAGGCAAATATTTTCAATAAGGGTAGGTTTGTAACTTCACTCAGACGTGACACAACCTCCCTACCTGTCAGCCCCATTCATACACCGTGGGCGCCAACCATGGGCGCCAAAACACCCTCTCCTTGCCCGAAATCGCTCTGGGCAAATATTGGCGATATGCGAGATTACCGTCCTATCCCCAACCGATGAGACGACGAAATTTTAAACGGGGGCTAAGTTCGTAACTTTCCCATATTTTAGACAGGTGCGTCCAAAAAACATGGTTCCCCGTACCTCTCCCTCCATTTTACCATTCATACATCATCCGCGCTAGAACACCATCCCCACACCAGCCTCCTCCGTCCACCACCCCATCCATCGCCGCCGTCCTCCACCCCATCCATCGCTACCGTCCTCCACCATGCCGGAGTGCCTACCAAGACCGCATCGTCCACTTCTAGAGATCGACGTTTCTCATCCACGACGACGGACCAAGAGCCTTGCATCGCGTCCTTTCGCTTCATCGGCGCTGTCGTCCTCTTTGTCGGGGCCGCTCGCACGACCTTATCTTCCACCGTAACGGGACTTATCCCCTGATGCACCCATATACCTTCACAGATCTGTTTCAACGCCACCGACAGCCATTGCACCCCGATGCCTACATGGCACCGCAAGAGAGGTGTTACTTCATATCTCCTCAACTTTTTGATCTCAACCAGAAAATAGATCGTAACTTAGTTACTCTACTTTCTTTTCCGCTCTTAGAATTCATTTCTTAGTTCTAAGCAAACAATGGATGCTAAATAGCATTTCTCTGGTTTGCAGCTTTAAATCTGCCATGGCACAGTCATAATACGGTTTAATTGATCATGCTTAGGGTTCAATTGATCATGTTGGTTTCGTGGAGGTTTCTTTAATAGAAATCGGAGGGAAACCCTCTTTTGCTCAAAAAAATGCATAGGGTTTCCCCCATTTATGATCACTATACGATCAGCATACGTGCTTCGTGTCATAATAGCACTGCTCCACCCATCAAGGTAAACAAGCTTAGTTGTTCAAATATGAATCTAATATTATTAAAACTGGGTTGTTTAATTGGTTAACTAAATGTTCCTGATTTAGTTTCGAAAATGCATGTTCGCCGCTCGGGTGTGTATCTCTACGGGGTGCCCACGGTGGGCCGCGGCCCACCCTGGGATTTTGGGTCGGCCCAGGCCCCGATTCCCCTCTGTTCTGCTGCACGCTTCTGATCTCTACCCGCCCCCAGCCGCCTGCCTTGCCGGCGACTTGTCGTCCCCTGATGACATGACTCTAGGAGGAGACGCTGGACTAACGGGAGGTCAGGAGCCGCTCTCCCAACAACGTCACTGCTGCCCAGGCGCGCCACCATGCCTACCTTCCCAGTCCGTTCAGGGCTCAGGCATGCAGCACCCACTAAGCCAACCCGATTTATCCTGAGATACATCCTCAACACTCAGCAGCCACTCCTCATCACCCATTTTCTAATTAATTCATTACTCATTAAGTAGGACTCTCATTAGGGTTTGTTGTGTGCTGAGTGCTACCTACACTTAATGTTCAGATGTATTTCAATAATCTTTAGTAACTGATGCAGATAGTTTCATAGTTTTGGCGTACTTAGTGTCAAATCTAGTTTGACTGCTTCAAATTTTAAAGGAGGCAACCAGAGAGTTCCTCTCCTGTTTTGTTCTCTTTTAATGCGTGGCTGATTAACCTACTTGGTTGCGGCTTTTACAACCTTCTATTCTCCATTAACACTTTGACTTATGTATGTTGATATGTCTCAGTTCTTTGTACCTCTAACTGCTGAAGCTGAAAATGAAGTTCATGATTGTTTTTATGCTAACGGTTCAAGGTACATTTCATGACATGCTTGCATCTTTTTTGAAGCTTCCTATGTGCCTTGTTAACACAGCTAAACATTGCTCCTTTTCACTTACAGTAGCAAAGTCCTGGTTCTACATGAACCATCTAACATTCAGGTTAGCAGGAAAAAAATCAGTGTTTGAGAACACATGGCTGGTTAAATGTCTAGGTAAATATTCATGTTACATGTACTAAACCATCTTCACTGATTGCAAAATATGTAAGCTTTACACTGATATTTTTATACATAATGGGGAAAGTGGGATCTGTTGTCTTCAGGTCATTAATTTGTACCTTGAATTGTCAAAGGAGAGGTGAATAAGAGAACCCAAAAGGTTCTTGAAATGCCATTTCTTCAATACAATTTTTCATTATTTTGAGTGTGGTTTTCTGTAGCTCGAGCTACATGGTACCCCTTATCTTTGCCATTCATTTCTGCATCGCGATCTGTCGTGGAAGTGTCACGGCAGATGTCCTCGTAGAAGGACTTAGTTGTGGAGCCATTGCGACGAGGTTAGCTTAAAGGGGTTAAACGGGACAAAAGACACGGAGAGTTTATACTTGTTCGGCCCCTTGCGGTGAAGGTAATGGCCTACTCCATTTTGAGGTGGTATTGCTAGGGTTTCGATTACCAGGGAGCAAACACGCTTTGCCTAGCTTTCGATTTGATGTTTCTTGCCCTAAGCCGCTGTCGGGTCGTCCCCTTATATACATTGGTTGACGCCCTGCGGCCTACAGAGTCCCGGCCGGCTCATACAACGTGTCCGGCTCGGTGACTTATCTTACTTGCCTTACATTACAAGTCTACACGTACATGGCGGTTTACACCTTATGGGCCGTAAGCCGCCTCCGGGTTTAGGCCTTTTACTAAGCCTATCTATGAACCGCCGTTGTTAATATCCTCTTGGGCTTTATCCAGATGAACCGCCATAGGGATGACCCGGCCCCTCCTGGGCGGGTCATATCTGATAGTCATATCCCCAACATTAGGCCCTAGGTTGATTTGAACTTGTTCATGTCAATCTTCAACACTTAGAAAAATCCTTCTTCACCTGTTGTGAAACAGTGTAACCCGCCATGACGTCATCTCCAGAAATTTCGGAAAAAAACTCCATGACGTCATCTGTCATTAACTTCGCACGTGACATAACGTATATTTAACGGATCTTTATCTTTAATGATCTCCCAAAAATCGAGGCGTTCGATTAGCTAGATAATCATCATTTGGCCCCCTCGTTTTTCATGCCCACCTGTTACCCTTCTCCTTCTAAATAGGGTCAAGCCACCCTCCTCTCATTCTCCTCTCTTATCCTTCTCGTCTTCCACCTTCCTTCGCGACGCGTCTGCGCTTCTGAACACCGGCACCACCGCGAAGCTCATCGTCTTCCTCGACCTCGGCCGCTGCATCACCCTGTACTGGACCAGAAAACTGTGGCGCCTCTCCGCCATTCCGTAGATCCAGTAAGTACTTCCCTCCTTTGTTGTAGTAGATCTCCATTAGGGTTTCTCTATTCATCGGTATTCATCACCGTTCTTCCCCTTCATCGCCCCGAATCCATAGTTTTGATCTGAAAGTAGTACAAACCTCGTACGGTAGTAGTTTTAGCACCTGTTTTTTATACTAGAATATACCCTTGTCGCAACAGATCTCATCTACGCACCTCCACTTTCCTGCTGCCACCACCTTATATTTAGGATTTATTTCCTTTTTCCTGAACTGGCACAAATTCAATCTCATAGCTTCAATCAGCAAAACTTGTTTGTTCTCATACTTAGTAAAATTTTGCTCTTATCAGATCTTGAATACCAGTACGTGTCATGGCGGCTTATCTATCTGGTTTACGATTAACCATATACGATTAGTCCTCACTTAAGCTGCCATTTTGAATGTACATTGCAACTGTTAACTTGTGATTTCACCAACTGACTTGAACCGGAAAATTACTTCCTCCCTTTAGGTTTTACTTCTTTCACCATGCCGCCAAAGACAGTCTATACATGTAATTAGGTCCCCTCCATCGTCACTGAGGGCACATTCAAGGACTATGTCTAAGTCGGGTACTTACCCGCAAAGAGTGTTATGCATTACCGCACTCCTGAACTGGGCGTGGATAGACTTCAGCCAAAGGATGCTGAAGTCATTGTATTCACTGATCACATGAACCGGGGTTTCTCACCGCCCGGCTCTAAGTTTTTCTGAGATGTTCTGCATTTCTTCCAACTCTATCCTCAAGACATCGGACCCAATTCCGTGTCAAATATCTGTAACTTTCAAGTCTTCTATGAAGTATACCTTCAACAGGAGCCCACCATCGACCTCTTTAGAGAATGTGTTTATTTGAACCGTCAGAATGAGTTCACCAACGGACCCAGCTTGGAACTTGGTGGAATCTCGATTCAATGCAGAACAGACGCCATTTTCCCTTATGCACTCCTGCCGAGTCACCCAAAGGATTGGAATCAGACGTGGTTTTACTGCAAAGATACCTCTCCGGCTGACGAGAACCCGCTGCCGGGTTACCGTGTCGACTGCCTGGACTCAAAGCGCAATCTTCCTGAGAAGCTTACCACTGCTGAATGGGCAAAACTTGCTCCTACCATTGCAAAGGTTACAGCTCTGCTAGGAAATGGCTTAACTGGTGTTGACCTTGTCAGGTGCTGGGTTTCTTGGCGGATCATCCCTTTGAGTCGCCACTCCGGCTTAATGTGCACTAACACTGGTGATGTAAAGGATCCACTGCGCCACAGCTCTGCGCCATTAGCTGACGAGGCAGTAAATGAAATGGTTAAGTCCCTTCTGAATGAAGATCCAGAAGATTGCATTAAAATGGGTCTGGCCCCTTTCTGCAAGCTTAACCCGCCACCGGATGTGAGTCTCTGAACTTATTTACCTTTACCTCATTATTCAAATATTTTACTCAACCTTTGATAATTTTTACAGGCTAAGTCTGATTTTTGGAAAAAGGCATATGCTCATGAAGCTGCCAAGAAAGCTGCCAGGAAAACCGTCAAGAAGACCACCAGGAAAAAGAAGAAACCAAGCGCCTCTGATCTGCCTAAGCTGGATGACACCTCTGAGTCGGAGGTAGCCCTTGACTCTCTTGGCTTGTTTTTCAACCATCTTATTGACACTGACTATTATCAGGATGACACGGGAGCCAGCCAAGCAGTTGAAGAAGAGGTAACTATTATTTCCTCCGACTCAGAACCTTTGCCAAGACAGAAACTTTGGCGAGTAACCCGGAAAGTAAGCTTTTCACACCCCTTGACTTATTTAGATCCTCACTTTCTTTTGAAATGACAGCAACACGAGAATCGACGTCAGACCCGGACTAGCGGAGGTGAAGAATTATCCGCCGGTTTACCAAACACTCCCGCTCCTCGAAAAAGCCAAAATGAGGTTCTTTTAACCTTAACTCTTTTTATTTACTGGCGGGTCTCTTTCGCCAGCCACTCAATTCCTTTGATTCAAACTTCCAGGAGGTTTCTCGTTCTTCCTCTGGTGATTCATCTTAGACCCAGCTACCAGCTTTCAAGACTGCCCCAGGGTAAGAACAATTACCTTTCTCCTGTAATTTTATATCCTCACCATTATACTGACTTGTCCTAACTCTTTCAGTGGACAAGCAAAGCCTAACAAGAAAGCAAAGGTGACCAAGCCAGCTGAAGACCCTAAAGTTGCTGAACCGGAGCAGCAAGCCTCTGCACCATAAACCTCTGAACAACAACCAGAAGATCCTGCTTCTAACACTCAAGCTGAGATGCCTGACCTCTCTGTTGACCAAACCAACACTGACTCTTTAAATACTGAACCATCAAGCTCACTTAAACCGTCATAGACTTACACTGATGACGTTCTGGTCACTAGCACTGGTTTTACTGAACCGGGGAACCCAACTGTTTTAGCCAAACATTCTGCCAAGCAAGAAGTCATCGAGAGATGGAAAGTGAGGTTTGATATCTCCCACTATGCTCAATTGATCAGAAGTGAAATATTGTCTGGTTATCTCAACCAAGTACACTCAGCCACGATTGGGAAATTGAAATGGTGAAACAGATGCACCAGAAGTATGAGGTATGTCGTCCGGCTTTAAATAAGTTATGTACATCCTACCAGCCCCCAAGTCTTGTGATTATGATAAGATGGAGTAATCTGTAGACTTAGAAGAATCCATAAGCTTCTGTCATAGACTCCCTCCAAGTCCGATTTAAAATTAAACCGGATGTTGAATTAGTCTAACTTTGCATCCGTAGCCCCCAAGGGCCGGTTTAATCAGTATGAATGAGCCGGTCCTTTTTATCATTGTGTAAGAAAGGATAACTTTAACTGCATAGCCCCCATGAGTCGGCTGAGACTGTTTACAGTACATCCGGGTCATCACTACTAAGATACAAGCGATATGCATTAGCCCCCAAGTGCCAAGTAGTGTTTCTTGCAAAGTGCTTGGCACTTTATTCATAAGAGCCGTTTCTTTGAAACATTGTTTTGACAGACATTAGCCCCCAAGTTCCAAGTGTTGTTGCTTGCAAAGGACTTGGGACTTATATTGTTGTAATCCTGGTATAAATTTGTTGATAACTCTGTGCTTAATACAGGCTACTACTGCTAAACTGGAGTGTCAATTGAACGATGCAAAAACCCGGCTAGCGATTCGGGAAACTGAGACCCGGAAAGCTGAGTCAAAATTCCAGTTTAGCGTGGTTGAGTCGGAAAAACTGAAGACCCATTTTTCGGCGGAGAAAAAGATGTGGGCTGAAGAGAAGACTTCTTAAACACAGCGAGCTGATAAAGCAGAAGCAACTCTTCAGGAGGTAACCACTGAGCTCACCGGGTTAAAACACCGTGTATCTCGGATGGTTTCTACTATCTTCGGTGAGTCGCCTTGCTATTCATCCAAAGTGAATATTTGTCGTAGTAATGTAAACCGCCATTTAACCGATCTGTGTTTTCCTCAGGTCCGAGCAGTAGCAACCTTAATCAGGATATGCTTGTTAAGCTCAAGGCGGTTTATACCCTTGTCGAGCAATTGTACACCGGAGCTCAGCGTACTCTTGCTACTATCTCCCCAACTAATCAAGGACCCAACCTGTTGACTGATGTGTTGAAGAAATTGTCCATCTTGCCCGCTAGACTTCAAGAAATTAAACGGTCTTGTGCAAGAGCCGGAGCTGTGACAGCCTTGAGCCGTGCCAAGGCATGGGTATCGGAATTAGACTCGGCAGACGTGGCCAGTGGGTATCCGAGCTTAAAGGAGGATGGGACATCTTTTTATCAGCAAGACTTCACTGCCTGTGTTAAACAAATTCGTCCTCATGCAACAGTCATTGCTGAAGAGACCAACCTATCCAAACATCAGCCGGCTTATGATGTAGACAATCAAAAGATGTCTACCCCAGCATATAAAGTGATGGACCTGATCCCTCCAATTCGTAAGCACACCTTCTCCCCTGAAATTGACCCGTCCGATCTTATCGATTATGAAGCTGAATTCTACGCCTTGCGTGTCTTTGATTGGTCAAACCCAAACTTCCAGACGGTGGAGGAGGATGAAGAACCGGCAAGGGATGAACCAGAGGCCTCCCATCAGTAAGGCCAAGAATATTGAACCGCCAGGCGGTTTAAAGACTTGATCTTTGAACAAAAACACTTGATTTCATTTTGGCTCATGGAGCCATGTAATAGGATAGTTAAAACTTAGATCTGTCATGCCATCGTGCACATTTCTGTTTTGCATAATCTTGCTGATCCACCGGTTCTTAAAAACCATTATGGGTATGATAGTCTTTGATATATGCAGATTTGAACGATTATTATCCTGCACACAAAGAAAAACACAAGTGCCCTGGCAGCTTACCGCCGGGCAAGTCATGATACCCAATTGAAGCCGCTGGGGACAAATAGTCCATAACCAGAGCCGATCTGATAATTGCTAAATAAAATTGCATACATGTAGTATATGCCTAGACTGCCGGCTTATCAGCTTCATGCAGCCAGAGGTGTTAGAATTAACTCCAAACATGGGATTTCTTACGCTCTGACGACTTAGAGTCCATCCTCCTGACGGGTTGTAAAACCCAAAGCATGCTTCAAATATGAGTCGTAAATAGGGCAGCTGGGCCCGACTTATAAAAAACCAGAAGACAACTTAAAAACCAAATATAAATAAGAAATCAAAAGAGATTCAAGGCTTTGGAAGGTTGCCAAGCCAAAGTGTCTTCTTCAATGAAACTAGCCCGAGCCACTAGATTGTTCGTGTGTTCCGTGAGCCTGACTCACAGTGTGCCAAATCGACATTTGAACCCTAGATAAAGTCTGGTCTTGTTCAAAGACTTATCAGGAGTACGCGGGGCCAGAGTAACAACATACATCACGGGCCGATTTATCCAAGTTTCAAGGAAGGTGGCTTATGAAGCCTAGATTCATCTTGACTATTTGTAAACCATGCTCTCGCGTGACAAGACGACGTTTGAACCTTAATCGAGCTCAGATCTTGGTCGAATACGCCGTAAAGACTGATCGTTAAGAGTTCGACGGGTCAATCAGGATGACCTGATGGAGTTGAAGCAGCTGGTTACAGGTAGGATGACCCGGTAAGAGTTTGTTCTCTTTGGTCGAATACGCTTATGTTTGAACAAACCTGGTCAAGAGGGTAGTAACGCTATGTTCTCTTTGGTCGAATACGCCTATGTTTGAACAGGAAGCCCCCAAGTGACATGCTTACAAGTGTGGCCTTGAGCCGATCAAGAGGGTACCGACAGCTATGTTCTCTTTGGTGAATACACCTATGTTTGAACAGGAAGCCCCAAGTGACCATATAAGCTTTGGCATTGTGCCGATCAAGAGGGTACCGACAACTATGCTCAATGAGCAGGAAGCCCCCAAGTGATACACTGACGAATCGCGCTCATCAGGGACCTATGTTTGAGCTGTATTGTGCATCCAACTCTCTTTGGTCCCTGAAATTGTGGGCATCGAGCTTCTTAAATGATGATAAAGACTCAGCTTCGAGGAAGTGAAACGACAAAAGCCCTGAATTGTCAGGGATGCCGGCTTTATTATACTGCTTATAATATATACATTAGGTAACTACTAGCAAAAATGCCCGTGCATTGCAACGGGTGGATATTATTTCAGCTGTCAATATTTATTGTGCAAAATATATACCTTGAGGATCCTTATGCACATCAAGCAATATTGTCCCTTTCTTTTACAGTTAATCATTTGTCGCTAGTGAATTAATCGAGAGGTAAGATACACTTGAAAAGTGAAGTTGCGAGCATAAATTGCTTCTCCTTCTATCTGATTCATATATGCACCATTTATTTGGAGGACATGGCTTTGCTTGGAGCATAGAGCTAAACTCGAGATAAGAACTGAATAAGAGACATATCATCATACAACTTCCTAAAAATATCAGCCTTTCTAGAAAAATAGCAACGCTTGCAGTGCAAGTACCCGTAGTTCTAACTCATCTAGGGCGGAGGAAGGATACATAGCACCAGTCCCTCCTCGTGAGGGGGCGCAGCGATGGGGGATCTCGACTGTGGCGATGTTTTTTGTTGTGTTTTCTCAGCAACCTTGGCAGTGTGTGAGTGCTGACTGTGGAGGCACATTCCTTTATGTACCAGGGCTGGGTTGGAGCGTGGAGAACGGAGATACGAAAATCGCAATAAATTGCAACAAACTGAAAGTATGTAAATACGTAAATTATCCTCCTAGATAAAATTAAAATAAGTTATTTCTTGAAGAATCTACTACAAGCCTTTTTTTAAGAGAACTTATATAAATCACAGATTTAAACAGGTGGATAAAGTCATTGTCACCATCCCAAAAGGTTAAACCACCGTTGCGTTTGGCATGGGTAGAAATCTCGTGGGCTTCCCAAGTTGCAATCATGATCAACCTTCTGATTTTGGGAGCCATCAGACGCCCGGCTAGCAATCCTAGCTCACCTGACCATGAACATCCCACTCTCAATTCCGTTGGTAGCTCTTTCATTTAAATTTATCAGCATGGCACCACAATCGTCTCAGCCACGACAGGCCCTGGTATATGGTGCGTATTTTGTTGAATCCCTGTAACAGTGCGCCACTTATGTTTCTTATGCCTCTGTGCAGTTTTCCAGACGTCACTCGCAAGATAAAAGAACCATGCATGGACGACGATCTCTTACAATAGCCCCATATTACATCCTTGTCCCGTTGCCGCCATAAAAGAACCATCCAGTTTTAGTTTAATCCAGTTGTCACTTGGAACAGTGCACGCATGTTTCAGTGTCGCCGTTGAACTCTCAGGTGGAGGGTTTACCCTGACTATAGTGGCCTTCCCTTTTTATGAGAATCATTGGGCACTTGATTCATTAACCGACGCAGCTACTGTCGTGTGCCCCTGAATGATGTCACTCCTAATATGCTATGCTCACCATACATCAATGCAAATTGTAGAACGGGGAAACCATAAACTACAATAGAATTAACCTTCAGACCCGTAAATTACTAAACATTCCACTTAATATAGAAAAAATAAAGTATAAAGAGTAAATAAGGAAACAGAGTATTCTGTTTGGTTAGTTGTCTTCTACACATTATCTCACTATAAGAATCCCACATTATACAAAGTGCATCGATAAACTTTCCTGGTCATCTCATGCTACCAAGATACAAAAACAGGACATTGAACTCATCTGCTCCAGTTTCAGTCCATAGGTTTCTAGTATTATCAAGATCTCTTCTAATTAAGTACACATTGTCATAACTGTGCCTCTAGTTTCAGTCAAAAAAATGGTCCTAAAAAATTCTCGAACTGCAGGAGAACTCCATAACACATTAGCACAAATAAGCGTTCATATCCAACCAGCTGATTAGAAGTGCATTTCAAAATCAGAAATCCAAGGTTGCAAACTGATGATGGTATGATTCTGAAAGAGAGAAAAAGATAAATCCATATCTAGTTGCTCCAGTATTAAAGTGGAGGAAAGATACTGTGTTCACGCATCTAATAAATAGATTGGAGCGCTATTATTGGTATCAGGATTGCCTAGCTAGCATTCTGTAGCTTAAACAGAGATAAGGTCGTGAGCTGAAAAACGTGGAACCCAAACCACCAAAACTTAATCTGGTTCCCCTCCATACGTTCCAGTTCAGCAGGGTGACTTATCTCGATGCTCCCTTTAGTTTGAGGATGACTTTATTCATTGCTTCTCCTAGAACAAGCAATGTGGGATGCATCAACATGTATATGAACTTGAGATAAACTGATCATGCATGCATGCCTAGTCGCCTCGAACCCAACATTGTTTAGTTGGAAGTTGGAACCGCCTAAAAATAAAGCTATCTAAGAAGTGGTAGAGAATATCTCACCAGAGGTCAACTAAACAGAGATTAAATTACCCGGACAATTAAGCAAGTGCAGTGCGACCGCGAAGCCTCTCGTCTTTAGCTGCCCGTCCCATAGCTGTAGCTCCTGCTCCGCACCGTCCAATCACAGGATGCATGTCCAAATATTTCTCTGGACGTAGATGGTGAAGACTGAAGAGCTGCAGCATCACAAGATCATATCACCTAACTTAGAAACGGAATCAAGAAAATAAAGCCAAATAAAAGAGGTAGAGAAGTTGGGGAGTGTACCACTGACTTGGATTGGTTGGTTGATATGGGCACAGTGAGGCCGGACGTGGTTGAATACACGACGGCGACAAGATCCTAGACTACTTGTGTTGTGGTTGTGGTGGCTCTCTAGCCTTTACTGATGGTCTAGCAATCAGGGTCTGGTGACAGGACGTTTGTCGAACAGGTTGCAAGCAAGGAGGATGCTGCACAGGAGGTCGACCCAGCCCATCTAGCTTCACTTGTAGAGTGACCTGCTTGCAGCTAACAAAGCCATGAAGGTCGGATAACGCCTGGTTGGACTGCGACGTGGGAAGAGATGTCGCCTTGCGCCACGTTCATGTGTGTGTCTCTGGCGAGAAGACGCACGCGCACTATGAGACTGGACTCTCCTCACTCATGGTGTAGGAAGGCCACCGCGTAGCGCCCGCCGCCGGCACCTGTGTAGGCGCATGCGTGCACAGAGGGGTAGAGCCACACCAGCGACCCCATCTCGAGCCACCACCACAGGACGCCGGCAGTACCACATGGAAGAAGTCAATGGAAGGAGCATCAGGCGCCGCCATCGGAGGGCTAGGGTGTGGTGGCCGAGACGCAGGTGCATGGACGGGTGGTTCCATGCCGGCGACGGATCCTCAGAAGATTTTTTTAGACATCCCTGAAGAGGGGATGAAATTGGGGAATCCTTAGGAGGAAGGGCGATGGGAAGATGGCTGGGGCCCGTGGGGTGCGTGTGTGTAGTTTTCTTTTTTTAAGGGCCAGGTTTCGTGAAGTTTTTTCTCAGTTTTTTTTTCTTTCGTGCGTCCAGGTTTTGTTCTGATTTTTTTTAACTGAATGAATGTCTGTGTTTGAATCCCTTATAAAAGGAAGAAAGTGTCCGGGTGTGATGGTTTCCTTCTTAGTTTCCTTTTCTCATGTATGTTCAGGTTTTGTTTCCGGTTTTTGTTATATAGATCTAGTTTTAAATCCGAGCCGTCAATTTTTATGGTTAACACAAAATCAACGGATATGAAAGCATGACGTATAGAGAACTATGAAAGCCTCCATCTTTTAATATTAGATATAGATGTACATCATGAGAGCCGAGCCTCAAGTATAGTAGGGCCGAAGATGAGCAATGTTCCACGGCCGACGGGTCTCCTCCTCCAATGTGCGTGAGTCCTTATTGTTTCGAACGTCGGTAAGGTAGTATGACCCATTATGTAAATTCTTGCTGACCACAAAAGGTCCTTCCCAAGATGGTGATAACTTGTGCATATCTGTCTGATCTTGAATGAGCCGAAGCACTAAGTCGCCTTCTTGAAAATTCTGGTTTTGACCCGGCGGTTGTGATAACGCCGTAGGTCTTGCTGGTAAATCACCGAACGAGCCGCCGCAAGATCACGCTCTTCATCCAATAGGTCAAGTGTGTCTTGACGCGCCCTTCCATTGTCAGCTTTAACATAAGCCTCCACCCGAGGTGAGTCGTGACGGATGTCACTAGGGAGAACCGACTCTGCCCCATAAACCATGAAGAAAGGTGTGTAACCCGTAGACCTGTTGGGGTCGTGTTGATGTTCCATAACACCGAGGGTAACTCCTCCACCCAACAACCCCGCGTTCTCTGCAAAGGAACCATAAGCCGGCGCTTGATACCTCACAGAATATCCTGATTTGCTCGTTCTGCCTGCCCATTGGATTGAGGGTGAGCCACAGAGGAAACGTCAAGCCGGATATGCTCCCGTTGACAAAATTCTTCCATAGCGCCTTTAGAAAGATTAGTGCCATTATCTGTTATGATGCTGTGTGGAAAGCCAAAACGGAAGATCACCTTCTTCATGAATTGAACCGCCATTGCCGCATCACATTTACTAACCGGCTCTACTTCAACCCACTTAGTAAACTTATCAACTGCCACCAAGAGGTGGGTCTTCTTATTCTTGGACCTTTTAAAAGGCTCAACCATATCAAAGCCCCAAGTTGCAAACGACCAAGTAATTAGAATTATCCTCAATTCTTGAGCCAGCACATGAGCTCGTCGTGAAAATTTCTGACAGCCGTCACATCTACTTACCAAATCCTCAGCATCAGCGTGAGCCATCAACCAATAGAACCCATGACGGAAAGCCTTGGCTACAAGAGATTTAGAGCCAGCATGATGACCACAATCTCCTTCGTGGATCTCTCATAAAATCTCCCAACCTTCTTCAGGAGAGACGCAACATTGAAACACCCCTATGACACTGCGATGGTGCAACTCCCCATTGACAATCGTCATTGACTTAGACCGCCGGGTTATCTGTCTGGCCAAGACCTCATCCTCTGGCAATTCACCCCGAGTCATGTAAGCCAAATACGGAACCGTCCAATTAGGAATAGCATGAAAATCCGCCACCAATTGCGCCTCCGGATCAGGAATAGCAAGATCCTCCTCTGTAGGTAATTTAACGGACGGGTTAAGCAAAATATCCAAAAACGTGTTAGGCGGCACCGGCTTACGCTGAGATCCTAGCCGGCTTAAAGTATCAGCCGCCTCGTTCTTCCGGCGATCAATATGCTCAACTTGGTAACCCTTGAAGTGACCTGCAATGGCATCAACCTCTCGTCGATAAGCTGCCATAAGTGGATCCTTAGAATCCCAAGTACCAGAAACTTGCTGAGCCACCAGATCCGAATCGCCACAGCACCTCACCCGGCTTAAGTTCATCTCTTTAGCCATCCGAAGACCATGGAGCAAGGACTCATACTTAGCTGCATTGTTAGTATAGTGGAACATTAGCCGTAGAACATTAGTAAACTTGTCACCTCGTGGGGAAGTCAAAACAACTCCAACCCCCAAGCCCTCCAGCTGTCTGGATCCATCAAAGTGAATAGTCTAATATGTGTTATCTGGCTTTTCCTCAGGTGCCTGCAACTCTGTCAAATCATTGATGAAATCCATAAGTGCTTGGGACTTGATGGTCGTGCGTGGCACATACTTTAAACCGTGAGGACCAAGCTCAATGGCCCATTTAGCAACTTGGCATGTGGCTTCCTTGTTTTGAATGATGTCTCCTAAAGGAGCAGAGCTAACCACCGTAATTGGATGACCTTGAAAATATTGCTTAAGCTTCCGGCTTGCCATGAAAACCCCATATACAAACTTCTGCCAGTGTGGATACCTCTGTTTGGACTCGATAAGCACCTCACTGATGTAATAAACCGACCGTTGAATCGGGTACTCCTTGCCTGCCTCCTTCCTTTCCACCACAATGGCTACACTGACGGCCCGGCTATTAGCAGCCACATATAACAATAGAGGCTCTTTATCAATAGGGACAGCAAGCACGGGCGGCTCAGCCAACTGTTTCTTCATATCCTCAAACGCTTGATTAGCAGCATCACTCCAAACGAAGTGATCCATCTTCTTCATCATCTGGTAAAGGGGAATAGCCTTCTCACCCAGCCAGCTTATGAACCGACGTAAAGCCGCAATACGACCCGCCAGTCGTTGAACATCATTGACACACACACCAGTTTAGCCAAGGAAGTAATAGCTTTGATCTTCTCCGGGTTAGCTTCAATGCCTCTGTTAGAAACCAACAATCCCAAGAGTTTGCCTGTTGGTACACCAAAGACACACTTAGCCAGGTTGAGCATCATCTTGTAGACCCGGAGATTGTCAAACGTCTCCTTTAAATCATAAATCAGGGTCTCTTTCTCTCTTGACTTCACCACAATGTCATCCACATAAGCATGAATGTTGCGCCTAATCTGATTGTGAAGGCAATTTTGTACACACTGCTGATAAGTCGCCCGGACACTCTTGAGCCCAGAAGGCATGGACACATAGCAGAAGGCTCCAAACGGAGTAATGAAAGCTGTCTTCTCCTGGTCTTTAACTGCCATCTTGATATGATGATAACCAGAATGAGCATCCAAAAAACTCAAACGCTCACAACATGTCGTAGCATCAATGATTTTATCAATACGAGGGAGAGCAAACGGATCAGCGGGACAAACCTTGTTTAAGTCCGTGTAATCCACACACATTCGCCATGTGCTGTTCTTTTTGAGTACCAGCACCGGATTAGCCAACCACTCAGGATGGAAAACTTCAATGATAAACCCGGCCGCCAAAAGTCGGGCCACTTCCTCACCAATGGCCTTCCGCCTCTCCTCGTTAAACCGGCGAAGAAATTGCTTTACCATCTTAAACTTCAGATCAATATTAAGAGTGTGCTCAGCAAGTTTCCTCGGTACACCCGGCATGTCTGAAGGCTTCCATGCAAAGATGTCCCGGTTCTCACGGATGAACTCGATGAACGTGCTTTGCTATTTTGGATCTAGATTAGCGCTGATGCTGAACTGCTTAGATGAGTCGCCAGGGACGAAATCAACCATCTTAGTATCATCCGCCGACTTAAACTTTCACGAAGGATCATGCTCTGTGGTTGGTTTTTTCAAGGATGTCATGTCTGCCGGGTCAACATTGTCCTTGTAAAATTTCAGCTCCTCCGTTGCACAAACTGATTCAGCATAAGCCGCATCACCTTCCTCACATTCCAAGGCCACCTTGTGACTCCCATGCATTGTGATGGTGCCCTTATAACCCGGCATTTTAAGATGCAAGTAGACATAACAGGGCCTTGCCATGAACTTAGCATAAGCCAGCCGCCCTAACAGAGCATGATAAGGGCTTTCGATCTTGACCACTTCGAAGGTTAACGTCTCAGACCTGGAATCGTGCTCATCCCCAAAGGCAACTTCTAACGATATCTTACCCACCGGGTAGGCTGACTTACCTGGCACGACACCATGGAAGACAGTGTTTGACGGCTTAAGATTCTTATCTGCCAGTCCCATGCGACGGATGGTCTCATAATAAAGTATGTTAATGCTGTTACCTCCATCCATGAGCACCTTAGTAAACTTATAACCCCCAACCTGAGGTGCCACTACCAGAGCCAGATGACCCGTATTATCAACCCGTGGCGGATGATCCTCATGACTCCACACAATAGGCTGCTCTGACCACCGCAAATAACGTGAGACCGCCGGCTCAATCTCGTTCACGGCCCTCTTATGAAGCTTTTGGTCCCGCTTACATAAGCTAGTGGTGAAGACATGATACTGCCCACTATTCAACTGCTTCGGGTTGGTCTGATAACCAGACTGCTGCTGCTGTTGACTCCCCTGATTACTTTGCTGATTGTAACCACCCTGGTTATCATGATCTTGAAACCCCGAAACTTGAACCGCTGCCTCCATGACCCGGACCCTGATCCGCCATTCGGGCCATGGTGGCGCTGGATGGACTCCCCAAAGCTTCTCATTATGCTGCAATCTTTCCACGAATGAGTAGTCGGCTTCCGATCCGTTCCGTGTTTTGGACACGGCTGATTTAACATTGCCTCAAGGTCAAATCCTGTCCTCAGAGCCGGTTGTCCCTTACGACATTGGTTATAATTGCATGCATTGGTGTTAGACACAAAGTCATCAGCTTTGCGCTTACCGTTGCCGCCCTGATTGATAGAATTGTACTATTGTCCCTTCACGCCGCTACCCTTCTTCCCCTTTCCCGATCTTTCATCCTAAGAGTCGGGGTCCTTGGTACCATCAGAGTCGGCATACTTAACAAGAGCCGCCATTATCTCCCCCATGTCGTTGCAATGACGCTTGAGCCGCCCAAGCTTCTGCTTGAGTGGAATGAACCGGCATTTTTTCTCCAACATCAGAACCGCTGAGCCGACGTTGATATTATCTGAAGAATGTATGATGGTCGAGACCCAGTGCACCCATCTGGTCGTTGACTCACCCTCAGCCTGAACACTAGAAACCGAATCCACAATCGATGCACGTGTCTTTAAAATTATGTATAAACCGGGCCTTCAGCTCCGCCCATGAACGGATGGAATTAGCCGGCAACACCTTCAACCATGTACGAGCCGTCCCCTCTAACATCATGGTGAAGTACTTAGCATATGCAGCCTCACTAACATCCAGCATCTCCATGGCCATCTCATAACTCTCCACCCACGCCTCAGGGGGTTGATCGGCTGCATAATTAGGCACCTTACGAGGGCCTTTGAAGTCCTTAGGCAGGCGCTCGTTTCGTAGAGCCTCCATTAGACACGGCACACCGAAAGCCTTGGAAGTTACACCTGCCTCCACTGAAGCTGTCGGGTAAACTGGCGCATGTTGATCAACCGCCAGCTGAGCTGCCAGCTTGGCCTCCCGATGCGCTCTATCCTGGTGCACCAAATCAAGTGCACCGGCCCCATTGCGCGCCGGGTCATGCCCATGAGGTTGGTTACGGCGCTGCTCCGTACTTGGGACTGTTGGTGAATCAATGTGCCTGCTGTAACTCCGGCTTGGACGAGGGGTCGCACGAATCCGATCACGACTATAAGAGTAAGCCTGCTGCTGCACCAAAGCTGTTTCAAGAAGCTCCCTGGCCCTTCGGGTTTCAACCGCCGCCGGAGTTTCACCCTCGACGGGCAGAGCTGCCAATCGTGTAGTTGCAGCAATCATGTTATCCAGAGGGGTGGAGTAATGACCCGGTGGTGTCACCACTTGCTGAGGCGGAGTGCTCTTCATATGCGGCTGGCCAGGTGGCTCAACTATCCGATTCACCACGGGCGGGTTATTGGCCCCAGCTCCAGGGGTGTTGAAGAGGTCCCTCGACTCATAAACCAAGGGCAAACGACTCCGGTGCTTTCTCCTTAGGACTTCGTGTGAAGCGTTCTGATCTACCGATATGAATCTGCTTAAATTCGTTGTGCTTGGGCATCCAAAACGGCCCGCTACGCAGCCATCTTGGCGTTTTCTGCTGTTAATTCCGCCTTAGCCCGCGCTATCTCATCACGCAACTTAGCTATCTCTACTTTGTGCTGCTCCTGGTTGTCTGGGGTTACCTCAACCTCCATCAGAGTCGCCAGAGCCTCCAATAGATCTGCTAAAACTTGAGCCGTCGGGCGAGCTGACCCGCCAGCACCTGCAGTTGTCATTGCTGCCGCACCAGATGTTATAGCCGCATCGGTTGTGATACGTCCATTTTGCATCATGCTTTTATATCGATATTTATTGCATTATGGGCTGTTATTACACATTATTCACAATACTTATGCCTATTCTCTCTTATTTTACAAGGTTTACATGAAGAGGGGGGATGCCGACAGCTGGAATTCTGGGCTGGAAAAGGAGTAAATATTAGAGACCTATTCTGCACAACTCCAAAAGTCCTGAAACTTCACGGGAGCATGTTTCATAATATATAAAAAATATTGGGCGAAAGAAGTACCAAAGGGGGCCCCCTGCCTCGTGGACCCCTAGCAGCCCTCTGATGCCCATCTTTGGCTATATAGAGTCTTTCGTCCAGGAAAAAATCATAAGCAAGCTCACGGGACGAAACTCCGCCGCCATGAGGCGGAACCTTGGCGGAACCAATCTAGGGCTCCGGTGGAGCTGTTCTGCCGGGGAAACTTCCCTCCGGGAGGGGGAAATCATCACCATCGTCATCACCATCAATCCTCTCATTTGGAGGGGTCAATCTCCATCAACATCTTCACCAGCACCATCTCATCTCAAACCCTAGTTCATCTCTTGTATCCAATCTTTGTCTCAAAACCTCAGATTGGTACCTATGGGTTGCTAGTAGTGCTGATTACTCCTTGTAGTTGATGCCAGTTGGTTTATTCAGTGGAAGATCATATGTTCAGATCCTTTATGCATATTAATACCCCTCTAATTATGAACATGAATATGATTTGTGAATAGTTACGTTTGTTCCTGAGGACATGGGAGAAGTCTTGCTATAAGTAGTTATGTGAAGTTGGTATTCGTTCGATATTTTGATGAGATGTATGTTGTCTCTCCTCTAGTGGTGTCATGTGAACGTCGACTACATGACACTTCACCATTGTTTGGGCCTAGAGGAAGGAATTGGGAAGTAATAAATAGATGATGGGTTGCTAGAGTGACAGAAGCTTAAACCCTAGTTTATGAGTTGCTTCGTAAGGGGCTGATTTGGATCCATATGTTTCATGCTATGGTTAGGTTTACCTTAATACTTCTTTTGTAGTTGCGGATGCTTGCAATAGGGGTTAATCATAAGTGGGATGCTTGTCCAAGGAAGGACAGTACCCAAGCACCGGTCCACTCACATATCAAATTATCAAAGTACCGAACGCGAATCATATGAACGTGATGAAAACTAGCTTGACGATAATTCACATGTGTCCTCGGGAGCGCTTTTCTTTATATAAGAGTTTGTCCAGGCTTGTCCTTTGCTACAAAAAGTATTGGGACATCTTGCTGCACCTTATTTACTTTCGTTACTTGTTACGCGTTACAAATTACTTTATCACAAAACTATCTGTTACCGATAATTTCAGTGCTTGCAGAGGATACCTTACTAAAAACTGCTTATCATTTCCTTCTACTCCTCATTGGGTTTGACACTCTTACTTATCGAAAGGACTACGATAGATCCCCTATACTTGTGGGTCGTCAAGACTATTTTCTGGCGCCAGGAGTGAAGTGCCATTGGTAGGTGGAATTTGGTAAGGAAAAATTTATATAGTGTGCTGAAATTTACTGTCACCTGTTACTATGGAACATAATCCTTTGAGGGGCTTGTTCGGGGTATCTTCACCCCGACCAGTAGAGCAAAGAGTTGCTCCTCAACCTACTGAACCTACTGAAAATGTTTACTTTGAAATTCCTTCGGGTATGATAGAGAAACTGCTAGCTAATCCTTTTATGGGAGCTGGAACATTACATCCCAATTTGCACCTAATCTATGTGGATGAAGTTTGTGGATTATTTAAGCTTGCAGGTATGCCCGTGGATGTTATCAAGAAGAAGGTCTTCCCTTTATCTTTGAAGGGAAAGGCGTTGACATGGTTTAGGCTATGTGATAATATGGGATCATGGAACTACAACCGATTGAAATTGGAATTTCATCAGAAGTTTTATCCTATGCATCTTATTCATCGTGATCGTAATTATATCTATATTTTTTGGCCTCGCGAAGAAGAAAGCATCGCTCAAGCTTGGGGGAGGCTTAAGTCAATGTTATATTCATGCCCCAATCATAAGCTTTCAAGAGAAATTATTATTCAAAAATTTTATGCTCGGCTTTTCTCGATAATCGCTCCATGCTCGATACTTCTTGTACTGGCTCTTTTATGATGAAGACTATTGAATTCAAATGGAATTTATTGGAAAGAATTAAACTCGACTCTGAAGATTGGGATCTCGATGAAGGTAAGGAGTCAGGTATAACACCTAAGTTTGATTGTGTTAAATCTTTTATGGATACCGATGCCTTCCGTGAATTTAGCACTAAATATGGACTTGACTCTGAGATAGTAGCTTCTTTCTATGAATCCTTTGCTACTCATGATGATCTCCCTAAGGAGAAGTGGTTTAAATATAATCCTCCAATTGAATTAAAAGTAGTTGCACCTATTAAAGTTGAAGAAAAGACTATCACTTATAATGATTCTGTCTTTCCTACTGCTTATATTGAGAAACCACCTTTCCTTGTTAGAATAAAGGATCATGCTAAAGCTTCAACTGTAGTTCGTAAGAGTAATACTAGAACACCTACTCCCTCTGAGCAAATTAAAGTTGAACCTAGTGTTGCTACGGTTAAAGATCTCTTGGCTGATAATATTGATGGGCATGTTATTTTCTTCTGTGATGAAGCTGCTAGAATTGCTAGACCCGATACTAAAAATAAACATAGACCTATTATAGGCATGCCTGTTATTTCTGTTAAAATAGGAGATCATTTCTATCATGGCTTATGTGATATGGGTGCTAGTGCAAGTGCAATACCTCATTCCTTATATAAAGAAATTATGCATGATATTGCACCTACTGAGATAGAGGAAATTTATGTTACTATTAAGCTTGCCAATAGGGACACTATTTCACCAGTTGGCATTGTTAGAGATGTTGAAGTCTTGTGTGGGAAAGTTAAATATTCTGCTGATTTTCTTGTTCTTGGTTCCCCACAAGATGAATTTTGTCCCATTATATTTGTTACACCCTTCTTGAATATTGTTAATGCTAAGATATACTGCAAAAAGGATGTAGTTACTATTGGTTTGGGGGATATGTCTCATGAGTTTAATTTTGCTAAATTTCGTAGACAACCCCATGATAAAGAACTGCCTAGTAAAGATGAAATTATTGGTCTTGCTTCTATTGTCGTGCCTCCTAATGATCCTTTAGAACAATATTTGCTCAACCATGAAAATGATATGTTTATGAATGAAAGAAGGGAAATAGATGAAGTATTCTTTAAACAGGGACCAATTTTGAAACACAACTTGCTTGTTGAAATCCTAGGGGATCCTCCCCCACCCAAGGGTGACCCTGTGTTTGAGCTTAAACCTTTACCTGATACTCTTAAATATGCTTATCTTGATGAGAAAGAGATATATCCTGTTATTATTAGTGCTAACCTTTTAGAGCATGAAGAAAAAAAATTATTGAAAACTCTGAAGAAGCACCGTGCTGCTATTGGATATACTCTTGATGATCTTAAGGGCATTAGTCCCACTCTATGCCAGCACAAAATAAAATTGGAAAAGGATGCTAAACCGGTTGTTGATCACCAACGACGGTTAAATCCTAAGATAAAAGAAGTGGTAAGAAAAGAAATACTAAAACTTCTGGAGGCAGGTATAATTTATCCCATTGCGGATAGTCAGTGGGTAAGTCCTGTCCATTGTGTCCCTATGAAGAGAGGTATTACTGTTGTTCCTAATGATAAAGCTGAACTGATCCCACAAAGAATTGTTACAGGTTATAGAATGGTAATTGATTTCCGCAAATTAAATAAAGCTACTAAA
This sequence comes from Triticum urartu, assembly GCF_056163025.1. Classification (NCBI taxonomy): domain Eukaryota; kingdom Viridiplantae; phylum Streptophyta; class Magnoliopsida; order Poales; family Poaceae; genus Triticum; species Triticum urartu. The sequence continues at coordinate 344,921,690 of NC_141879.1, read as the reverse complement.
AAGGATCATTACCCTTTATCTTTTATTGATCAAATGCTAGAATGATTATCCAAATATACACATTTTTGCTTTCTAGATGGTTATTCTGGTTTCTCTCAAATACATGTGTCAAAAGAGGATCAAGAAAAGACAACTTTTACATGCCCTTTTGGTACCTTTTCTTATAGACGTATCCCTTTTGGTTTATGCAATGCACCTGCTACCTTTCAAAGATGTATGACTGCTATATTCTCGGACTTTTGTGAAAAGATTGTTGATGTATTCATGGATGATTTTTATGTATATGGAACTTTTTTTGATGATTTCTTAAGCAACCTTGATCGAGTTTTGCAGAGATGTTACGAAACTAATCTTGTCTTGAATTAGGAGAGGTGTCACTTTATGGTTAACTGGTAGACTGCCCATGCGTTGCCACGGGCCAGGGAAAAATTTGTAAACAATGCTCAAGTTACCCGCCTCGAACGAAAACATTGCACGCAAGTATCTTCTCTCTATTCCAACAAACACCATGCACCCCATCTAGCCTCTATTTTTTGTTGAACTTCTCCCTAGCCCTCTTTGTCGATACATAAACCATCCTCTCAATATGCGGTAACTTGATTATGCATGTGGCTTCTATGTCATTGTTTTATTGTCTCGCGCTACTATGTATGTTAAAAATATGGCATGTACAAGGCACCTCACCTTAGTAGAAATAGTAAGAAAATGTGGCATATGAACAAGAAAACAATCTTTCCACCACATGTTCATTCACAAACTAATAATTCTCTATTTATCTTTGGGCTCTGCTTCCATTTCCACCTAAGATGCATCTCCATCACTTTATCTCACTAATACATATTTTTCTACGGACCCCAAATATACATACAAGAATCACACGACAAGGTTGCATCATTGTCATTCCATCTCTTCTTTCACTTCGGCTCTTTTGGTCATTGCAACACCAGTGTGCGCCATCTTCACACTGCTCCAAATCTGCCCATGTTTCCATCTGGCTCCAAATACGCCCATTTTTTTTCTCTAAGTCAGTCATGTCGTAACAAATTTGTACTTTCAGCCTCAGAATATCATTGTTTGGAATGAGGAGGGATTTCAGAGTTCACTTCTCTAAAAGAGAATGCAATACATATTGATACAGATTAGTGATGAACAAAAAATTGCTTCCATAGATGTAAATTACTTCTGTATGAAAATATATTTTGTTTCAAATGTTGATACTCCTTGCTTTTGGAACTTTAGTTTCCTTCATATGGTTTTTTCACTTCCTTTTTTTGGATGGTAACTGTTTCGGGTCAAATTACTTCTATGGCAACTAAATATTGTTTCCATATGGTTAAATTTTGTTTGTTTGGACTGACCATAGAAAATGATTCCTTGAATTGGCAATCGCTTCAATGTAGTACTCCCTCCATCCCGCAATAAGTGACTCAAAAATGACTCAACTTTGTACTCCTTCCTTCAATTGGAGTATATGTTTTCTTTTCTCATAGGAAAGGAGAGTGCTTTAATTTTTTACAGAACAAAATTGAGATTGATTTATTCTTTAGTTAAAATTGGTGCCACGAATATGTTTCATGGAATCTGAGAATTGTTCCAAACGTATCGATAAAGTACTTCCAATATAGTAAAAATTGGCAGTCTGAGGATTTTGCATTGAACCTCTTTTAAAATGGTGATGAAAGACCACACATGTTGAAGATAAGTTTGGCCTTAATCTAATCGAGAAACAACTGTTTTTCATACCAGACAAGCAACTACTCTCTGACTCAATGTGCCACACCATTCACTCACCGGTGTAATCCATACACATGTTCAGTACCTTTTGAATTTTATGCTCCCGCTTCTCCATGTGTCAACCCCTTTGTTCCTTGTTGACCCTAGCTTGTCTTGATGCAACATCAAACAACAACAAAATATTACACCTGATACGACATCAAGCTATACAGGAACTATTAGACCACCCAAATTATTGAAGCTTCAGAATTTGTGTCTGGGTCCATGCCTAATAAACTGGAAGAAAACCAAAAGATACTTATTGATATGAATCAACTTGGCTAAGTATGGTCAAATACAATGCACGGTGGAATATCTGCCCTAGAAAACAAAAGAAAAGGAGATGGAAGAAATCATGCACTCAATGGGTGGCTGTAAGTTCACAGGTATCAAGACTTGGCTCACATATCATTGATCATGGGTCTGTGTCAATATGGCTCCGGTGCCCAGTTTATCACGGTGTTTTGTTATTATTTCCGAGATAGTACTTTCTATTATAGTGTTGAGATAAGCAATTTAGATGTTTTAAATATTCCCAGCTCTTTGGATAAGAAGTATTTCAGTAACTGAATAATCTTTGACCGTCCAAAAGAACTACGATGTTTCTTTGGGAATAACAACAGAACAAAAAATCCGAGAATCATGGCTGACCTATGAGGCGCAGATGTTGTCGAGGACCTATAACCATGCCTCCTCTCCTTTGCGCAACCTTGAAACCACGAGTAATTACCTGGCATTATTTCATTATCTCAGCTGGTTTTATGACTTCGAACATATGAGAGTACTCTAACATGTAAAATAATTCTTTCTCAGGTTCCAAATAAGTCAACAGTAGGTCAAAAATAGAGGTGAAACATTGCCAGGCAGGCAGACACACAACAATAGCCGATGATTATAGCTTAAGGTCCAATGAGGATAATATAAGTAGTGGAAAACGGAATTTTGTATCCACATCCCTATTGATCAAGGAGTAAGTCAACATGATACAAGGAACGTACAACAACACCCGAGACAATATAATTACAACACTGCAGAAAAATTAGAGATCCATGTAATCAAATATCTCTTTGTTAAATTTTAGCTGAACAACTTAACTTATAGAGTGTCGATGGTTCAGATCTTTTTCCTTTTAATTAACATGTGAGTTATTATAAAGTGGGTAATTTCTTTTTGCGGTATATAAAGTGGGTAATTCATATAGACTAAGACATGGAAAAAGGGTGTAGGTGGTGCAAATTCATAGCAAGTTTTATATTGGATGCACACAAACAACTATGTGGACACACAAAAAGAAAACAATCACTTTGAAAGTTTGAATAGAAATGTCTAAATGAACATCAGATGGTCTAGTGTCTCCACTGAGAGCACTACATGGACCCCTCATTAACAATTTAGCAATGAACAAACAATTCTAGTATTTAGACATGAGAATACCTTGTACAGAATTTCAAAGCCATAAAAAACGTTACCACTGGTTTGGGTATCCTGGAAATAAAACAGAGGTAATAAATTCCTTATAACTAATCAGGTGAACATAGAAAATTGATTACCTCTGGTTTGATCCCATGTGCTCTAGCCAAAAATAGATCAAATCGGCAGGATATCCTATAAGGAAACAAATCTAGCAAGGAAACTGATTATTATTATATCTAATTTCCAGCTACCAGTGGTAGGCGCAAAGTGGAACACTATTACGTAGGACAACAAATTTGGGCAGGAGGAAGTATAATGGTTATGAATGCCAGGCAAAGTGTATTAAGTTCATAACTATGAGCATGCAAATAATTTATATGAAGGGTCCCTTTTCTTCTGCATAAGTCAGACATACTGTATGTATGTGTAATGTGTCAACCTGTACACAAATACAAAATATATATTACAACGGAAAATGCGTGAATATGATGATGAATATCTTATTCTGAACTCTTTTGCATCTTGTATAATGGACAGGGATTGAGATTCTAATTTCGGCACTACTGGAGAGTATGTTGTGTGCAAAACGAAACTACATGCATTAATCTACATGATTGTTCGTACCAACAGAGAAACAATTTTGCATCTAGTAGATGTGTGTATGTTTCAGGGTTACTTTCACAATATTTAGTTGCTATAGAAAAAACACTTAAGGCTAGCAAATAGAATTAACCTAGTACATAGAAAGTAGAGAACTGATCGCTGCAGTAAATTATGAACTGATATCACACATAAAACAGTAACATACCCCAAAATCTATTCCTCGCAGCTCCCCACAAGTCTTCCTTCGCCCTCTTCTGCTCCACCAACCCCTGTTATGATTTCTCTCCCCTTAAATCACTCTTCTTACTCCGCATACCATCTCTGTCTCCCTAGCCCAAACATGCTAGTACCGTCAGTAGCGCGTCCGGCACCCCACGAAAGAAAACACAATACAACCCACACATGAATAATGATGTAAACATACGTGAAATTATGAACGCTCCAAGAAAATCATTCTGTAAATAACTTGAATGGTGTGTTGATATGCAGAAACATCTACTTCTTTACAAGACATTTACTTGTTTGGATTGCAAAACAAATATTGTTGTAGGAAATGATCTATTGGAAACTGGTACAAAACTTCAAACATCTTTACTGCTGGACATAAAACAAGCACACAACATCCTGTAATTATTTAGTTGCAGACATACATGCATGACAACCAACATATATAAAGTCTTGTGATGAATTGTGTTCAATGGTGAAGAAACTTGCAGCGAAGTGTTTCCTATTAAATGACCTCCCAAACCCAATGTTGGTTGGTCCACTCTACTAAGCTGTGCTATGTCAATAATCAAAAGAAATATATGCTTGTTTTACCACTGGCAATCATGAAAAGCCTACTGACTTTCGAATATAACTTTATCTGAAGATTATGTTATTTGCCCCGTCGACTTTGTTGCCTAGCTGGACAATCAGTACTGCAGTTGCCTAGATCCTACCCTCCTACGGACACTTATGTTCTAATCTGGAGATGAGGTGAGTACAGGGGTCACCCATGGATATATTGTCTAGACGATGAGATAGCACAGGAGATGAAGCAATGTGTGTACCTGGACGCCGCACTGGTTGAGGCACTTGATGGCGACTGATAAGCGCCTCCTGTTGCCGATAAAATCAATTGTTCTTGACCTTCGTTTAGGAGAATATCCAGAGTCAATGTGAAAGCATAGGACTACATTTTCAATAAAATGGCTGAGAAATATTCATGTTTTTATGGAAGCACAACATGCTCGGGAGGGTAAAACTATCAAATTAGAGCAAGGATAATTACAGAAATCCAATTTAATAAAACACATTTGAGAAATTAAGGAGATCATCTCAATACTGAATTACGAGGGTGGGTGATCCTCTAGGATTCCAGATCAATAAACACAACGTGGTGCGTGGTATGTTCCCCCCGACTCAAGGGAAACAGTAGATTGATTAGAAATTCATTCTTGCTTCCTGTCGCATTGTCCACCTGTCTTGTTTCCTCGCAGCTCCACCTTCCCCTGTAGCAACAGCCAGGCCCTAAAACACCGAGCTCCTCTGCATCTCAGCGGGAAAGATAGAGAGATCGGATTGCATCTCACAAGCACACTTTAAAACATGAGTTGATGGATGGCATCCGTAGCCGAACCCTAGTAACAATTGTGTATTATTGATTGGCACAATCAGAACCTAACTAACAACCACCTTTCAGTGTCAGTAGATCTATAGATGTTGCATCCCACTTCACGTCCTAAGATTGTCTACAAAAACTTCACGTCCAAGTGACAGAAGCACAAAGGCTTCCATCAACAAAATAATTTTTTCATAACAAAATCTCTGCTATAAAGGATGCAACTATGACGAAGATATGCCTCTGTGTTTACCTTACATCATCAGAAGTTCAAAACTAATGCTAGATTTATTTTTTATAGGGAGATGCTAGATATGATAATACAACAGTAGTAAATGCCACATGATCCATTTGTGCAACGTCTGCCCTCCAATTCTTATTTAAGTGCTGGAATTAAAAGGGCAAAGCAGTGGGACATCACCACCCACCCATTAAATTTTTTGGATATTAACAATATGACTTTAAGGGGGAAAATCCTCACTGAACAGTAAGCTCCCATTGCTAATCTAATAAAAATAATTGATCAAAATATGCAGGTTTGGCCCCTACCCCAAAGCTACTCCCTAATGTGCCTTAGTGGAATATAGTCTGCCGCAATCAAAAGATGAAATAAACAGCAGCGACATTGCATTAGGGAGGTTCATTGCGTACATACCAGATGTACTCGGCGACGAACACGGTAGTCTCAATGGCGAGGGCCAGAACCTTCAACCCAGATGCTCCTCCCGACGCCCCACACCCTTGCTGCCGCCGACTTCGTGTGGATGGCTTACTTGTCCTGCACCATGAATTGGGCATGACAAAGATTTTGCTTTTAGGAAACAAATTTACCATAATGTGAAAGCACTGTAATTATGCGGCATAGCAGGACATTGACTTTATGCTTGCAGATTTATCACCTCTAGCAACGGTTGCCAAATTGCCACAACGATAGAGCCCCAACCAGATTACTGATCTATCTTAACTCTCAAGTATTAACTTATTAAATGTAAAATTCAGATGCAAGTGCAGTAGATGTATCACCTCTAGCAACAGTTGCCAAATTGCCACAACGATAGAGCCCCAACTCGATTACTGATCTATCTTAACTCTCAAGTATTAACTTATTAAATGTAAAATTCAGATGCAAGTGCAGTAGATTACTGCAGTTTAGCACTAACTGTACAACCAACAATTAAGATTTCAGAGGGCAAGCACTGTAGAATAGCATATGCTACCTTCACATCGGGTCCATGAGGTGTCGTACATTTGGATATTTCTGCATGCATCAGACATGCAAAAGTACTGATTCTAGGCACATGAATCGTACATTTGGATGCTTGGACGGACTGGTTGCATCAAAGATAATTAAGCTCTCAGTGTTAGCAAGTATAATGCTTAAATACTGGCAGAATCATGTTCCTCACGCATGGTGTTGCAATATTGCTTTTGGCGTCTAGCTCAACCAAAACAGCCGAGATGAGACAGCAAGGAAGCGGGTCAGTGTTGTACCTCAAGAATTTTCCTTCTGAACAAATTCAGCAAAATAGATTACCTGGCATATAATCACCCATTCGCTCCCAAGGTCCAAAGGCACAGGAGACTGTGACCGGGACCTTCGCAAGAGGCCGGTCATGGTGGCGGTCAGACGTCGATCCCGCAGCTCGGCAAAAGGCGGCCATGGCTCGCGAGGCGCACGTGCGCAGTGCAGTCAGGGCATCGCGGATCGAGGAGGTTGAGGAGGAGGCGCGACGCTCGCGCCACAGACGACCGGCGACGGACCAGAGTTGGCGGAAGGAGAGGGTCATGAATCGGGGCGAGCTCGGGCGGCCGCGGATGAACAAGGGTCGGAGAGAGAAGGAGGAGAACAGAGAGGAAACATGAGGCAGGTAGGTTGCGCGAGATCGCCGGTGTGGCCCTCGTCGGCGGCGGGGCTCCCGGCCAGATCTACGTATGGTGTTGTGGTGGCTCTGGCAGGAGGTAGGGAGATGGAACCGCCCCGCCGCTGCCGTCCCTGGGCGCGGCGCGGCTTCGCCGGCCGGCCCTCCGGCAGCGGCGTTGTGGGGAGCGGTGGGGGCGGAGCGGGCCTTGGGCGGCAGCGCGGAGCGTGGCGGCTGGGCAAACCCTAGCGCTGTTTCAGATCGAGGGGAGCCTTGTTCCCGTCCGAGCTCGAGGGGTTTTTTTCGTTGGTTTTTCTTCGTAGGTATTTTGTCGTTCGATTCAGTTAATGACGACGGGAGTTTGGGCGTACGCGGGACTTCCGGTTTTTTTCTTTGGTTTTTCACGGCTGAAGGGATGATGAGAGGAAGTACCAAAAAAGTATCAAAAAAGACCGGGTGAGGTGGGATGAAAATAAAACTCGGAACGCGACCTACCAACTGAGACATTAGGACTAGAGATGAAGGTATTGTCTTGGGGCATAAAATTTCTGAAAGAGGTATTGAAGTTGATAAAGCTAAGGTTGATACTATTGAAAATATGTCGTGTCCTAAGGACATTTAAGATATAAGAAATTTCCTTGGTCATGCCGGTTTCTATAGGAGGTTCATTAAGGACTTCTCTAAAATTTCTAGGCCTCTGACTAATCTCTTACAAAAAGATGTTTCTTTTGTCTTTGATGATGATTGTGTAGAAGCATTTGAAATACTTAAGAAAGCTTTGATTTCTGCACATATTGTTCAGCCTCCTGATTGGAATTTATCATTTGAAATTATGTGTGATGCTAGTGATTATGTTGTAAGGGCTGTTCTAGGACAAAGGGTTGATAAGAAATTAAATGTTATCCAATATGCTGGTAAGACTCTGGATAGTGCCCAGAGAAATTATGCTACTATTGAAAAGGAGTTTTTAGCAGTTGTATTTGCTTGTGATAAGTTCAGACCTTATATAGTTAATTCTAAAGTAATTGTTCACATTGATCATGCTGCTATTAAATATCTCATGAAAAAGAAAGATGCTAAACCTAGACTTATTAGATGGGTTCTCTTGCTACAAGAATTTGATTTGCATATTATTGATAGAAAGGGAGCTGAGAACCCCGTTGCAGGCAACTTGTCTAGGTTAGAGAATGTTCTTGATGACCCACTACCTATTGTTGATAGCTTTCCAGATGAACAACTAGCTGTCATAGATGCTTCTCGTACTGCTCCATGGTATGCTGATTATGCTAATTATATTGTTTCTAAATTTATACAACCTAGTTTCACATAACAGCAAAAGAAAAAGTTCTTCTATGATTTAAGACATTAATTTTAGAATGACCCACACCTTTATAAAGAAGGAGTATATGGTGTTATTAGATGTTGTGTACCTGAGCACGAACAGGAACAGATCCTACGCAAGTATCACTCGAAGGCTTATGGAGGACACCATGCTGGAGATAGAACTGCACATAAGGTATTGCAATCCGGTTTTTATTGGCCTACTCTCTTCGAATATGCTCGTAAGTTTGTCTTGTCTTGTGATGAATGTCAAAGAATTGGTAATATTAGTAGATGTCAAGAAATGCCTATGAATTATTCATTTGTTATTGAACCATTCGATGTTTGGGCCTTTGATTATATGGGACCGTTTCCTTCCTCTAATGGGTATACACATATTTTAGTTGTTGTTAATTACGTTACTAAGTGGATAGAAGCTATTCCAATGTAACACCCCGGATGTAACTTGCCATATTTGTACTTCGACTCTTGCCATTTTTGGCTTTAAGTTATGAGATTCCCTCGTGGTTGGGTTTTGTCTTTGTTTTGCTTTTTGTTTATGTCTTGCATCTCATATCTTGTCATCATGTGCATCGCATTTGCATACGTGTTCATCTCATGCATCCGAGCATTTTCCCCGTTGCCCGTTTTGCAATCCGACACTCCTACGTCATCCGGCGCCTCCTTTTGTCTCTTTCTGTGAGCGGGTGTTAAACGTTCTCGGAATGGACCGAGGTTTGCCAAGTGGCCTTGGTACACCACCGATAGACCGCTTGTCAAATTTCGTGTCATTTGGAGTCCGTTTGATGCCCCAACGGTTAACCGGGGAACCGTAAAGGCCTCGTGTGTGTTGCAGCCCAACACCCCTCCAAAACGGCCCAATAACCCATCCAAACCTCTCCCATGTCCTCCACCGTCGGATCATGATCGCGTGGTCAAAAACTACACCTCATTTGAACACTCCCACCTCCTTCTAGGTATAAATATGTCCTCCCCGTCCAAAATCCGGGTCGAAACCCTAGCTCCCCCTCCCTCTTGCTCGTCGGACATGTCCGCACGCCGCCGGACACAGTCGCCGCCGCGCCCGTGCCAGTAGAGAGCCGCCACGTGGCCTCCCAGATCTGCTGCCGCCGCCGGCCTGCGGGGCCCGCAGCCGGCCCGCGCAGCCCGTACACCGCCTGCGGTTCCTCCGCGCCGCCCGTGACCTCGCCGCCTCGCGCCTCCGAACCTCCGCCGCCGTTCTTCTTCACTTCTCCGCCGCCGCCCTTCCGCAGCTCGCCGGCCGCGCCGCCCGGTGCCTCGCCGCCTCCGTAGGACCTCGCCCCGACCGGATCCGCGTCTCCGGCGAGGCCCAGAGCGCTTGGCGACCCCGCCTCCACTCTGGCCACTGCGAGGACGAATTCTGGACACCTCGACTTCCATGCCCGGATCCAGATCTAGAAGACTAGGGTTGACCTCGTTTTCATCTCTAAGTCTTTTTCTGCTATATTCTTAGCCCATGTTCATCATGCCATAACTTCTCATCCGTAGCTCCGTTTCGTGTGCATGATATACCAAAATGTATATCATGATGTGCTCTTCATTTTGTTCCATTGTGACATTCTTGTTTGAGTCCATCTTGATGCCGAGATCACTGATGCAAGAGTGCTATAAATTGTTAGGTGGTGATTCTTATCAGAGTATGAGGATTTGTCATTTTTGTCACATTTGTTGTGTGCTGCATATGAACATGAGCTCTACATGTGTTTTGATCAATGTCATGCCATCTTTACAGGGGTGCTTATCATGTATTTTTGTGATCTTTGTGGTGACTAGCACAAGCATGCAAAGTAGCCTTCGTGATATTGCTGTTTTCAGGGACTTATAATTTTACTAAGTCCTTTCCTGTTGTTATTTTGATGCCATGTATACATGATGCTACAGTGTGTTCTATGCTTTATTTGTGTTGCTTCAGTAAGGATGATTTGGATATATGGTTGTGCTCTATCCATCCATGCCCCTATTTGCAATTATGGAGTGCCCTATGATGAAGCTATGCACCTAGGGTAGGGGCACGGACCTGTCCAAAGAGCCCTACCCAAGGACGTCCCCAGAAGAAGTCACCTTTCAATCGACTTGAAGGTACCCCACTCGACGGGTTCAAGACACTCGACCAAGAAGCTATCACTCGACCATGAAGCCAACCACTCGACTACCAAGAGACCTAAAGTCACTCCGCAGGCAAACGGTCGGCTGTTAAGTAGTCTTTATGGTCATTATAGCACTTTATTAGGGGCGTTACCAGTAACGCCCGACCTTAAATGTACCTTAAACCCTGCATTACTGAGGGCAGGAGGGGGGCTGGCGAACTCTATATAAGCCACCCCCTCCTCAGTATGAAGGGTTCGCACCCCTGTTATTCATACACACATAATCCAATCGACCGCCTCTGGGCACCGAGACGTAGGGCTGTTACTTCCTCCGAGAAGGGCCTGAACTTGTAACCCTCGTGCGTTTACAACTTTCCAATAGCTGAGATCTAGCCTCTCCATACACACACCCCTACCTCACTGTCAGAGTTAGAACCACGACAGTTGGCGCCCACCGTGGGGCAGGAATCTTAGCGCCTGATTGGAGAAGTTGCGATTTTTCCGATCCCTTTGATCATGGTTTCGGGCGGAGTTTTGGTGGAGGGCCGCGAGATCCGCCTCGGCGCGCTCACGTTCATCGTCGACGATTCCGCCTGGCTTCAGGAGGCACCGCTCGACATCGACGCGCTCCCCGTCCGCGGTGCGACGCATTTCCGCGCATGCGTTCGTGGCGTCCTCCTGCGGCAGCCGTCGACCCAGTATCGGTCGGCCCCCGTATCGTCTCCTCGCTCTGTCTCCCATCGGCGCAAGTGCTCTGGTCGGTCGAGACTTCAGAGGTGGGTGAGGCATGCCGTGGCTCGCCAGTCGACCGCCCCACAAGTCGCGGCAATCGAGCCCGACGAATCCCTCTGCGGCCTGTTCGACTGGCTCCGCGGAGACTGCATCCGAGTGCGGCAGCAGTGACCCAGCGGCTGAGGTTCTGGCGGTTGATGGAACGCACAGCCCTCCCGGTTTCCCTCGCGCTGATGGAGGCGCGGGTGGGGGCGACCCGTCGCATCCCCACGACGAGTATCTCCCCGAACCTCTCACGTCATTACAACGAGAGGAGCTTCGCCGCTGGAACATGGACGCACTCCACACTCCTATCGTCGGAGAGACCCCCGAGGCCCGGGCCTTGGAGGACGCGCGCTTGGCTAACTTGGTCGAGCGCACTTGACTGGAGAATCTCCAGCGAGCACTCGACGAGCAAGCGCGTCAGCGGGCTCCCGAGTCTAGTCGACGTCATCTCTTCCCGCCGACGCAGGTATACCGAACCCCAGTTCAGAATTTGGCCGCCGCGGCCCGTATAGCAGAATCGATTCAGCCCTCCCAGTCGGAGGCTGGCAGGGGCTTGTTGCAGATCAGAGCGTTGCTCCGGGCGGCGGGAAACCAGAATTCCGCTGTTTCTCAGTCGCGGAATAGGATCCACAGTCGATCCGTTGCAACAGATACAGTCGAGTCAGCTCACAGCCCGAGATCGCCCCCGAGGCGTGAGGGACGTGGTGACCGGCATGATCAGTACAGAAGGAATGAGCGGTATGGTCACCAATCCGACCGTGATGATTGACGTCGAGTGCCAACCCCTCCCCCGAGGAGTCGGTCATATGCGCCTCGGCATCGAGATGACAGGCGCCCTCATAGTGTTGGGCAGAGGATTCCAGTCGACCCCAGGGACCCAGGCTTTGACGCGAGGTCTATCCTCGTTCAAGGTTTGGTTGACAGGAACAGAGCTCATCGGGAAGGCCACAACAGAGATGTGCCTGCCAACAGCAGAGTGCATGTTTTGGGGCCAGAGTGTTTCAGCCGAGCCATCAGAGCCGCAGTGATTCCTCCCAACTTCAGGTTGGCGACTGGAGTCAGCAAGTTCACCGGTGAGTCTAAGCCTGACACTTGGCTCGAAGATTACCGAGTGGCCGTACAGATTGGCGGTGGCAATGATGAGGTGGCCATGAAGCATTTGCCTCTCATGTTAGAGGGCTCAGCCAGAGCGTGGCTAAATCAGTTGGCGCCTAGCAGCATCTACACTTGGGAGGACCTCTCCCGAGTGTTTGTCACAACCTTTGAGGGAACATGCAAGCGACCCGCAGGCCTTACAGAATTGCGTTCTTGCGTGCAGAAACCGAATGAAACTCTGAGGGATTACATCCAGAGGTGGATCACGTTGCATCACACAGTTGAGAATGTGCCTGACCATCAAGCAATTTGTGCCTTTAAAGAAGGCGTTAAATACAGAGAATTGAACCTGAAGTTCGGTCGGACCGGAGAAATGTCTCTGAATAGGATGATGGAAATTGCCACCAAGTACGCTAACGGAGAAGATGAAGATCGACTCCGGAGTGGCAAGCAGAAAGCAGTCGCCCAGGAGACCGGAGGCAATTCCAGTCAGAAACAGAAGCGGAAGGCCGAGCCAGCCGCCCCTGGGGAGGCCCTGGCCGCAACCCAGGGAAATTTCAAGGGAAAGCCCAAAGGCCCCTGAAAGCCCAAGAAAGTCAAGGATCAAGATGGAAATGATGTTTTGGATCTGCCATGTCACATCCACACCAAGAAAGATGAGGAGGGTAATTTTATTTACCCAAAGCATACCACTCGACAGTGTCGGCTCCTGATCCAGCAGTTTCAGGGCAAACCGTCCAAAGATAAGGAAAAAGAGTCGGACAGAGTTGAGGACAAGGAAGATAGTGACGATGGATACCCCCAAATCAATTCCACCCTGATGATTTTTGCTGATGTCGAAAGCAAAAGTCGACTGAAAGTCATTAACCGTGAGGTGAATATGGTTGCTCCGGCAACACCCAGTTATCTGAAGTGGTCTCAGACTGCCATCATGTTCGACCAGTCTGATCACCCTACACACATCGCCACCCTGGGAGGCAAGCTTTGGTGGTCGACCCAGTTGTCGAAGGCACTCGACTGACCAAAGTCCTGATGGATGGTGGCAGTGGCCTGAACATATTGTATGCTGAAACTTTGAAAGGGATGGGCATTCCGATGTCCAGGCTCAGCGCCAGCAACATGAGTTTCCATGGAGTCATTCCTGGAAAGAAAGCCGAATCACTCGGCCAGATTGCTCTCGATGTGGTTTTCGGTGATTCAAAGAATTACCGCAAGGAAAAGTTGACATTTGAGGTTGTGGACTTCCAAAGTGCTTATCATGCCATTTTGGGCAGACCAGCTTACGCACGCTTCATGGCTCGACCATGTTATGTGTATCTTAAGTTGAAGATGCCCGGCCCCAGAGGTGTGATCACCGTTACAGGCAATCGGAAGAAAGCAGAGGAGTGTTTTCAGAAAGGATCAAAGATTGCTGACGCTCAGATGGCAGTTGTTGAGCTGCAAGAGTACTAGAAAACTGCTGATCTGAGTGAATTGTTACGAGCCAAGAAGCCTGCTTCAGAATCTGCTTTTCAGTCGTCCGGTGAAACTAAGCCAGTTCACATTCACCCGGCCGACCCCGATGCTGCTCTGACTCACATCTCAACGACGCTCGACTCCAAATAGGAAGAAGCGCTCATCCAGTTCCTTCGTGAGAACTGGGACGTCTTCGCATGGAAGCCTTCTGACATGCCTGGAGTTCCCAGGGGGCTGGCTGAGCACCGCCTACGAGTCGACCCGAAGTTCAAGCCTGTGAAGGAACATCTTCGACGGTCCGCCGTCCAGAAGAGGAAAGCTATTGGCGAGGAGGTGGCTCGGCTCTTAGCAGCAGAGTCATCCGAGAGATTTACCACTCCGAGTGGCTCGCCAATGTTGTCATGGTTCCCAAGAAGGACAAGTCACTTCGCATGTGCATTGACTTCAAACATATCAATCGGGCCTGCCCGAAAGATCATTTCCCCCTCCCCCGCATCGACCAGGTAGTCGACTCGACCGCGGGGTGTGAGCGTTTGTCTTTTCTAGACGCTTATTCAGGGTACCATTAGATCCGTCTGTATGGACCCGACGAGATCAAAACGGCTCTCATCACCCCATTCGGGTGCTTCTGTTACATCACCATGCCCTTCGGCCTCAAGAATGCTGGAGCCACGTTCATGAGGATGATTCAGAAGTGTCTGCTCACTCAGATCAGTTGGAACGTAGAAGCATACATGGATGATATTGTGGTTAAGTCACGAAAAGGTTCCGACCTACTGACTGACCTTGCCGAAACCTTTGCTAACCTCAGGAGATATGATATCAAGCTCAATCCATCAAAGCGCACATTCGGAGTTCCAGGTGGAAAGTTACTCGGTTTTCTCGTTTCCGAACGAGGAATCGACGCCAATCCCGAGAAAGTTGGCACCATACTCCGGATGAAGCGCCCTGTGCGTGTGCACGACGTCCAGAAGCTTATAGGTTGCCTGGCCGCACTAAGTCGATTCATTTCTCGTCTCGGTGAAAAGGCGTTGCCCCTTTACTGACTGATGAAGAAGTCTGACAAGTTCGAGTGGACTCCAGAAGCTGATGCAGCGTTCGCAGAGCTCAAAGCTCTGCTCTCCACCCAGCCGGTGCTTGCTGCCCCAATCAGTAAAGAGCCTCTGCTGCTTTACATTGCGGCCACGGGACAAGTTGTCAGTACAGTACTTACGGTCGAGCGGGAAGAAGAAGGAAAGGCCTTCAGAGTTCAGCGCCCAATATATTATGTGTCCGAAGTTTTGACTCCTTTGAAGCAAAGATACCCCCATTACCAGAAGCTTGTATATGGGATTTACATGACCACGAAGAAGGTTGCACACTACTTCTCTGACCATTCCATTACAGTCGTCAGCGACGCTCCACTGTCAGAGATTTTGCACAACAGAGATGCAACTGGTCAAGTGGCGAAGTGGGCAATTGAACTCCTCCCCCTAGATATCAAGTTTGAAACAAAGAAGGCTATCAAGTCCCAAGCAATTGTAGATTTCATCGCCGAATGGATTGAACAGCAGCTTCCGACTCAAGTTCACTCAGAGCACTGGACCATGTTCTTCGATGGATCTAAGATGCTGAATGGTTCCGGTGCCGGGGTAGTCTTGGTCTCCCCCCGAGGAGATAAGCTCAGATATGTTCTCCAGATCCACTTCAATTCCTCCAATAATGAAGCAGAATATGAAGCACTCTTGTATGGGTTGCGCATGGCCATTTCACTCGGCGTCCGGCGCCTCATGGTCTACGGCGACTCAGATTTGGTGGTTAATCAGGTGATGAAGGAGTGGGACGTCAGAAGCCCAGCTATGACTGGCTACTGCAACGCAGTAAGAAAGCTAGAAAAGAAATTCGAGGGGTTAGAGCTTCATCACATCCCTCGACTGAAAAATCAAGCAGCCGATGATCTGGCAAAGATAGGCTCCAAGAGAGAAGCCATTCCCAGCAATGTGTTTTTGGAGCACATCCGCTCGCCGTCAGTCCAGGAGGATCCTTTTACAGAAGAAGCCCCGCAACCGAAAAGTGCCACAGATCCGACTGAAGTCGAAATTCCCGCTGTGGTCGACCTAATCATGGAAGTCTTGGCAATCACTCCCGACTGGACGATACTGTACATCACGTATATCCTAAGGAAAGAACTCCCGGAGGACGAGGAAGAGGCTCGACAGATCGTCCGCTGATCCAAGGCCTTCACAGTCATAAAGGGACAGTTGTATAGGGAAAGCGCGACTGGAATCGGTCAGAAGTGCATAACACCAGAAGAGGGTCAGATAATCCTTGATGATATCCACTCGGGGACCTGTGGCCACCATGCGTCCTCTCGGACCATTGTGGCTAAAGCATACCGAGCGGGATTTTACTGGCCAAGAGCAAATGAGATGGCAAAAGAGATAGTCGACAAGTGTGGAGGCTGCCAGTTCTACTCCAACATGTCACACAAGCCTGCATCAGCCCTGAAGACCATTCCTCTCATCTGGCCCTTTGCTGTCTGGGGACTGGACATGGTTGGTCCACTGAGAACAGGCAGGAGCGGTTTCACTCATGTGCTTGTGGCAGTCGACAAATTTACCAAATGGATTGAAGCTAAGCCCATCAAGAATCTCGATGCTTGCACTGCTATCAGTTTCGTCAGAGGGCTAACATTCAGATATGGAGTCCCGCATAGCATCATCACTAACAATGGGTCAAACTTTGATTCAGACAAGTTCAGAGCTTTTTGCGCCTCTCAAGGCACACGAGTCGACTACGCATCGGTCGCCCATCCCCAGTCAAATGGACAAGCCGAAAGGGCAAATGGTCTAATTCTCAAAGGACTAAAGCCTCGACTGATGCGTGATCTCAAGAACGCGGCAGGTGCTTGGGTCGACGAGCTTCCGTCAGTACTGTGGGGATTGAGGACCACCCCGAACCGGTCGACTGGAAGAACTCCATTCTTTCTGGTTTATGGAGCCGAAGCAGTTCTGCTGAGTGATCTTCCTCACAACGCACCCCGAGTCGAACTCTATACCGAAGATGAAGCGGAACAAGCCCGGCAAGATGCAGTCGACCTCCTAGAGGAGGAGAGGGAAATGGCTATGATCAGATCGACCATCTATCAGCAAGACTTGCGTCGATTCCATGCCAGAAATGTGAAGAGCCGAACCTTCCAAGAAGGAGATTTGGTCCTCCGGGTGGATCAGCAGAAACCACACAAACTTGCTCCTACTTGGGAAGGCCCCTTCATCGTCACCAGAGTCCTCCACAATGGAGCATATCACCTCTACAATGTTGATCGCCAGATCGACGAACCACGAGCTTGGAATGCGGAACTGCTCCGCCCATTTTACACTTGAATTCTCACTCGGACGAGATGTAATAAGGAAAAATTTCCCGCAGTACATTTTTATCAAAGACAAGAGTGTTCTAATAATTGCTATCACTTTTGTTTGCATACAAAATCCCCCAGTGGGTGACTTAGCTGCGAATCCGTTTCGCCTAAGTTTAAAAAATCCTACCGAGTGGAGAGCAAACCTCCCGCTCGGGGGCTTAGCCGCAGCCCAGTGCTCGCCTAAGTGTTTAAAAATCCTACCGAGTGGAGAACAAACCTCCCGCTCGGGGGCTTAGCTGCAGCCCAGTGCTCGCCTAAGTGTCTAAAAATCCTACCGAGTGGAGAGCAATCCTCCCACTCGGGGGCTTAGCTGCAGCCCAGCGCTCGCCTAAGTGTTTAAAAATCCTACCGAGTGGAGAGCAATCCTCCCACTCGGGGGCTTAGCTGCAGTCCAGTACTCGCCTAAGTTCTCCCACTTAGAGACTTAGCTGCAGTCAGGCACTCGCCTAAGTTTGAAAAATCCTACTGAGTGGAGAGCAATCCTCCCACTCGGGGGCTTAGCTGCAGTCCAGTACTCGCCTAAGTTCTCCCACTTAGAGACTTAGCTGCAGTCAGGCACTCGCCTAAGTTTGAAAAATCCTACCGAGTGGAGAGCAATCCTCCCACTTGGGGGCTTAGCTGCAGCCCAGCGCTCGCCTAAGTGTTTGAAAAATCCTACCGAGTGGAGAGCAAACCTCCCACTTAGAGACTTAGCTGCAGTCAAGCACTCGCCTAAGTTTGAAAAATCCTACTGAGTGGAGAGCAATCCTCCCACTCGGGGGCTTAGCTGCAGTCCAGTACTCGCCTAAGATCTCCCACTTAGAGACTTAGCTGCAGTCAGGCACTCGCCTAAGTTTGAAAAATCCTACCGAGTGGAGAGCAAACCTCTCACTCGGGGGCTTAGCTGCAGCCCAGCGCTCGCCTAAGTGTTTAAAAATCCTACCGAGTGTGAGCAAACCTCCCACTCGGGGGCTTAGCTGCAGCCCAGTACTCGCCTAAGTGTTTAAAAATCCTACCGAGTGTGAGCAAACCTCCCACTTGGGGGCTTAGCTGCAGCCCAGTGCTCGCCTAAGTGTTTAAAAATCCTACCGAGTGGAGAACGAACCTCCCACTCGGGGGCTTAGCTGCAGCCCAGCGCTCGCCTAAGTGTTTAAAAATCCTACCGAGTGGAGAGCAAACCTCCCACTCGGAGGCTTAGCTGCAGCCCAGTGCTCGCCTAAGTACATGACACAACCCAATCCGCAAGGACGACCAGGCGCAAGTCGACTGCTACCTTCTCCTTCGGGGTTGCGCCGCAAACACGAGGTTATTTCGAGTGAAGATCAAGTTCCACTCGACGAATCAAATCATGAAGATATTCAACGAGAAATCAAGATCAGATAAAGCCTAAAAGGTCCCAGACCTCAGATCAAAGTACTCGAGCCCTCGGCTCGGCGGAGTTAATGGTTACAAATCCACTCGGCATTCCGAGGCAAATTTAAAGTGAAGCATAAAAGTTTTTTCATTCCTCAGGAGGAGGACTCGAAGGGGCGACGAACTCGTCCAAGTCGATCCCGTCTGCAATACGAGTGGCAGCAGCAATGAACGTCTCCATGAAGTCTTGAAAGTTGTGCTTCCTGGTATTGGCAACTTGGATGGCGACCAGCTTTTCTTCTCGCGCCTCCTTGCAATGGACGCGGACCAGGGACAGAGCGACATCAACACCACATCTAGCGGAAGATTTCTTCCATTCCTCTAGTCGACCTGGGACTTCATTAAGTCGAGCCATCAGGGACTCGAGGTCGTTCTGAAGTGTCGTCCCAGGCCAGAGTGATGTGTCGATCCGCGACATCGCAACCTTCAGTCGAGCAAGATAGTCAACCACGCTGGCAATACGAGACTCCAGACGGAGCACGTTCATTGCAGCCTCGTCCTTCACAAGGGAGTTAGCAGGGTCCAAGCCTGGTTCCACTCGACTGGTCTCCTCTTCAAAGTTCTAGCAGAATTCTGCAAACACGATTCAAGAATAAGACAGTGACCCTACACAGACTTGGTAATTGCAAGACAGTCGGGCAGAGTAATTACCTTCGAGCACGACGAACAGCTTCTTGGCGAGTCCACCGAGATAAGCCTCCAGATCGTTCCTCTTCCCCGCCAGCTCACCTGCCTTGTCATGCAGAGCCACGTTGTCGTTCTTCAGTCGGCTGACCTCTTGATTGGCTACCTCGAGAGCAGCTTCCAGTCTGGAGTTCTCCTGCTCAAGAGCTCCGACCGAGGCCATTTTCTCTTCAGCAAGCCTCGCTTTGCTCAAGACCTCCTTCTGTGCCTCTGCAAGATCTTGATCTTTCTTCTTCAGAGCTTCCTCCAGTTTATCTGCGGCGCGTCGAGTGAAATCAACGTCAAAGAATGGACAAGAAAGAAAAGCCACTCGTCAAGAATGGAGAACCTCACCAGCCATACCTTTTGCTTCTTCTCGCGCCTTCTTCAAATTCTCCTGAGCAAGCTTCAAGTTAAGGTTGAGCTGGATCTGCTGATTCTCCAACTCAGTATAGCGAGCTACAAGTTCGCAGGATTTCTGTAAAAAGAAAAATCAGTCGACAGACGTCCAAGACAAGTTGCTTCCGAGCAACTAAGAGACAATGATGACGTTTCTAAGACTACAGCTGAATCAAGAACATTCGACAGTAGTCTCGGGGACTACACCCAGTGGGTGCACTCAGCGTGCCCCCCACTATAAAAAAAAGTCGACTGCCCGCAGTCGACCGGATACAGTCCCATTCGACATGGCCTGACCAGACCGAGTGAAGAAATACAGCCACAACAATATAATATAAAGACTACAGTCGACTGCAAGCAGTCCACCGTAGTCTTGGGGACTACACCCAGTGGTTGCACTCAGCGTGCCCCCACTCGTCCAAGAATTGGCAGACACACCCAGTGGGTGTACAGATACAAAGATCTTCGGAAAAGAGATTCTTCAAGCAGCATATCATAACAGACCAAGTGTTAAGTCGACTGACCTGGACGTTGCTCTGAAGAGCCGAGCTCGCGTCATAAGCTGCTTGGCTGGCCTCCCGAGCCACCTTCACTTGCTCGATCATGATCCCCGCCTAGCGTATAGCCTCTTTTGCAGCAGCCGCTTGGTCCTCAGGGACGGGGTATGCGGCAAAAAGCGAAGACGGATCCGCAGTCGACATCGAGGGCCGCACACTCGTCAGAGGAATGGCGAAGGTCACAGAAGCCCGAGTGGTGTCACCACCATCCCGAGCTACGGCCTCAGACGCCGGAGCGGATTGGGAGGTCTTGTCAGCCGACGCCCTCTTGTTCCTCCTCACTCTCAACGGTTCGTTGTCGTCGTCATCCGGGAGGTCGATAACATGAAGAGGGGCTACAAGAGAAACATTCAGTCGACCAGAGTTGCAATAAATGTTCAGTCGACTCAAAGCGGAACGTCAGTAATCATACCAGGGTTGGAGGTGACAGCATCCTCCATCTCTTGGTCGTCGTCCTTGGCGGAGATCTCAGAAGTAGCAGCACTGCAAGTCTCGAAAGTCGGTCAGTTGGCTCAATGAATCGACCAAGGATCTGTCCACGGTCGACAAAGGAAAACAAGTTTTATTATTACCCAGAAATGGTGGGGATGGCCATCTTCATCTTGGGCAGAGCCTTGGGCGGCTTGGACGGCGTCGCGCGTGGGTGCTTGGAAGCCTTTCCAGTCGGCGTAGGAGAAGAGGTCCGAGGGCATTTCGACGACTGCCCAACAGGAGCAGTCGCCCTACCACGCTCGCGCGCTGGGTAGTGTGTGAGCTTGGATCGCCCCTCCGGGCGGGGGGGGGGGGTTCAACCTCCTCCTTCTCCTCTTTGCTGGAGTCGACGTCGTCGCCTCCCTCTCCTTCACCGTCGGACTCCCACTCGCCTTGATCGTCTCCGCTCTCACCTCCGCTCGCCTCCCCTTCCTCAATTGGCCCCTGTGCCCCGCTGGGCGTCGAGTACATCTCGGTAGTCGCCTGGAAAACAACAGACAAGACGAGAGTCAATCGACCTACTCAAAGAAGACCAATGAAGAAAACAAGATCTCAGTCAGGAGCATAAAGACATACCTGGTCCACGTCATACGAGTTGTCGAGTGGAATTACCCTCCTGGCTCCTCGGGGGTTGTCTTTGTTCCCCGTGATGCTCGACAGCCACCCCTCTAGCATCTCGTCAGTGACCTCCTCCGGGTGGATCCGAGTGGTGTCGTCAAGACCCGAGTACAGCCACATCGGGTGGTCACGAGCCTGGAGCGGTTGGATGCGCCTCCGGAGGAAGACCTCCAGCAAATCCATGCCCGTCACGCCCTCGCGGACAAGCTCAACCACTCGACCAGCCAGCACTTTGACTTGGGCCTTTTCCTCCGGCGTCACTTTCAGAGAAGCAGGTTTTTCAGCTCGGTCGAGTGAGAAAGGGGGAAGTCCGGTCGACTGCCCTGGGGTCGCCTGGTCTTGACAGTAAAACCAGGTCGCCTGCCAACCGCGGACCGACTCCGGGAAAATGATAGATGGAAAACAATTCTTTCCCCTCGTCTGGATCGCCAGGCCCCCGCACAGCTGAATCACCTGCGTCCTTTCGTCACTCGACTTGGCCTTCTTGACCGATTGAGAACGGCAGGTAAAGATGTGCTTGAAGAGACCCCAATGGGGGCGACAACCCAGGAAACCCTCACACATGGAAATGAAAGCAGCAAGGTATACGATGGAGTTGGGAGTGAAGTGGTGAAGCTGCGCTCCGAAGAAGTTCAGGAAGCTCCAGAAAAAAGGATGGGGCGGCAGAGAAAACCCGCGGTCGACGTGGGTGGCTAGGAGCACGCACTCACCGTCGCGGGGTTGAGGTTCGGTCTCCCTCCCCGGGAGACGCGCAGCTTCGTGGGGAATGACTCCCCCCTCGACCATGTTGTCGAGATCTTCTTGCCGGATCACCGACGGCATCCAATCGCCTTGGATCCAGCCTTGGGGCAGAGCGGACCTTGAGGAGGATCCGCCCTGAGCGGACCTCTTCCCTTTCCCCTGCGCCGCCGCCTTCTTCGCGCGCTCCAGGGCGGATGTCTTGTCCTTCGCCATCGTCACCGGCAAACCTCGCACGGACCTGCGGCGCTGGGGCAAGAGCGGAGGTGGCGGAGGAACTTGCGAAGGGAGAGAGGAAGAAGGAAGCGCACTGTTTGGAAACCCCGAGCCGCAACTTATAAGGGGCCGCTTCCGAGTGGCTGACTGGTAGGCCCGGGCTATCCAGTCAAACCCCGCAACAGATGCGCGCGTGCAGTACGTGGCGAAAAAGGCGATGCGAGGATCGAGGAGCTTCCACTTTATCGCTTCCGATTACTGTGGCCGCTCCCGTCCCGCGCGCTTCCCAAAATCTGAATCCCGCGACATCCGCAGGCTGCAAAACAACTTGCCAAAACAGAAGACCCCGCTCGCGCTGACACTCGGTATGTCACAAGTAAAGAAATTCACTCGACGAAAGGCCTGGAATGGATCAAGGCGACTGAAAGAGGTTGATGGCGTCATCCGTGACGATTGACCCAAAACGAGGCACTCATGTAGCCCAAAAACTAGTCGGAAGGGTCTCCAACTCTTTCCCCACTCAAACTTCGATCCATTCGGGGGCTAATGATGAAGCTATGCACCTAGGGTAGGGGCACGGACCTGTCCAAAGAGCCCTACCCAAGGACGTCCCCAGAAGAAGTCACCTTTCAATCGACTTGAAGGTACCCCACTCGATGGGTTCAAGACACTCGACCAAGAAGCTATCACTCGACCATGAAGCCAACCACTCGACTACCAGGAGACCTAAAGTCACTCCGCAGGCAAACGGTCGGCTGTTAAGTAGTCTTTATGGTCATTATAGCACTTTATTAGGGGCGTTACCAGTAACGCCCGACCTTAAATGTACCTTAAACCCTGCATTACTGAGGGCAGGAGGGGGCTGGCGAACTCTATATAAGCCACCCCCCTCCTCAGTATGAAGGGTTCGCACCCCTGTTATTCATACACACATAATCCAATCGACCGCCTCCGGGCACCGAGACGTAGGGCTGTTACTTCCTCCGAGAAGGGCCTGAACTCGTAACCCTCGTGCGTTTACAACTTCCCAATAGTTGAGATCTAGCCTCTCCATACACACCCCCTACCTCACTGTCAGAGTTAGAACCACGACACCCTAGCATGACTTAATCTTGCTCCACTATTGCTATAAAATGTTACTGACAGATTGTTTACATGTTAATCAATTTTGCCGTGGTTGTTGTAGTTGATCCATGCATGATATAAACTTGCTCTTGCCTTGGTTAGCGTCATAAACATGCCATCTTGTTGATGCTATGCTTATCTTGTCATGCAACGCCTTGTGTTGAGTGAATCGAGCTCACAAAGATGCCTTCATAATTCTTTTTATGCCATGCTCAGTTTTCTGCTAAGTCTGAATCTGTTAATGAAACTTGCTATGTTTACATGGGTGCCATAATATTTTATGTGCCTTTTTGGCTCATGATCAGTAAGGGCTTTTGTTCTATGCTTTGGGTAGATCCATCCCATGCCTTTGTTTACTATGATAAGTTCATGTAGAATGTTGTTTGCTTGCTCTAAACATTGCTTCCTGATATTATTCCTGGCATGTTAGTATTTTCACTAAGTCTGTGAAGCTGATATCTTTTGCACCTTTTCCATGCTTGTCTGACCTGTTCTGGTGTGTTTTAGTCGTAGCTCAGTGTTCATGTTTTCTCAAGAATTTTGAGTAGATCACTGCCATATGCTTTGTTGATATGTCGGAGTGTAGTAGCTTAGTTTCTTGTTGCATTCTAGGTGGCATCGTGTTGTTAATCGCAGAATTGTGCCATTCTTGTTTTGCTTTCCATTTGCAAACCGTGCATCCGATTCCGGTGATCTTTATATCGATTTCGACCAAAATCATCTCATCTTTCCAGCGGCACTCTTGGTTTGCCAATTTGATGCTTTGATCAATCTTTTCCTTCTGGAGCACGCATATGCATTGCATATCACATCCCGCATGTCATGCCATGTTTTGCATCATGTTGCTTGTGCATTGCACCGTGATTGATTGTTGGTCCTTTCTTTGTGTTCTTACTTTGGGTAGAGCCGGGAGACAAGTACGATATTGAGGAACCCATTGAGTATGCTAACGAGGATCAAGCTTTCGTCAACTCTGAGAACTTTGCAGGCAAGATGCCATACCCTTGAAATCACTTCTATCTTTGCTTGCTTAGTTGTTCGATCTTTTGCCATGCCGCGATACCTACCACTTGCTATATCATGCCTCCCATATTTCCATGTCAAGCCCCTAACCCACCTTTTCCTAGCAAACCGTTGTTTGGCTATGTTACCGCTTTGCTCAGCCCCTCTTATAGCGTTACTAGTTACAGGTGGAGATGAAGTTTGTTCCATGTTGGAATATGGAGATTGTTGGGATATCATTATTATATCTTGTTTACTTTAATGCATCTATATACTTTGTAAAGGGCGGAAGGCTCGGCCTTATGCCTGGTGTTTTGTTCCACTCTTGCCACCCTAGTTTCCATCATACCGGTGTTATGTTCCTTGATTTTGCGTTCCTTACGCGGTTGGGTGTTATGGTAACCCCTTGACAGTTCGCCTTAAATAAAACTCCTCCAGCAAGGCCCAACCTTGGTTTTACCATTTGCCTACCTACCACCATATACGTTCCTTGGGTTCTGCAGACTCAAGGGTCATCTTTATTTTAAAGCCCCCCGGGCCAGTGCTCCTCTGAGTGTTGGTCCGAAACGGGCAGCGTGCGGGGCCACCTCAGGGCAACTTGAGGGTTGGTTTTACTCGTAGCTTGACCTATTTGGTGTGCCCTGAGAACGAGATACGTGTGACTCCTATCAGGATTTATTGGCACATCGGGCGGCTTTGCTGGTCTTGTTTTACCATTACCGAAATGTCTTGTAACCGGGATTTCGAGACTGAACGGGTCTTCCCGCGAGAAGGAATATCCTTCGTTGACCGTGAGATCTTGTGATGGGCTAAGTTGGGACACCCCTGCAGGGTTTTGAACTTTCGAACGTCGTGTCTGCGGTTATGGGCAGATGGGAATTTGTTAATGTCCGATTGTAGAGAACTTGACACTTAATCTAATTAAAATGAATCAACCGCGTGTGTAGCCATGATGGTCTCTTTTCGGCGGAGTCCGGGAAGAGAACACGGTCTCGTGTTATGCTTGAATGTATGTAGCCTCAGGATCACTTCTTGATCATTATTAGCTTCTCGACCGTGCTTTGCTTCTCTTCTCGCTCTCTTTTGCGTAAGTTAGCCACCATATATGCTAGTGCTTGCTGCAGCTCCACCTCACTGCCTTTCCTGCCTTTAAGCTTAAATAGTTTTGATCGCGAGGGTGTGAGATTGCTGAGTCCCCGTGACTCACAGATACTTCCAAACAGATGCAGGTGCCGATGATGCCAGTGCAGGGGACGCTACCGAACTCAAGTGGGAGTTCGACAAGGATTCGGGCCGTTACTATGTGTCTTTTCCGGATGATCAGTAGAGGAGCCCAGTTGGGGCGATCGGGGATCTAGCATTTGGGGTTGTCTTTCTTTATTTTGGTACCGTAGTCGGACCATGATTGTATTTTGGATGATGTATGATATATTTATGTATTGTGTGAAGTGGCGATTGTAAGCCGACTCTTTATCCATTTCTTATTCAGTACATGGGATGTGTAAAGATTACCCCTCTTGCGACATGCCTACCTTGCGGTTATGCCTCTAAGTCATTCCCCAACACGTGGGAGATATAGCCGCATCGTGAATGTTACAAGTTGGTAATCAGAGCCTTCCCCGACTTAGGAGCCCCCTGCTTGATCGAATTGCTGACGTTGTTGAGTCTAGAAAAAAATGTTTTGAGTCTTAGGATAATATATATCAGAGAGTAGGATTCTTTTTACTCCTCAGTCCCTTCGTTGCTCTGGTGATGCCTCCTGACGTAGAGTTTTGACTCTTCTCTCCTCAAATTTCACGAAAAAAATTAGGATCATGCGGGTATCTTGGAATCATTCTGATGGTTTTGTGACGAGAACATTGTTCTTGGTGCCTCCTGACATTTAGGGGTTGTGGCAGTGTCCCGGGGAGTTGAGCTCCGAGGTGTTGTCGTCACAATTTTATCGTTGCAGTTCTGGAATACCTGAATTCGCCGACATCGAAAATCTCCTTTATGCAGTTGTTGGTGAGATAACCTCGATGCCTCCCAGTACTGGGGTGGGAGTTCGGGAGTATTGCCATAACTCGTATAACGGATGCTTTTCTAAGGTTGAGGTAAATGATTTCTGAAGGTTTCTTGGTTATGTGTTGAACGATGGATACAGCTGGATGTAGGATTTGCTAGTTTTGGGTGAGATATTATGCTTCCCCTGTATCCCCAACACCTGATTGCATAACCAGAAAGTTTTGGGAGTTTCATAGGTGGGAATTCATGTAGCTCTAGTATTTCTTCCCGCAGATATTTGGTTTGTGATTGGGTAATCCTTACCAATTATTTGTTCATATCCGTACCTTGTTGCTTTATTCTTCTACCTTTATCTAAGCGGCTTCTCAATTTATGGAAGTGCGATGGCTTGAATTCATTCGTTCATTCTTGTTTGAATGTTAAGGCTATATGTTGCAATTTTGACCCATTGATTCAGCTTGAATATATGTCTTTCAAGACGCTAACGGATGTCAACCTCTTCAGGATGGCTCCTCCAACGCGTCAGAATCCGGAACGTCCGCCACCACCTCCACCTCCGGAGGCATGGCAAGCTGTCATGGCAGCCACCAACGCCAACACTCGGATGCTTTTGCAACTCTTGCAAGAGTGCAACCAAGGAAATCAAGGCCAAGGCAACAATCAAGCTCAATTTGCTACCCTCAATCATTTCCTCGCAAACCAACCGAAGTCCTTCAGTAACTGTGTCGAGGCCACAGACACCGACGACTGGCTCGTGGATATCTGCAAACATTTTGAGTGTAGCAATGTCAGGCCTGAGGACTTTGTCAAGTTTGCTTCGTTTCAACTCAAGGATCAAGCTGCTTAGTGGTATCAACAATACAGAGATTCTAGAGGAGGTCGTGTGATTACCTGGGATGATTTCCGCTGAGACTTCAAAGCTCACAACTTTCTACAAAGTGTTGCTGAGAGTAAGCGCAAGGAGTTCTGCAATCTCAAGCAAGGCAGCATGTCTGTTTACCAATACAACATCCTGTTTCAGAGGCTCGCTCGCTTCGCTAAACAAGACGTCCCTGATGAGAAGATCATGATTTATCAATTCAGAGGTGGCCTTGGAGAAGATCTGCAATTAGCTCTCATGCTTTTTGAGCCGACCAAGTATGATGAATTCTACAACATGGCACTAAAGCAAGAGGCCGCTCAGCTCAAGTGCGATGCTTCTAAGAAGAGAGTCAGGGATGCAACTCAATCGTCTTCTTCATCTCAAGTGACAGCTAAGCAACAGAAGTTCTGGTTGCCTCATACTCCTCCGTTTCGTCAGTCTTACCAGCAGAAGAGTAAAGGTGGCAATGGATCTTCCCACCCACCCAACCCAGGCTATCAGAACAAAGCGCAGACTCATACTCCAAGATCAAGTGCTCCTTATCACCGTCCGCTCTCAGAGGTTACTTGCAACAAGTGTCAACAGAAAGGGCACTATGGAACAAATGCTTCAACCAAAGGCGCCTTCCTCCTCCTCCTCCTCCTGTGAGATCTGCCAGCAATGCAGTGGTCAAGCATAATCCCAAGCATGCTAAGGTCAACATGATGAACGCAGCTCAGGCAGAGGTTTCTTCAGAATTGATCATGGGTAACCTTCCAGTTAACTCCATTCCTGCTAAAGTTCTTTTTGATACTGGTGCATCGAATAGCTTCATGTCAAGACCATTTTTTTCCAAGAATGAATTCACTTCTTCTCATTTGGGTAAATCCATGGATATCGTTTCTCCGAGTAAATGGTTGAGTGCCAGTTTGGTGGTTCCGGATGTTTCTATCAAGATGGGAGACTATAGATTTCTGTCTTCTCCAACGGTCCTTGGTGACTCGGATATTTATCTAATTCTCAGGATGAACTGGCTTTCTAAGCACAAGGCTCAGCTTGATTGTGCTGCCAGGCAGATTCAATTGACACACTCTTCTAAGGATGTGATCATGTAGGATCGAAAGTATGTCTAGAGGGGGGGTGATTAGACTACTTAACCAAATAAAAATCTAGCCTTTTCCCAATTTTAGTTCTTGGCAGATTTTAGCAACTTTGAACAAGTCAAGCAATCTTTACACAATTCAAGCAAGCATGCAAAGAGTATATGAGCGGCGGAAAGTAAAGCATGTAACTTGCAAGAATGTAAAGGGAAGGGTTTGGAGGATTCAAACGCAATTGGAGACACATATGTTTTTGTCGTGGTTCCAATAGGTGGTGCTATCGTACATCCACGTTGATGGAGACTTCAACCCACGAAGGGTAACGGTTGCGTGAGTCCACGGAGGGCTCCACCCACGAAGGGTCCACGAAGAAGCAACCTTGTCTATCCCACCATGGCCATCGCCCACGAAGGACTTGCCTCACTAGCGGTAGATCTTCATGAAGTAGGCGATCTCCTTACCCTTACAAACTCCTTGGTTCAACTCCACAATCTTGTCGGAGGCTCCCAAGTGACACCTAGCCAATCTAGGAGACACCAGTCTCCAAGAAGTAACAAATGGAATGTTGATGATGAACTCCTTGCTCTTGTGCTTCAAATGATAGTCTCCCTAACACTCAACTCTCTCTCACAGGATATGGATTTGGCGGAAAGAAGATTTGAGTGGAAAGCAACTTGGGGAAGGCTAGAGATCAAGATTCATATGGTAGGAATGGAATATCTTGGTCTCAACACAAGCGTAGGTGTTTCTCTCTTAGAAAATATAGGTTGGAAGTGTAGGTTTGTTCTGATGGCTCTCTCCACGAATGAAGAGGAGGTGGAGGGGTATATATAGCCTCCACACAAAATCTAACCGTTACACATAACTTCCCAAACTGGGTGGGACCGAATGGTTAAACTCGGTCGGACCGATTCAACAAAGCTAGTGACCGTTAGGGTTTTCAGTGGGACCAACATGTGACTCGGTAGGACCGATATGATTAGGGTTAGGGCATAACGTAATTTCGGCGAGACCGATTACACAAACTCGGTGAGACCGATTTTGGTAATAAGCTAACCAGAGAGTTGGTCAGGAAAACTCGGTGAGACCGATCGCTCATTTCGGTGAGACCGAAACGTTACGAAGGGAAAACAGAGAGTTTACATTGCAATCTCGGTGGGATCGATTGCTCATTTCGCTGAGACCGAAATGTTACAAAGGGAAACAGAGAGGTTACAACCCCATCTCGGTGAGATCGAGATCCCTATCGGTGAGACCGATTTGCCTAGGGTTTGTGGCAGTGGCTAAGACATTTGAAACTCGGTGGCGCCGGATAGAAAGAATCGGTGGGGCCGAGTTTGACTTTTGGTTTAGGTCAAATGTGGATGTGAGAAAGTAGTTGAGGGTTTTGGAGCATATCACTAAGCATTTTGAGCAAGAACCTCATTAAGCAACACCTCATCCCTCCTTGATAGTATTGGCTTTTCCTATAGACTCAATGTGATCTTGGATCACTAAAATAGAAAATGTAGAGTCTTGAGCTTTGAGCTTGAGCCAATCCTTTGTCCTTAGCATTTTGAGGGGTCCACTTTTCTCATCCATTGCATGCCAATCATTGAGCTTTCCTGAGATATTAATCTTGAAATAGCATTAGCTCAATGAGCTATATGTTGTTAGGAATTACCAAAACCACCTAGGGATTGTTGCACTTTCAATCTCCCCCTTTTTGGTAATTGATGACAACATATAGATCAAAGCTTCAACAAATGATAATAAGAGTGAAAAACATTGTCGCTTTGAGAAGTATGTGAAAAGCAAGAGCTCCCCCTAAATTTGTTCATAGTTTAAGATTTGCTTTGGACTGCAAATGCACAATGATTTAGGATCATGGTTTACTCTTCCATGTCACATACATCTTGGTGGAGCGCTCAAAATGATAATAATTAAAATACATGCACTCATCACCAAGCAAAGTGAATGATCATATAAAAGGATAATGTCATCCAACAAGCATTAAGGTAGCATATGATCAAACACATGATCATCCAAGCAAGCAGAAAGTATAAAGTATCTCAACCAAGCAAATAAACGAAGTTTAACCACCAAACAAAAAGAGAGAATAAAAATCAACGCTCTCTCTTGAAGCCTATGATCTATACATTTTCTCCCCCTTTGGCAACAAGTTACCAAAAAGTTCATAAAAATGCATAGTGCTAAATCGACACTCAGGCTTGGTCTTCGGGTGGTGGTGTAGACAGAACTCCAAGAACGAAGGCATCAGTCGATGTAGATGGAGCTGGTGGAGTAGGTGCTGGTGCTGGTGGTACTGAAGCTGTAGCTGGTGCAGATGAAGTAGCTCTAGTGTCTGTAATAGGCACTGCAGCAGACCTTTGACCTCTGGGCACTCTAGCAAAAGCATCAGTGGTTGTCTTGCCCTTCTTCTCCTCCACTTCATCCTGAAGTTTCTCAACGACTGACTAGATCTCAGTGACCTTCACATCTAGGTCATAGAACTTCTGCTCCACGATCCTCTCCAAGCTCTCCTGGTTTTGAGTCAGGGTGGCCAGTCCCTTCTCAATCCTCAGAGTGGAGGCAATCAAGTAGCCAAGCTGATCTTGCTTGCTCTTGAGAAGATACTGAGATGCTTCTTCAGTAGTTGGCATCCTTGTAGCCTTTTCAGCCTTTGCCTTCTCCTTCTTGGCTTGTGCATGCACAGAAGATGGTTCATTTTCGTCCATCACCATAGTGTTGTCCTCAAATTCCGGGTAGATGGGCAGGTGCTCCTTGTCCAGCAGATATGTGCCAGTCCCATCTTGGAGTTAATCAACTCCTGGATCTGTGGGGCATACCCACAACTCCTCTTCTGATCTGCAGGTGTCCTCTTTATGGTTTCCACAATTAGGCTCATGACTTTGAATTTCTGTGGGACATCAAAGATGTGAAGCAAGTTAATTGCATGGCCTCTGATCATCTTGTGATCACCTGACTTAGGCAAGAGGGTGTGCCTGAGGATCCAGTTGATAGTTGGCAAGCCTGACAGAAGGTGACGTACAGATCCAAACTTGTGTGTCTCAAGAGCAGCATCTGGGATCTCCCTGTACATGTGTGCCATGGTGTTGTGATCCTTCTTCTTCTTGGCATAGATATCCAAGTCATCTTCACTCTCTTCTGGAGCATTGGTCAATTTCGCCCATTCAACAACCGTTGACTGGTACCTAGTGCCTTCAGACATCCAGACAATCCTTCCATTTGGTTAGAAGTGAGTTGTGGAGTAGAATTGCATGATGAGATCATCATTCCATTTTGTGAGCTTCTGAGCCACAAACTCATCAACTCCACAAGCCGTGAAGCTGACATATACACCAGAGAAGTGATCCTCGTTTTCCTTAATGAATGTCCAATCGACCCATCTCATGTCACACACTATGGGCTTCTTGTCAAGCAAGATGGTCTCATAGAAGTCCTGATGTTCCTTTGTATGGAACCTGTAGTCCACAACATTCCTTCTCCTGGTGGCATATGGATCAGACTCTCTCCATAGCCTTAGACCAGAGTCCTTCCTGACTTTCATGTTCTCTGCAACTGGATGAGCATCATTGTGGTCTGGAATTTTTGGCTTCAACTTCCTCAAGACAACAGAATCATCTTCTTCTTCCATTGCAGCTTCAGGCATTGGGGCCTTGTTCTTCTCTGCTGCTGGGATGTTCCTGGTGCTCCTCTTGGGTGCAGTTTTGGGTTTTGGAGCAGCTAGCTTAGAAGTCTCTTTGGGCTTAGATGAAGCAACCCCTGATCTTATGGCGTCTCCTATAAGTTTCTGAGCTTTAGGTGCTGGTGCAGCATCCTCTTTCTCTTCCTCTTCTTTAGAGTCTTTCATGATTGAAGATTTCCCAAGCACTCTGGTAGTGGTCTTCTTGACCCTTTCCTTTCTTCTTTTTTCTGCCACAGCCTGCTCTTTGGGTGCAGATCCCAAAGTCTCTTGAGTAGATGTTCTGCCTTTAGACATTGGAGCTCTCTTGGCAGGAACCTTTTGCTTCATCCCTGGCTTGGTGGCAGCAGCTGTGCCATATTCCTTTTTGAGCACTTTCCTCTTTGATGTGGTTTCTTCTTCCTCAGCCACATAGTCCTCATCCTCTGACTCTGAGGTTCTTTTCTTGCTGGCCCTTGTGGCAGCCTTTGGCAGATTGCTGGGTGTGCTCTTGCTTCCATCATCTGAGCTGCTAAAGGGACTAGTGCCCTCACTCAAGTGAACCTGTTCCTCAGACTTGTTCTGA
This sequence comes from Triticum urartu, assembly GCF_056163025.1. NCBI lineage: Eukaryota > Viridiplantae > Streptophyta > Magnoliopsida > Poales > Poaceae > Triticum > Triticum urartu. The sequence continues at coordinate 344,888,890 of NC_141879.1, read as the reverse complement.
CTGTCACTCTGATCTGACATGATGCAAACACTGACAGCAGACCCTGTGAATAGATTATAGATGAGGTAGAGTGGATGAGCATCACAAAGTGCAGAGGTTTTTGCAAAAGAATGAATTAAAAACATAGTTTTAGTTTTTCACATAAAGCATTTCGGATCTACCGATTTAAAAATTCGGTGATACCGAAGCAGCTTTTGGAACCTAAACTAGTGAACTCGGTCAGACCGAGTCACCGTTCGGTGGCACCGAGACTGCTAGGGTTTGACAAAGTGCTGAACTCGGTCACACCGATTTGCAATTCTCGGTCAGACCGAGAATCACATGTGCAATGGCCTGAGCCAAATCGGTGGAACCGATTTCATCAACTCGGTCGGTCTGAGATGGTTTCGGCAGAAACCTAACCCTAAATTTTCAATTCACGACGAAACTACGGAGTGTTTTCGATGGATAGAATGATCTCAACCGTGGCAAGATACATGGCAAAGCAATGTGCTGGGGAATCGGAGTTAGAACAGCACAAAGTTCAAGTTCATACCCTAGTTCGGCGATGAACTTGCTACGGTGGCAACGGCGGAGACGATCCCGTTGACGGCGGCGGAGACCAGCGACAGGAGGCAGCTGGCCACGAGGAGAATGATCTGGAGACCCAGGGAGGCAGAGCAGGCTAAGCGCGGGCGAGGAGGTTCGGAAAGTTTTCCAAATTTTGAGCCGCAGATATATATAGCCTGACCCTGTCGGTGTGACCGAGTGGAACAACTCGGTGGCACCGAGATCCATAACTGCAAGCAGTTACTGAAACTCGGTGTGACCGAAAAGTTCAAATCGGTTGCACCGAGATTGAAAACCTAGATCGACTTAGTGATCTCAGTATGACCGAAATGGATGAATCGGTCAGACCGAAACACACAAAGAAGTTTTGGATTTTTAAGTCTATGACGAATCGGGTACTCCAAGTGCTCCTCACACAGAGTGGTTCGAATCTGACTTGATCAAAATTTGTGATGCAGCATGAATAGAGTTTGGGACGAGAAAAGCATAGATATCTAGAGAAGGTTCTTAGGCATTCTTGTCCATCCACTTGGCAAGAGAAAAGGAGACCAACCAATCAAAACAACAAGTGGATGTCCTCGAATGAGTAAATTATGCAATCAACATGCTCATGCAATAAAATGACAAATGAAATATGTGGGAAAGCATGCACAAACAATTCTAGCATCTATCAAGTAATTGGCGATGACTAGGTCATCTATATATGAGTATATTGACTTAGGAGTCAAATGAGAACATTTGATCATAGGTCATACTCATCGTTTTAAGCACAAGTGGGGTTGCCACTTTTACATAAAGCATTATTGTGTTCACACCATTAGAGTTGCTTTAACTCAATTGTTAGAGCAAAGCTCCCCCTAGATGTGAGATCCCCCCTAAGAGGGACGAACTAACCTTGGGTTTTTTCGATGATGACTTCATGTAGGTGTTGAAGATGTGGATGCTCTAAGTTGATGTAGATCATTCGGAGCTATCCTCTGGAGTGAGTTGCACTTTCAATACCTACACGGGTTAGTCCCATAGGGAACAAACAAGGATATCCATAGACATGCACACACAAGATGATGTCTATGAGAGCATTAGGTTACCTTCTCCCTTGTCTTACCAACAAGAGTGTTTGTGACTCCTTGAACTAGTGCAAGATGTGGAAGTTGATTGCACTTGTTCTTGACAAAATGATAAGAGTGAAGTATGTTGGCGGAGTCACCCTCAAGAACTCTCTAGTTCTTCTTCTTCGGGATCCACACCATCTTGATGGGAATCCTCGGAGTTGTAATTGTACTCGATGAAGTGGAACTTTATGTAGTCTTGGGAACCCACTTGACCAAGGCCTTAGGAGCTTCTTCAAATGCATCAATTTCCTCTTGAAGCTTGTCCTTGCCTTTTTGCTTGTGGTCTTGTGGTGGAAGATCATCTTGAGCTTGTGTCCCTTTGAAAGAAGTAGGATCATACTTCTCTTGTTGAGGAACAAACTTCATCTTGGGGTATTGATCTTCTTCCCACTCTACTACATTGGCATTGAACTTTCATTCAAAACCAATACCTTGATTCTTCCGGTGCCTTCCTTGCTTGCGTACAATTTCCTCGAATTGCTTACTCCCGGCAAGGCTCTTGTAAACACCTTTCTCTATGATTCCCTTCAATAAGCTATTTTCTTGCTCAAGTGTAACTTGGCTAAGAGAATCATTAGTGGAATCAAGACAACTACTAGAAGCAACAATATTGGATTTAGCATGATTATTGTTACTACTAGAAGAAGAATCCTTCTTGTTCTTGTTACTAGACTTGACTTGAGGCATGTAAGTGGATAAGAGTAAACGCTCGGCAATGTAAGAAGAACTTTTCTTGCGAAGATCATCATTGATTGCCTTTAAGAACTCATGCTCTTGCTCAAGATTGAGCTTCTCAAAACGTAATTTCTCATGAGTCCTTAAAAGTTCTCGATGATCTCCTAAGATAGTTTCATGAGCTAACTTAAGAGTGTTTAGTTCTTTAGTTAGAGACTCAATCTTCTCCTTATCATTGTCATTTGTTTCATCTTGATTAGCATGATTAATTGACGTTTCATCATAGTATTCATCACTAGAGTTGTCAACAAGTAAATCATCATCACCTAACAAGTCATCTTCATCACTATTGAAATCAACATACTCGGGGTGTGATACCTTTGGACCTTTGGCCATGAAGCATCTTCCAATTCCTTCATTTGGTGAATCAAATATGTCGTAGGAGTTGGTTGACACAAGTGCTAGACCGGCAACACCTTCATCTTGAGTATATTCGGAGTCGGAGTGATAGCTTCTCTCGGAGTGACTGTCGGAGTCGGAGCCGGATACCCATTCACCAAAATGAGCTTGATGTCTTCGTTTTGTGTAGCTCCTCGATGACTTGTCCTTCCTTTCTGAATCCTTGCTTCTCCGGGAGGGTATTCGTTCATAACGATCATCCCTACTCCTTCTCTCCCTTGATGGTGATTCTTCTCTTCTACTTCTTCTTTTGGGAGAATCTTATCTTCTCTTGTGGGGAGCCGTGCACTCATTGGAGTAGTGTCCGGGTCTTCCACAATTGTAGCAGTTTTGCTCTCGACTAGAAGATCTTTTGTCATTGTAGGACCTTAACTTGGAACTTCTCTCTTTGCTTCTACTCTTGTAGAACTTGTTGAAGTTCTTCACCATTAGGCTCAATTCTTCATTGAAGGTTTGTTTCTCACTTGATGATGTGGGAGCTTCACATGAGGCTTTGTAAGCACCACTTGACTTGTTATGGAGCTCCTCCTTATCCTTGAGTGACATCTCATGAGCAACAATTCTTCCAATGACTTTCGTTGGCTTCAGATCTTTGTAATTTGGCATCATTTGGATCAATGTGCATACGATATCGTATTTTCCATCCAAGGCTCTTAGGATCTTCTTGATGATGAATTTGTCGGTCATCTCTTCACTTCCTAAGCCGGCAATCTCATTCGTGATAAGAGCAAGCCTAGAGTACATTTCAGCGACACCTTCACCATCCTTCATTTTGAACTTGTCAAGTTGACTTTGAAGCACATCCAACTTGGATTCCTTGACGGAGTCGGTACCTTCGTGCATATCAATCAAAGTATCCCAAATTTCCTTTGCATTCTCAGGACAGCTGATTTTGTTGAATTCATCGGGGCATAATCCGTTGAAGTGGATATCACAAGCTTGAGCATTGTATTGTAGCATCTTCAACTCGTCCGCGGTAGCTTCACGATTCGGTTCTCTCCCATCAAAGAATTCACCTTGCAAGCCAACACACACAATAGCCCAAACGGCGGGGTTATGTCCAAGAATATGCATTTTCATCTTATGCTTCCAACTAGCAAAATTAGTGCCATCAAAGTAAGGACCTCTACGGTGGTAATTTCCCTCGCTAGACACCATACTCTCCTAGGTTGTGAAACCAAGGCTATGACTTCCAAAAACTATGAAAATCAAAGCAAATGGAGACCAAAGCTCTGATACCACTTGTAGGATCGAAAGTATGTCTAGAGGGGGGGGGGTGATTAGACTACTTAACCAAATAAAAATCTAGCCTTTTCCCAATTTTAGTTCTTGGCAGATTTTAGCAACTTTGAACAAGTCAAGCAATCTTAACACAATTCAAGCAAGCATGCAAAGAGTATATGAGCAGCGGAAACTAAAGCATGTAACTTGCAAGAATGTAAAGGGAAGGGTTTGGAGAATTCAAACGCAATTGGAGACACGGATGTTTTTGTCGTGGTGCCGATAGGTAGTGCTATCGTACATCCACGTTGATGGAGACTTCAACCCACGAAGGGTAACGGTTGCATGAGTCCATGGAGGGCTCCACACACGAAGGGTCCACGAAGAAGCAACCTTGTCTATCCCACCATGGCCATCGCCCACGAAGTACTTGCCTCACTAGCGGTAGATCTTCACGAAGTAGGCGATCTCCTTGCCCTTACAAACTCCTTGGTTCAACTCCACAATCTTGTCGGAGGCTCCCAAGTGACACCTAGACAATCTAGGAGACACCAGTCTCCAAGAAGTAAAAAATGGTGTGTTGATGATGAACTCCTTGCTCTTGTGCTTCAAATGATAGTCTCCCCAACACTCAACTCTCTCTCACAGGATATGGATTTGGTGGAAAGAAGATTTGAGTGGAAAGCAACTTGGGGAAGGCTAGAGATCAAGATTCATTTTGTAGGAGTGGAATATCTTGGTCTCAACACAAGCGTAGGTGGTTCTCTCTCAGAAAATATAGGTTGGAAGTGTAGGTCTGTTCTGATGGCTCTCTCCATGAATGAAGAGGAGGTGGAGGGGTATATATAGACTCCACACAAAAACTAACCGTTACACATAACTTCCCAAACTCGGTGGGACCGAATGGTTAAACTCGGTCGGACCGATTCAGCAAAGCTAGTGACCGTTAGGGTTTTCGGTGGGACCGACATGCAACTCGGTAGGACCGATATGATTAGGGTTAGGGCATGACGCAATCTCGGTGAGACCGATTACAGAAACTCGGTGAGACCGATTTTGGTAATAAGCTTACCAGAGAGTTGGTCAGGTAAACTCGGTGAGACCGATCGCTCAATTCGGTGAGACCGAAATGTTACGAAGGGAAAACAGAGAGTTTACATTGCAATCTCGGTGGGACCGATTGCTCATTCCGCTGAGACCGAAATGTTACGAAGGGAAACAGAGAGATTACAACCCCATCTCGCTGAGACCGAGATCCCTATCGGTGAGACCGATTTGCCTAGGGTTTGTGGCAGTGGCTAAGACATTTGAAACTCGGTGGCGCCGGATAGAAAGAATCGGTTGGGCTGAGTTTGACTTTTGGTTTAGGTCAAATGTGGATGTGAGAAAGTAGTTGATGGTTTTGGAGCATATCACTTAGCATTTTGAGCAAGAACCTCATTAAGCAACACCTCAGCCCTCCTTGATAGTATTGGATTTTCCTATAGACTCAATGTGATCTTGGATCACTAAAATAGAAAATGTAGAGTCTTGAGCTTTGAGCTTGGCCAATCCTTTGTCCTTAGCATTTTGAGGGGTCCACTTTTCTCATCCATGCCATGCCAATCATTGAGCTTTCCTGAGATATTAATCTTGAAATAGCATTAGCTCAATGAGCTATATGTTGTTAGGAATTACCAAAACCACCTAGGGATAGTTGCACTTTCAGATCATCTATGCCGCTCATGATGAAACCATTCGGCTGTTTTCTCTCAATGAGAAGGGCGAGTTGAATGCCATATCTCAGATTCCAGTCGTTTGTGAATATCAAGACGTCTTTCCAGAAGAGCTTCCGGGAATGCCTCCTCACCGGCCAGTTGAATTCATCATCGATCTTGAGCCTGGCACAGAACCTGTTTGCAAATGTCCTTACAAGCTTGGACCAAAGGAATTGAAGGAGTTGAAGAAACAACTTGATGAACAAGAGCGTCTGGGTCTGATCAGACCGAGTTCATCTCCATGGGGTTGTGGCGTTCTTTTTGTCCAGAAGAAGGATGGCACATACCAACTTTGTGTTGACTACCGCCCATTGAACAAGAAGACAATAAAGAAGACAAGTACCCACTTCCAAACATCAATGAGCTATTCGAACAACTTATGGGTGCTCAAGTCTTCTCCAAGCTTGACCTCTGTATGGGCTATCATTAGATTCGCATTCGTGAACAAGATATCCCCAAGACAGCATTCAGAACAAGCTATGGTTCTTATGAATATACTGCCATGTCTTTCGGTCTTGTCAATGCTCCTCCAACGTTTTCTTGCATGATGAACTTCATCTTCAACCCTTACACAAATGATTTTGTCTTGGTGTATCTCGATGATATTTTGGTCTTTTCCAAGAACAAGGAGGATCATGCCAAGCATTTGAGATTGGTACTCGACAAACTCAGAGAACATTAATTCTATGCAAAGTTTTCAAAGTGTGAGTTTTTGCTCGATGAAGTTATCTACCTTGGCCATATCATCTCTGCCAAGGGCATAGATGTTAATCCTGAGAAGGTGTCTGCAATTGTGAATTGGGAACCGCCTCAGAATGTCAAGCAGCTCTGCAGTTTCCTTGGGCTTGCAAGCTATTGTCGAAGATTTGTTGAGAATTTCTCTAAGATTGCAAAGCCTCTTTCCAACCTCCTCCAGAAGCATGTGAAGTATGTCTGGACGCCTGAATGTGACATTGCTTTCAACACCCTCAAAGAGAAGGCAGTCACAGCTCCTGTCTTGACTCCTCCTGATGAATCCAAACCTTTCGAAGTTTTCTGTGATGCCTCCCTGCAAGGTCTCGGTGTTGTGTTAATGCAAGAGAAGAAAGTTGTGTCCTATACCTCTCGCCAGTTGAAGCCCAACGAAAAGAACTAATCCACTCATGACCTCGAGTTGGCGGCAGTTGTCCATGCTCTATTAACGTGGAGACATCTCTTGTTGGGAAGGAAAGTGGACATCTTCACTGATCATAAGAGCCTCAAGTACATCTTCACTCAGCCCATCCTCAACCTCAGGCAGACTCGTTGGGTCGAAATGATTCAAGAATACAATCTGAGTATTGAGTATACTCCAGGAAAGGCCAATGTCATTGCAGATGCTTTGAGAAGAAAGGCTTACTACAACAGTCTAATTCTCAAGCCCTTCCAACTGGACCTTTGTGAAGCTTTCCGCAAAATGAATCTCCAAGTTGTTCCTCAAGGCATTCTTGCCAACCTCCATGTCTCTCCTACTTTGGAAGATCAAATTTGTGAGGCACAACTTCTTGATGCAATGGTGAAGAAGGTGAAGAATGGGATTGCGAAGAGTCAACCCAAGTACAAGTGCTATTGCCTCGATGACAAAGATACTCTATTCTTCGAGGATCGAATTGTGGTTCCTAAGGGTGATCTACGTAAAGTCATTATGAACGAGGTGCACAATTCCCTTCTATCCATTCATCCTGGAAGTACGAAGATGTAGCATGACCTCAAGCAGTCGTATTGGTGGACTCGAATGAAGCGAGAAATTGCTCAATTCGTGAATGAATGTGATGTCTGCAGAAGAGTTAAGGCAAAACACCAATGGCCAGCTGGTCTCCTCCAACCTCTTGCTATTCCAAAATGGAAGTTTGAGCATATTGAGATGGACTTCGTGACTGGATTTCCCAAGTCCAAGCATGGCAATGATGCCATCTTTGTTGTCATCGACAAGCTTACTAAAGTGGCTCATTTTCTTCCTATCAAAGAATCTATCACAGCAGCTCAGTTGGCAGAGCTATACACCTCCAGGATTGTCTCCTTGCACGGCATTCCGTAATTGATATCTTCAGATCGTGGAAGCATCTTTACTTTTAAGTTCTGGGACTCCTTTCAGAAGGCCATGGGCACCAACATTCGCTTCAGCACAACCTTCCATCCTCAAACTAGTGGACAAGTCGAGCGAGTAAATCAAATCCTTGAAGATATGCTCAGGGCTTGTGTCATTTCCTTCGATACGAAGTGGGGAGATTGTCTTCCATATGCCGAGTTCTCCTACAACAACAGCTGCCAAGCGAGTTCGGGCAAGGCCCCATTCGAGATTCTTTATGGCAGAAAGTGCTGTACTCCTCTTAATTGGTCAGAGACTGGTGAACGCCAACTTCTTGGCAATGACTTAATCACAGAGGCTGAAGAAATGTGCAAAGTCATCTGTGAAAATCTCAAAGCCGCGCAATCACGCCAGAAGAGTTACTATGATAGCAAGCATCGTGACTTGGCTTTCGAGATCGAAGACCATGTCTACCTATGCGTCTCTCCAATGAAAGGTACTCGTCGCTTCGGTATCAAAGGGAAGCTTGCCCCTAGATACATGGGTCCTTTCAAGATCATTGTCAAAAGAGGCGACCTCGCCTATCAACTTGAGCTTCCGTCCAACTTCGTGAATGTGCACGACGTGTTTCATGTGTCACAGCTTTGCAAGTGCTTCAAGACTCCTGACCGCACCATCAACTTCGAAGAGAATGATCTCCAAGAAGACCTGTCTTATCATGAGCATACCGTTGCTATTCTTGAAGAAACCGAGCGCAAGACTCTCAACAAGTCTATCAAATTCCTGAAAGTGAAGTGGTCACACCATTCCGAACGAGAAGCCACCTGGGAATGCGAGGACCACCTCTGTTCCAAATATTCGGAATTCTTTCAGTCCTAGATCTCGATACGAGATCCTTTCGTGGTGGTGGAGTGTTGTAACACCCCGGATGTAACTTGCCATATTTGTACTCCAACTCTTGCCATTTTCGGCTTTAAGTTATGAGATTCCCTCGTGGTTGGTTTTGTCTTCGTTTTGCTTTTTGTTCATCTCATATCTTGTCATCATGTGCATCGCATTTGCATACGTGTTCGTCTCATGCATCCGATCATTTTCCCTGTTGTCTGTTTTGCAATCTGACACTCCTACGTCCTCCGGCACCCCCTTTTGTCTCTTTTCGTGAGCGGGTGTTAAACGTTCTCGGAATGGACCGAGATTTTCCAAGTGGCCTTGGTACACCACCGGTAGACCACTTGTCAAATTTCATGTCATTTGGAGTCCATTTGATGCCCCAATGGTTAACTAGGGAACCGTAAAGGCCTCATGTGTGTTGCAGCCCAACACCCCTCCAAAATGGCCCAATAACCCATCCAAACATCTCCCATGTCCTCCTCCGTCGGATCACGATCGCATGGTCAAAAACTACACCTCATTTGGACACACCCACCTCCTTCTAGGTATAAATATGTCCTCCCCGTCCAAAATCCGGGTCGAAACCCTAGCTCCCCTCCCTCTCGCTCGCCGGACATGTCCGCGCGCCACTGGACACAGTCGCCGCCGCGCCCGCGCCAGTAGAGAGCCGCCACGTGGCCTCCCAGATCCGCCGCCGGCCCGCGGGGCCCGCAGCCGGCCCGCGCGGCTCGTACACCGCCTGCGGTTCCTCCGTGCCGCCCGCAACCTCGCCGCCTCGCGCCTCCGATCCCCCGCTGCCGTTCTTCCTCGCTCCTCCGCCGCTGCCCTTCCGCAGCTCGCCTCCCGCGCCGCTCGCCGATGACAAGCGCCTCCCGCGCCTCGCCGCCTCCGTAGGACCTCGCCCCGGCCGGATCCGCGTCTCCGGCGAGGCCCAGAGCGCTCCGGCAACCCCGTCTCCACTCCGGCCACCATGAGGACGAATTCCGGCCACCTTGACTTCCGTGCCCGGATCCAGATCTGGAAGACTAGGGTTGACCTCGTTTTCATCTCTAAGTCTTTTTCTACTATATTTTTAGCCCATGTTCATCATGCCATAACTTCTCATCCGTAGCTCTGTTTTGTGCGCATGATATATCAAAATGTACATCATGATGTGCTCTTCATTTTGTTCCATTGCGACATGCTTGTTTGAGTCCATATTGATGCCTAGATCACTAATGCAAGAGTGCCATTTTTAGGTGCTGATTCTTATCAGAGTATGAGGATTTGTCATTTTTGTCACATTTGTTGTGTGCTACATATGAACATGAGCTCTACGTTTTGATCTATGCCATGCCATCTTTACAGGGGTGCTTACCATGTATTTTTGTGATCTTTGTGGTGACTAGCACAAGCATGCAAAGTAGCCTTCGTGATATTGCTGTTTCCAGGGACTTAGAATTTTACTAAGTCCTATCCTGTTGTTATTTTGATGCCATGTATACATGATGCTACAGTGTGTTCTATGCTTTATTTGAGTTGCTTCAGTAAGCATGATTTGGACATATGGTTGTGCTCTATCCATCCATGCCCCTGTTTACAATTATGGAGTGCCCTAGCATGACTTAATCTTGCTCCACTTTTGCTATAAAATGTTCCTGATAGATTGTTTACATGTTGATCAATTTTGCCATGGTTGTTGTAGTTGATCCATGCATGCTATGAACTTGCTCTTGCCTTGGTTAGCTTCATAAACATGCCATCTTTCTGATGCTATGCTTATATTGTCATGCAATACCTTGTGTTGAGTGAATCGAGCTCGCAAAGATGCCTTCATAATTCTGTTTATGCCATGCCTAGTTTTCTGCTAAGTCTGAATCTGTAATCGAAACTTGCTATGTTTACATGGGTGCCATAATATTTTATGTGCCTTTTTGGCTCATGGTCAGTAAGGGATTTTTGTTATATGCTTTTAGTAGATTCATGCCATGCCTTTGTTTACTAGGATAAGTTCCTGTAGCATGTTGTTTGCTTGCTCTAAACATTGCTTCCTGATGTTATTCCTGGCATGTTAGTACTTTCACTAAGTCTGTGAAGCTGATATCTTTTGCACTTTTTCCATGCTTGTTTGAACCTATTCTAGTGTGTTTTAGCCGTAGCTCAGTGTTCATGTTTTCTCAAGCATTTTGAGTAAATCACTACTATATGCTTTGTTGATATTTTGGAGTGCAGTAGCTTAGTTTCTTGTTGCATTCTAGGTGGCATCGTGCTGTTAATCGCAGAATTGTGCCATTCTTGTTTTGCTTGCCATTTGCAAACCGTACATCCGATTCCGGTTATCTTTATATCGATTTCGACCGAAATCATCTCATCTTTCCAGCGGCACTCTTGGTTTGCCAAGTTGATGCTTTGATCAATCTTTTCCTTCCGGAGCACGCATATGCATTGCATATCACATCCCGGAAGTCATGCCATGTTTTGCATCATGTTGCTTGTGCATTGCACCGTGATTGATTGTTGGTCCTTTTCTTGTGTTCTTGCTTTGGGTAGAGCCGGGAGACGAGTACATTATCGAGGAACCCGTTGAGTACGCTAACGAGGATCAAGCTTTCGTCAACTATGAGAACTTTAAAGGCAAGATGACCATACCCTCGAAATCACTTCTATCTTTGCTTGCTTAGTTGTTCGCTCTTTTGGCATGCCGCAATACCTACCACTTGCTATATCATGCCTCCCATATTTCCATGTCAAGCCTCTAACCCACCTTTTCCTAGCAAACCGTTGTTTGGCTATGTTACCGCTTTGCTCAGCCCCTCTTATAGCATTGCTAGTTGCAGGTTGAGATGAAGTTTGTTCCATGTTGGAACATGGAGATTGTTGGGATATCATTATTATATCTTGTTTACTTTAATGCATCTATATACTTAGTAAATGATAGAAGGCTCGGCCTTATGCCTGGTGTTTTGTCCCACTCTTGCCGCCCTAGTTTCCGCCATACCGGTGTTATGTTCCTTGATTTTGCGTTCCTTATGCGCTTGGGTGTTATGGTAACCCCTTGACAGTTCGCCTTAAATAAAACTCCTCCAGCAAGGCCCAACCTTGGTTTTACCATTTGCCTACCTACCACCATATACGTTCCCTTGGGTTCTGCAGACTCAAGGGTCATCTTTATTTTAAAGCCCCCCGGGCCAGTGCTCCTCTGAGTGTTGGTCCGAAACGGGCAGCGTGCGGGGCCACCTCAGGGCAACTCGAGGGTTGGTTTTACTCGTAGCTTGACCTATTTGGTGTGCCCTGAGAACGAGATACGTGTGACTCCTATCAGGATTTGTTGGCACATCGGGCAGCTTTGCTAGTCTTGTTTTACCATTGTTGAAATGTTTTGTAACCAGGATTCCGAGACTGATCGGGTCTTCCCGCGAGACAGAATATCCTTCGTTGACCATGAGAGCTTGTGATGGGCTAAGTTGGGACACCCCTGCAGGGTTTTGAACTTTCAAAAGTCGTGCCCGTGGTTATGGGAGATGGGAATTTGTTAATATCCGGTTGTAGAGAACTTGACACTTAATCTAATTAAAATGAATCAACCGCGTGTGTAGCCATGATGGTCTCTTTTCGGCGGAGTCCGGGAAGAGAACACGGTCTCGTGTTATGCTTGAACGTAAGTAGCCTCAGGATCACTTCTTGATCATTATTAGCTTCTCGACCGTGCTTTGCTTCTCTTCTCGCTCTCTTTTGTGTAAGTTAGCCACCATATATGCTAGTGCTTGTTGTAGCTCCACCTCACTACCTTTCCTACTTTTAAGCTTAAATAGTTTTGATCGCGAGGGTGTGAGATTGCTGAGTTACCATGACTCACAGATACTTCCAAACAGATGCACGTGCCGATGATGCCAGTGCAGGGGACGCTACCGAAATCAAGTGGGAGTTCGATGAGGATTCGGGCCGTTACTATGTGTCTTTTCCGGATGATCAGTAGAGGAGCCCAGTTGGGGCGATCGGGGTTTTAGCATTTGGGGTTGTCTTTCTTTATTTTGGTACCGTAGTCGAACCTTGATTGTATTCTGGATGATGTATGATATATTTATGTATTGTGTGAAGTGGCGATTGTAAGCCGACTCTTTATCCATTTCTTATTCAGTACATGGGATGTGTAAAGATTACCCCTCTTGTGACATTCCTACCATGCGGTTATGCCTCTAAGTCGTGCCCCGACACGTGGGAGATATAGCCGCATCATGGGTGTTACATCCAACTAGTAGTGCTGATCATAACACCTCTATTAAGATGCTTAAAGAAGTTATTTTTACGTGGTTTGGAGTCCCTAGATATTTAATGACTGATGGCGGTTCACATTTTATTCATGGTGCTTTTCGTAAAATGCTTGCTAAGTATGATGTTAATCATAGAATTGCATCTCCATATCATCCACAGTCTAGTGATCAAGTCGAACTGAGCAATAGAGAGCTTAAATTAATTTTGCAAAAGACTGCTAATAGATCTAGAAAGAATTGGTCCAAGAAACTTGATGACGCATTATGGGATTATAGAAATGCATAAAAAATTCCTATGGGTATGTCTCCATATAGAATGGTTTATGGAAAAGCATGTCACTTACCTCTCGAACGAGAACATAAGGCATATTGGGCCATGAAAGAGCTCAATAATGATTTCAAACTTGTCGGTGAGAAGAGGCTTTTTGATATTAGTTCACATGATGAATGGAGAACCCAGGCCTATGAGAATGCCAAATTGTTTAAAGAAAAAGTTAGAAGATGGCATGACAAAAGGATACAAAAACATGAGTTTAATGTAGGTGATTATGTATTGTTATACAACTCTTGTTTAAGATTTTTTGCAGGCAAACTACTTTCTAATGGGAAGGTCCTTACGTCATCGAGGAGGTCTATCGTTCTGGTGCCATAAAAATCAACAACTTCGGAGGCACAAATCCGAGGGTGGTGAACGGTAAATGAATCAAACATTATATCTCGGGTAATCCTATAAATGTTGAAACTAATGTTATTGAAACCGTAACCCCGGAGGAATACATAAGGCACACTTTCCAGAATGTTTCAGACTCCAAAAAGGAATAGGTATGTGGTACGGTAAGTAAACCGACTCCAAAACAGTTCCAATAGCAATTTTTCTCCGTTTTGGAATATTTAAGAAAATAGGAAACTAAGAAGCAGTCCGGGAAGGACACGAGGCATCCACGAGGGTGGAGGGCGCGCCCTACCCCCCTAGGCGCGCCCCCTGCCTCGTGGGCACCTCGTGTGCCCTTCGGACCCCATTTTCTTGCACGATACTTCTTTTGGTCGGTAAAAATTCATTATATAATCTCCCGAAGGTTTTGACCACTGCACCACGCAAACATACTCTGTTTTTGTTTCGAGCTATTTCTGCTGCAGATTTAGAGCAGGATGTCTTCTCAAGAGTCAGTCAGGGAGAGTCGGGTGTCTCATCCGATACCGGGGCCAAGAGCAAACAGCAATGCTGACCACTTTGGTCCATCAACTGAGGAAGAGATGGAGGCCGACTTGAAAAGGATAGATGCCATGGAGGAGGATCAATAAGTTACTTCTCGTTTCCGAGCCGGATTCACGATGTGGGAACTACAGACCTCAGCTATTCCAAACTCGGTCATCCCTTCCAACGTTAGATTTCTTTCTTATGAAAATATGAAAAAGAGTGTTATTTGTTCTCCCGCAGCTATGCAACGTCCTTGGGTGAAAGCGGATTTAGCCGTCACGGGCAAGCTCCATAAGGAAATAATGGACCTCAAGCAGCAAGTCAATAATCTTGAGGAAGAGAACCGTATCCTGAAGGGCATCATCGCCAAGAATATCACATCACCACCCCCGAAGAAGGAGACATAAACACATGGGTACGGGCACTCCCCTTGGCAACTGCCAAACTTGGGGGAGTGCCCCGGTATCATATCACCATCACACTTTTATCTTTACCGTTTTTCTTAGTTTGATCCTTTTGGTATTATCTTGATCTAGTAGAATAAAGTTTTAGTATGATCTAGTTTTGAGTTTTGCTTTATGATCCTTCTATGTAATCGAGTCCGTGAGCTATATATAATTAAGATTAGTGTTGAGTCAAGGGCTTGATTATCTTGCTATGATCTTGAGGGAATAAAATAAAAGAGAAAGAATAAAAATAAATAAAGAGATCATATGGATCTTATGGAGAGTAATGACTTCACATATAAAGAGTATGATGAATAAAAATTGTTGAGAGTTGAGAAGCATAGTTTTGGTCATCGTTGCAATTAATAGGAAGTAATAAAGAAAGAGAGGTTTTCACATATAAATATACTATCTTGGACATGTTTTATGATTGTGAGAACTCATTAAAATATGACATGCTAAAGAGTTGATGTTGGACAAGGAAGACAACGTAATGGGTTATGTTTTCTTACATCTAAAATAAATTATATTGTCATGGAACATCCAAAATGCTGAGCTTGCCTTTCCCTCTCATGCTAGCCAAATTCTTTGCACCAAGTAGAGATACTACTTGTGCTTCGAAATATCCTTAAACCCAGTTTTTCCATAAGAGTCCACCATATCTACCTATGGATTGAGTAAGATCCTTCAAGTAAGTTGTCATTGTTGCAAGCAATAAAAATTGCTCTCTAAATATGTATGATTTATTAGTGTGGAGAAAATAAGCTTTATACGATCTTGTGATGTGGAAGAAATAAAAGCGACAGACTGCATAATAAAGGTCCATATCACAAGTGTCAATATAAAGTGACGTTCTTTCGCATTAAGATTTTGTGCATCCAACCATAAAAGTACATGACAACCTCTGCTTCCCTCTGCGAAGGGCCTATCTTTTATTCTTGTCTTATACTTCATGCAAGAGTCATGGTGATCTTCACCTTTCCTTTTTACATTTTATCCTTTGGCAAGCACAATGTGTTGGAAAGATCCTGATATATATAGCTAATTGGATGTGAGTTTTCATGAACTATTATTGTTGACATTACCCTTGGGCTAAAAGGTTGGGAGGCAAAAACTATAAGCCCCTATCTTTCCCTGTGTCCGACTAAAACTTCATAACCATAAATATTGTGTGAGTGTTAGCAATTGTGAAAGACTAAATGATGGTTGAGTATGTGGAATTGCTGAAAAGCTCTTATATTGACTCTTTCCTATGTTATGATAAATTGCAATTGCTTCATTGACTGAGATTATAGTTTGTTAGTTTTCAATGAAGTTTATGATTCATACTTGAAACTGTGAATGAATTGTTACTTTAGCATCAGAAATCATATGACAATATATATATATATATATATGTTGTTGTTGTTCTAACAATGACCATGATGCCCTCATGTCCGTATTTTATTTTATCGACACATCTATCTCTAAACATGTGGACATATTTTTCGAAATCGTCTTTCGCTTGAGGACAAGCGAGGTCTAAGCTTGGAGGAGTTGATACATCCATTTTGCATCATGCTTTTATATCGATATTTATTGCATTATGGGCTGTTATTACACATTATGTCACAATACTTATGCCTATTCTCTCTAATTTTACAAGGTTTAGGTGAAGAGGGAGGATGCTGACAGCTGGAATTCTGGGCTAGAAAAGGAGCAAATATTAGAGACCTATTCTGCACAACTCCAAAAGTACTGAAACTTCACGGGAGCACGCTTCAGAATATATAAAAAATATTGGGAGAAAGAAGTACCAGAGGGGGTGTAACACCCCGGATGTAACTTTCTCAATTTGTACTCCAACTCTTGCTGTTTCCGGAATTAAGCTATTTATTTTCTCGGGTTCGGGTCTTTGTCTCCGTGTGTTGTTATCGTTGTCATGCATCTTATATCATGTCATCATGGCATTGCATTTGCATACGTGTTCGTCTCATGCAGTCGAGCATTTTTCCCCGTTGTCCGTTTTGCATTCCGGCGCTTCGTTCTCCTCCGGTGGTCATTTCTAGCTTTCTTTCGTGTGTGGGGATTAAACATTTCCGGATTGGACCGAGACTTGCCAAGCGGCCTTGGTTTACTACCCGTAGACCGCCTGTCAATTTTCGTACCATTTGGACTTCGTTTGATACTCCTACGGTCAACCGAGGGACCGAAAAGGCCTCGTGTGTGTTGCAGCCCAACACCCCTCCAATTTGGCCCAAAACCCACCTAAACCTGCTCCATCATCTAGAGCGTTCGATCACGATCGCGTGGCCGAAAACCGCACCTCATTTGGACTCTCCTAGCTCCCTCTACCTCTATTTAAAGACCCCTTCCCCGAAATCCGGATCTCCCTCTCCGAAACCCTAAAAAAATCCGTCTCCGCCGCCGCCGGACGTGTCCGGACGGAGCTGGACAACGTCCGGATCCCACCGCCGCCAACCACAGCGTGCCACGTGGCATCTCCGCTGCCAGCCGCCGCCGCGGCCCGGCGAGCCCGCAGCCGGCCCTCCGGGCCCAGCTGTCCCGCGCGCCGCCTCCTCCTTCCTCCCGCACCGCGCGCCTTCGCCGCCACCGCACGCCGCCGCCACCATCCACCGCGCGCCGCCCGGAGCCTCGCCGGCGTCCGCCTCCGCCTCGGCCGCGTCGCCCTTTGCCGCCCCGACGCCGCGGCCGCGCCACCCGGCCTCGCCCCGCCGCCTCTCCGCCGCCCCGTGGTCCGGCGAGAGCCCCCGCGAGCCCCTCGACCTCCTCCGGCCGGCGCGCCGCCAAGTCCGGCCATCCTCGGCTTCCGCGCCGCCGGTGAACAGTGTTCTCGCCGAGATCCAGATCCGCGAATAGTAAACCCTAATCCGGAGGTTGATTTTTTTCTCTAAGTCCCAAAATTGCAGATCCATATGCTCATGTTCGTGGCCTCGTAACTTTGCATCCGTAGCTCCGATTCATGCATATAGCATATCAAAATGTTCATCTCAGAGAGTACATCAATTCATTCCATTGCATCATTTTCATTTGAGTTCATCTTGATGCCCGAAATGCTGTTAGAAGAGGGCTACTTGAGATTATTGTCAGATCTGCTACTCCATTTAGCTTATTGTCATTTTTGCCATGATTATTGTGTGCATGATATGCCCTAATGCTCTACATATGTTTTGTTAAGGGTTTTGTCATATGTTCAGAGGTGCAACCCATGTATTTTTGTGATGAGTGTGGTGACTAGTGCAAGCTTGCAAAGTGGTGCACTCGGTAATTCTGTTTTCAGGGACTTAGCAATTCCACTAAGTCCTTGATCTGTTTATCTCATGATGCCATATGTTCATGTTGTTTCCTAGTGATCCGTGCCTCTTTTGAGGATGATCAGTAAGGATGTTTTGTTAATATTGTAGTGCTCTATCCATACATGTCTTTGTTTGCAATTATGGAGCACCCTAGATTGAGTCAATCGAGCTTTGCTTTTGCTACTTTGTGAATCTGGGCAGATTGTCAACTTGTTTGCAATTTTGCCGATGATGTTGTAGTTGATCTGTCATGCTATGCTATTGTTCTTGCCATGTATAGCTGGCATTTTGTGCCTTCTTGATGGATGTATGCTTGTCTTGTCATGACTTGCACCATAGTGAGTGCATCGAGCTCGTAAACATGCCTACTTGAGTTATATTTCAGCATGCTCCAGTTTTCACTGAGTCTGAGAACTGATTATGTTTTTGCCATGTTCACATGCTTGCAATTGTATTTTCTGATCCCTTTTGGCTCAAGGTCACTAAGGACTTTTGTTAAGCTCTTTGAGTAGCTCCATGCCATGCTTTACTTTGCCATGTTCAGGTCTTGTATCATGTAGTTTTGTTGCTCCGAAGAGGGCTACCTGATCTGAAATTCCAGACAAGTGTTAATTTCACTAAGTCTGAGATCTGTTTGCCATATGCATTTTTGCCATGCTTGTTTGAACCTGTTAATGGATGATTTGGCCGTGGCTCAGTGCTAGACTTTTGTTAAGCATCTTGAATGTATCCCTGCCATGTATTTTGTTGTCATGTTTGGGTGCTGTAGCATATTCATCTCATTGCATTTAGATGGCTACTTGCTGTAAATCGCAGACCGGTGTCATTTTTGAATCGCTTGCCATTTCCAAACAGTAACTCCGATTCCGACGTTCTTTATATCGTTTTCAAGCGATTTCATCTCATCTTTCCAGTGGCACACTTGGATTTCCAAGTTGAGGCCAGGTTCATGTATTTCCTGTCATATCTTGCATTTGGCATCCCGCATCGCATCCTGCATAGCATACCATCTTTGCATTGTGTTGTTTGAGTTTGCACGTGGTTGATTGTATCCTTGTTGCTTGTTTGTCTTGTTTGGGTAGAGCCGGGAGACGAGTTCGCTAATGAGGAGCCCGTTGAGTTTGCTTTCGAGGATCCAGTCAACTCAGACAACTGTGCAGGCAAGATGATCATACCCTCGAAATCACTATTATCTTTGCTATGCTAATTTGCTCGCTCTTTTGCTATGCCAATGCTATGATGCCTACCACTTGCTTTCAAGCCTCCCAAATTGCCATGTCAAACCTCTAACCCACCATGTCCTAGCAAACCGTTGATTGGCTATGTTACCGCTTTGCTCAGCCCCTCTTATAGCGTTGCTAGTTGCAGGTGAAGATTGGAGGCCGTTCCTTGTTGGAACATTTATTTACTTGTTGGGATATCATTATATTGCTATGTTATCTTAATGCATCTATATACTTGGTAAAGGGTGGAAGGCTCGGCCTCTCGCCTAGTGTTTTGTTCCACTCTTGCCGCCCTAGTTTCCGTCATATCGGTGTTATGTTCCCGGATTTTGCGTTCCTTACGCGGTTGGGTTATAATGGGAACCCCTTGACAGTCCGCCTTGAATAAAACTCCTCCAGCAATGCCCAACCTTGGTTTTACCATTTGCCACCTAGCCCTTTTTCCCTTGGGTTTCGCGGACTCAAGGGTCATCTTATTTTAACCCTCCCCCCGGGCCAGTGCTCCTTTAAGTGTTGGTCCAACCTAGAGCATCGTGCGGGGCCGTCCCTTGGCAACTTATGTTACGTTGGCTCCCGTACGCTTAGCTTATCCGGTGTGCCCTGAGAACGAGATATGTGCAGCTCCTATCGGGATTTGTCGGCACAGCGGGCGGTGTTGCTAGACTTGTTTTAGCATTGTCGGAGTTGTCTTGAAGAACCGAGATACCGAGTCTGATCGGAACATCTTGGGAGGAGGTCTATTCCTTCGTTGACCGTGAGAGCTTGTCATGGGCTAAGTTGGGACTCCCCTGCAGGGATTTGAACTTTCGAAAGCCGTGCCCGCGGTTATGGGCAGATGGGAATTTGTTAATGTTCGGTTGTAGATAACTTGAACCTTAACTTAATTAAAATGAATCAACTGAGTGTGTTACCGTGATGGCCTCTTCTCGGCGGAGTCCGGGAAGTGGACACGGTGTTGGAGTTATGTTTGCGCAGGTTGCCCTCTAGTTTCTCGCTCGCGCTTTGCCTCCTCTTCTCGCTCTCTTTTGCGAATAAGTTAGCCACCACTTTTGCTAGTCACTTGCTGCAGCTCCACTCATACATTGGTACCTTGCCATACCTTCAAGCTTAAATAGTCTTGATCGCGAGGGTGCGAGATTGCTGAGTCCCTGTGGCTCACAGATTACTATTACACCAGATGCAGGGCCTGATGATTCCGCTCCAGGAGACGCGCTTGAGCTCAAGTGGGAGTTCGACGAAGACTCTCAACGTTACTACGTTTCCTTTCCCGATGATCAGTAGTGGTGCCCAGTTGGGGGTGTTTGGGACCGTGTCGCATGTTGGGTTCTCTTTTATTTTGGCGCCGTAGTCGGGCCATGAGTGTTTTGGATGATGTAATGTTATTTATGTACTTGATTGACGTGGCGAGTGTAAGCCAACTATGTTATCTCCCCTTTATTATTTATATTACATGGGATGTTGTGAAGATTGCCTAACTTGCGACAAATGCCTTCAATGCGATTATGCCTCTAAGTCGTGCCTCGACACGTGGGAGCTATAGTCGCATCAAGGGTGTTACAAGTTGGTATCAGAGCCTTCCCCGACCTTAGGAGCCCCATTGCTGGATCGTTTTTAGCGGCCGAGTTGTGTGTAGAAAAATGTTTTGAGTCATTAGGAATTATATATCAGAGAGTTTAGGAATTCTTTTTACTTCCCAGTCTCCTCATTGCTCTGGTAAGGCATCCTGACGTAGAGTTTTGACTCTTCTCTTCTCAAATTTCACTAATTTTTTTTAGGATCACGCGGGTATCTTGGAATCGTTCCGATGGTTTTATGATGAGAACATTGTCTTGGTGCCTCCTGTCAGGGGTTTAGTGGAAGTGTCCCGGGGAGTTGAGCTCTGAGGTGTTGTCATCATAATTTTATCGTTGCAGTTTTGGAATACCTGAGTTTAGTACGCCGACATCGAAAATCTCTTTTATGCAGTTCATTGGTGAGATAACCTCGACGCCACCCAGTACTTGGGCGGGAGTTCGGGAGTATCGCCATAACTTGTATAACAGATGCTTTTCGAAGGTTGAGGTAGATGGTTTCCGAAGTTTTTCTTGGTTATGTGTTGAAGGATGGATACAGCTGGATGTAGGATTTGCTAGTTTGGGTGAGATATTATGCTTCCCCTGTATCCCCAACACCTGATTGCATAACCGGAAAGGTTCGGGAGTTTCATAGGTGGGAATTCTTGTAGCTCTAGTTTTTCTTCCACGGATATTGGTTTGAGATTGGGATTTCTTACCGATTATTCGTTCTTGATCCGTACCTTGTTGATTTATTTCTCTACCTTAATTCTACGTGGCTTCTCAATTTATGGATATGTGACCATTTCAAGAGGAATGCATTCGTTCATTTTGTTCGGATGTGAAGACTATATGTTGCAATTTTCATTCCGTTGGATTCAGCTGCAATATTTATCTATCAATGTGCTAATGGTGGTCAACCTCTTCAGGATGGCTCCTCCAACGCGCACGACTCCAAATCCTGATCCGCCACCACCTCCACCTCCTCCGGAGGCATGGCAAGCTGTGATGGCCGCAACCAATGCAAATACACAGTTGATCATGCAAATTTTTCAAGAGCGCAATCAAGGCAACAATCAGAATCACTTTGCTACACT
Organism: Triticum urartu; assembly: GCF_056163025.1. Lineage (NCBI taxonomy): Eukaryota > Viridiplantae > Streptophyta > Magnoliopsida > Poales > Poaceae > Triticum > Triticum urartu. Next base: position 344,867,116 of record NC_141879.1, on the reverse strand, counting down.
CAACCAGTTCCTTGCTAACGGGCCAAAGACTTTCAGCAATTGTGTTGAGGCAACCGATGCTGACGATTGGCTTGTGGATCTGTGCAAGCATTTCGAGTGCAGTAACGTCAGGCCTGAGGACTTTGTCAAGTTCGCTTCCTTCCAACTCAAAGATCAAGCTGCAGAATGGTTCCAGCAGTACAAGGACTAGAGGTGGATGTGTTATCTCTTGGGATGATTTCCGTCGAGATTTCCAAGCTCATCATATTCCTCAGAGCGTGGTTGAAAGCAAGCGTGAGGAATTCCGCAATCTGAAGCAAGGCTCTTTGTCTGTCTATGACTACAACAAGTTGTTCCAGAAGCTCGCTCGCTTTGCCAAGCAGGACGTGCCTGATGAGAAGAGCATGATATACCAGTTCAGGGGTGGTCTCAGAGAAGAAATCCAGCTAGCTCTTGTTCTCTTTGAGCCCTTGAGATACGATGAGTTCTACAACATGGCATTGAAGCAAGAGGCTGCTCAGTTGAGGTGTGATGCTTCCAAGAAGCGAGTCAGAGATGTTACTCCTTCTTCCTCTACTCAAGTGGCCAAGCAGCAGAAGTATTGGCTTCCTCCTCCTCCATTCCGTCAGCCGTATCAGCAGAAGAGCAAAGGTGGCAGTGGTTCTTCCCGCCCACCCAACCCTGGCTTTCAGAACAAGACTTCGTCTCAAGCTCCAAGATCGAGTGCTCCGTATCACCGTCTGCTTTCAGAGGTCACGTGCAACAAGTGCCAACAGAAGGGTCACTATGCCAACAAGTGTCTCAACCAGAGGCGTCTTCCTCCTCCTCCTCCTCCTGTCAGATCGGTAAGTACAGCTGTGGTCAAGCATAACCCCAAGCACGCCAAGGTCAATTGGCTGAATGCAGCTCATGCAGAGGAATCATCAGATGTCATCATGGGTAAGTTTCCAGTTAACTCTATTCCCGCAAAAGTTCTTTTTGACACTGGTGCATCGCATTGTTTCATGTCAAGATCATTTGTTTCCAAGCATGACTTCGTTTCACAAATGTTGGATAAACCTATGGGAGTGGTTTCTCCAGCTAAGTCTATGAGGGCTACTTCAATAGTCCCGGATGTTTCTATCATGATGGGTGATTTCAAGTTTCTGGCTTCTCCAATGGTTCTTGGTAACTCGGATATTGATCTTATTCTCGGAATGGATTGACTTTCTAAGCACAAGGCTTAGCTTGATTGTGCAGCCAGGCAGATTCAATTGACTCATTCGTCTGAGGATGTAATTGTCTTTGCCGCGAATGACGATACCATCCGCCTGTTTTCTCTCAATGAGAAGGGTGAATTGGATGCTATCTCTCAAATACCAGTCGTTTGCGAATATCAAGACGTCTTTCCAGAAGAGCTTCCAGGAATGCCTCCGCACCGGCCAGTGGAATTCGTTATTGATCTTGAGCCTGGCACGGAACCGGTGTGCAAACGTCCCTACAAGCTCGGCCCTGAAGAGTTGAAGGAGCTGAAGAAGCAACTCGATATTCAAGAAAGAATGGGTCTCATCCGGCCTAGTTCTTCTCCGTGGGGTTGTGGTGTTCTTTTTGTGAAGAAGAAGGATGGAACGGACCGACTTTGTGTTGATTACCGTCCATTGAACAAGAAGACCATCAAGAACAAATACCCACTTCCCAACATCAACGAGCTGTTCGAACAACTCAAAGGTGCCCAAGTATTCTCCAAGCTTGATCTCCGTATGGGTTATCATCAGATTCGTATCCGAGAGCAAGATATTCCCAAGACGGCGTTCAGGACAAGCTTTGGTTCATATGAATACACTGTCATGTCTTTTGGTCTCGTCAACGCTCCTCCGACGTTCTCTCGCATGATGAACTTCATCTTCAACGCCTACACTAATGACTTTGTTTTGGTCTATCTCGATGACATTCTGGTTTTCTCGAAGAACAAGGAAGATCATGCCAAGCACTTGCGTTTGGTACTCGATAAGCTAAGGGAACACAAGTTCTACGCCAAGTTCTCCAAGTGTGAATTTTGGCTCGATGAGGTTCTTTATCTTGGTCATATCATCTCTGCCAAGGGCATTGCCGTGAATCCTGAGAAGGTGTCTGCAATTGTGAATTGGGAACCTCCTCAAAACGTGAAGCAACTCCGTAGCTTCCTCGGTCTCGCAAGCTATTGTCAAAGATTCATTGAAAACTTTTCTAAGATCGCGAAGCCTCTCTCTAATCTTCTCCAGAAGCACGTCAAGTACGTTTGGTCTCCGGAGTGTGATATTTCTTTCAACACTTTGAAAGAGAAATTAATCACTGCTCCAGTTCTGACTCCGCCTGATGAATCCAAGCCGTACGAGGTCTTTTGTGATGCCTCTCTCCAAGGTTTTGGCGCAGTATTGATGCAAGAGAAGAAAGTTGTTGCTTATACATCCCGCTAGTTGAAGCCTAATGAGAAGAACTACCCCACTCATGATCTCGAGTTGGCGGCAGTTGTGCATGCTCTTTTGACTTGGAGACATCTTCTAGTGGGAAGAAAAGTGGACATTTTCACTGATCACAAGAGTCTCAAGTACATCTTTACTCAGCCTAATCTCAACCTTAGGCAAACTCGATGGGTCGAAATGATTCAAGAATATAATCCGAGTATTGAGTATACTCCAGGCAAGGCCAATGTGATTGCTGACGCATTGAGCAGGAAAGCTTACTGTAACAGTCTGATTCTCAAGCCTTACCAACCCGAGCTTTGTGAAGCTTTCCGAAAACTTAATCTGCAAGTTGTACCTCAAGGTTTCCTCGCCAACCTTCAAGTCTCTCCTACCTTGGAAGACCAGATTCGCCAAGCCCAACTTCTTGATGCTATGGTGAAAAAGGTGAAGATTGGGATTGCCAAGAGTCAACCCAAGTACAAGTGCTACCGCCTTGATGACAAGGACACTCTCTTCTTCGAGGATCGTATTGTTGTACCCAAAGGTGACCTCCGTAAAGTGATCATGAACGAGGCTCACAATTCTCTCCTCTCCATCCACCCTGGGAGCACGAAGATGTATCAGGACCTTAAGCAGGCTTATTGGTGGACTCGAATGAAGCGCGAGATTGCTCAATTCGTGAATGAATGTGATGTCTGCAGAAGAGTGAAAGCAGAACACCAAAGGCCAGCAGGTCTCCTCCAACCTCTTGCCATTCCAGAATGGAAGTTTGACCACATTGAAATGGACTTCGTGACTGGGTTTCCAAAGTCCAAGCGTGGCAATGATGCTATATTCGTTGTCATCGACAAACTCACCAAAGTGGCTCACTTTCTGCCTATCAAAGAGTCGATCACTGCAGCTCAATTGGCGGAACTCTATACCTCTCGTATTATCTCTCTGCACGGTATTCCTCAAGTGATCTCTTCAGACCGTGGCAGCATCTTTACCTCGAAGTTTTGGGATTCTTTCCAGAAGGCCATGGGCACCAACATCCGCTTCAGCACAGCTTTCCATCCTCAAACTAGCGGTCAAGTCGAGCGTGTCAACCAGATTCTTGAAGATATGCTCAGGGCTTGTGTGATCTCCTTCGGCATGAAGTGGGAGCATTGTCTTCCTTATGCTGAATTCTCCTACAACAACAGTTTTCAAGCAAGTTCGGGCAAGGCCCCATTTGAAATTCTGTATGGCAGGAAGTGCCGTACTACTCTCAACTGGTCTGAAACCGGTGAACGTCAGCTTTTGGGTAATGACTTAATCACAGAGGCAGAGGAAATGTGCAAAGTCATTCGTGATAACCTCAAAGCAGCCCAATCCCGTCAGAAAAGCTACTATGATAGTAAGCACCGTGATTTGGCTTTCGAGATCGGAGATCATGTTTACCTCCGCGTCTCTCCTATGAAAGGTACTCGTCGCTTCGGTATCAAAGGGAAGCTTGCCCCTAGATACGTGGGACCTTTCAAGATTGTCAGCAAGAGAGGCGACCTCGCCTATCAACTCGAGCTTCCTCCAAACTTTGCAAATGTGCATGACGTGTTCCATGTCTCTCAGCTTCGAAAGTGCTTCAAGACTCCTGACCGCACCATCAACTTCGAGGACATTGAGCTCCAAGAAGATCTCTCTTATCGTGAGCACCCAGTTGCTATTCTTGAAGAGACTGAACGCAAGACTCGCAACAAGTCAATCAAATTTCTCAAAGTCAAGTGGTCACACCATTCCGACCGTGAAGCTACCTGGGAACGCGAGGATCACCTCCGTTCTGAGTACCCGGCGTTCTTTCAGTCCTAGATCTCGGGACGAGATCCTTTTGTAGTGGTGGAGTGTTGTAACACCCCGGATGTAACTTTCCCAATTTGTACTCTAACTCTTGCCGTTTCCGGCGTTAAGCTATTTATTTTCTCGGGTTCGGGTCTTTGTCTCCGTGTGTTGTTATCGTTGTCATGCATCTCATATCATGTCATCATGGCATTGCATTTGCGTACGTGTTCGTCTCATGCAGTCGAGCATTTTTCCCCGTTGTCCGTTTTGCATTCCGGCGCTTCGTTCTCCTCCGGTGGTCATTTCTAGCTTTCTTTCGTGTGTGGGGATTAAACATTTCCGGATTGGACCGAGACTTGCCAAGCGGCTTGGTTTACTACCGGTAGATCGTCTGTCAAGTTTCGTACCATTTGGACTTCGTTTGATACTCCTACGGTCAACCGAGGGACCAAAAAGGCCTCGTGTGTGTTGCAGCCCAACACCCCTCCAATTTGGCCCAAAACCCACATAAACCTGCTCCATCATCTAGAGCGTTCGATCACGATCGCGTGGCCGAAAACCGCACCTCATTTGGACTCTCCTAGCTCCATCTACCTCTATTTAAAGACCCCTTCCCCGAAATCCGGATCTCCCTCTCCGAAACCCTAAAAAATCCGTCTCCGCCACCGCCGGACGTGTCCGGACGGAGCCGGACAACGTCCGGATCCCACCGCCGCCAACCACCGCGTGCCACGTGGCATCTCCGCCGCCAGCCGCCGCCGTGGCCCGGCGAGCCCGCAGCCGGCCCTCCGGGCCCAGCCGCCCCGCTCGCCGCCTCCTCCTTCCTCCCGCACCGCGCGCCTTTGCCGCCACCGCGCGCCACCGCCGCCATCCACCGCGCGCTGCCCGGAGCATCGCCGGCGCCCCATCTCAGCCGCGCCGCCCTTTGCCGCCCCGACACCGCGGCCGCGCCGCCCGGCCTCGCCCCGCCGCCTCTCCACCGCCCCGTGCTCCGGCGAGAGCCCCCGCGAGCCCCTCGACCTCCTCCGGCCGGCGCGCCGCCAAGTCCGTCCATCCTCGGCTTCCGTGCCGCCGGTGAACAGTGTTCTCGCCGAGATCCAGATCCATGAACAGTAAACCCTAATCCGGAGGTTGATTTTTTTCTCCAAGTCCCAAAATTGCAGATCCATATGCTCATGTTCGTGGCCTCGTAACTTTGCATCCGTAGCTCCGATTCATGCATATAGCATATCAAAATGTTCATCTCAGAGAGTACATCAATTCATTCCATTGCATCATTTTCATTTGAGTTCATCTTGATGCCCGAAATGCTGTTAGAAGAGGGCTACTTGAGATTATTGTCAGATCTGCTACTCCATTTAGCTTATTGTCATTTTTGCCATGATTATTGTGTGCATGATATGCCCTGATGCTCTACATATGTTTTGTTAAGGGTTTTGTCATATTTTCAGAGGTGCAACCCATGTATTTTTGTGATGAGTGTGGTGACTAGTGCAAGCTTGCAAAGTGGTGCACTCGGTAATTCTGTTTTCAGGGACTTAGCAATTCCACTAAGTCCTTGATCTGTTTATCTCATGATGCCATATGTTCATGTTGTTTCCTAGTGATCCGTGCCTCTTTTGAGTATGATCAGTAAGGATGTTTGTTAATATTGTAGTGCTCTATCCATCCATGTCTTTTTTTTGCAATTATGGAGCACCCTAGCTTGAGTCAATCGAGCTCTACTTTTGCTACTTTGTGAATCTGGGCAGATTGTCAACTTGTTTGCAATTTTGCCGATGATGTTGTAGTTGATCCGTGCATGCTATGCTATTGTTCTTGCCATGTATAGCTGGCATTTTGTGCCTTCTTCATGGATGTATGCTTGTCTTGTCATGACTTGCACCGTAGTGAGTGCATCGAGCTCGTAAACATGCCTACTTGAGTAATATTTCAGCATGCTCCAGTTTTCACGAAGTCTGAGAACTGATTATGTTTTTGCCATGTTCACATGCTTGCAATTGTATTTTCTGATCCTTTTTGGCTCAAGGTCACTAAGGGACTTTTGTTAAGCTCTTTGAGTAGCTCCATGCCATGCTTTACTTTGCCATGTTCAGGTCCTGTATCATGTAGTTTTGTTGCTCCGAAGAGGGCTACCTGATCTGAAATTCCAGACAAGTGTTAATTTCACTAAGTCTGAGATCTGTTTGCCATATGCATTTTTGCCATGCTTGTTTGAACCTATTAATGGATGATTTGGCCGTGGCTCAGTGCTAGACTTTTGTTAAGCATCTTGAATGTATCCCTGCCATGTATTTTGTTGTCATGTTTGGGTGCTGTAGCATGTTCATCTCATTGCATTTAGATGGCTACTTGCTGTAAATCGCAGACTGGTGTCATTTTTGAATCGCTTGCCATTTCCAAACCGTAACTCCGATTCCGACGTTCTTTATATCGTTTTCAAGCGATTTCATCTCATCTTTCCAGTGGCACACTTGGATTTCCAAGTTGAGGCCAGGTTCATGCATTTCTGTCATATCTTGCATTTGGCATCCCGCATCGCATCCTGCATAGCATACCATCTTTGCATTGTGTTGTTTGAGTTTGCACGTGGTTGATTGTATCCTTGTTGCTTGTTTGTCTTGTTTGGGTAGAGCCGGGAGACGAGTTCGCTAATGAGGAGCCCGTTGAGTTTGCTTTCGAGGATCCATTCAACTCTGACAACTGTGCAGGCAAGATGATCATACCCTCGAAATCACTACTATCTTTGCTATGCTAATTTGCTCGCTCTTTTGCTATGCCAATGCTACAATGCCTACCACTTGCTTTCAAGCCTCCCAAATTGCCATGTCAAACCTCTAACCCACCATGTCCTAGCAAACCGTTGATTGGCTATGTTACCGCTTTGCTCAGCCCCTCTTATAGCATTGCTAGTTGCAGGTGAAGATTGGGGGCCGTTCCTTGTTGGAACATTTATTTACTTGTTGGGATATCATTATATTGCTATGTTATCTTAATGCATCTATATACTTGGTAAAGGGTGGAAGGCTCGACCTCTCGCCTAGTGTTTTGTTCCACTCTTGCCGCCCTAGTTTCCGTCATATCGGTGTTATGTTCCCGGATTTTGCGTTCCTTACGCGGTTGGGTTATAATGGGAACCCCTTGATAGTCCGCCTTGAATAAAACTCCTCCAGCAATGCCCAACCTTGGTTTTACCATCTGCCACCTAGCCCTTTTTCCCTTGGGTTTCGCGGACTCAGGGGTCATCTTATTTTAACCCTCCCCCCGGGCCAGTGCTCCTCTGAGTGTTGGTCCAACCTAGAGCACCGTGCAGGGCCGTCCCTTGGCAACTTGGGTTACGTTGGCTCCCGTACGTTTAGCTTATCCGGTGTGCCCTGAGAAAGAGATATGTGCAGCTCCTATCGGGATTTGTCGGCACAGCGGGCGGTGTTGCTGGACTTGTTTTACCATTGTCGGAGTTGTCTTGAAGAACCGAGATACCGAGTCTGATCGGAACATCTTGGGAGGAGGTCTATTCCTTCGTTGACCGTGAGAGCTTGTCATGGGCTAAGTTGGGACTCCCCTGCAGGGATTTGAACTTTCGAAAGCCGTGCCCGCGGTTATGGGCAGATGGGAATTTGTTAATGTCCGGTTGTAGATAACTTGAACCTTAACTTAATTAAAATGAATCAACTGAGTGTGTTACCGTGATGGCCTCTTCTTGGCGGAGTCCGGGAAGTGGACACGGTGTTGGAGTTATGTTTGCGCAGGTTGCCCTCTAGTTTCTCGCTCGCGCTTTGCCTCCTCTTCTCGCTCTCTTTTGCGAATAAGTTAGCCACCACTTTTGCTAGTCGCTTGCTGTAGCTCCACTCATACATTGGTACCTTGCCATACCTTTAAGCTTAAATAGTCTTGATCGCGAGGGTGCGAGATTGCTGAGTCCCTGTGGCTCACAGATTACTATTACACCAGATGCAGGGCCTGATGATTCCGCTCCAGGAGACGCGCTTGAGCTCAAGTGGGAGTTCGACGAAGACTCTCAACGTTACTACGTTTCCTTTCCCGATGATCAGTAGTGGTGCCCAGTTGGGGGTGTTTGGGACCGTGTCGCATGTTGGGTTCTCTTTTATTTTGGCGCCGTAGTCGGGCCATGAGTGTTTTGGATGATGTAATGTTATTTATGTACTTGATTGACATGGCGAGTGTAAGCCAACTATGTTATCTCCCCTTTATTATTTATATTACATGGGATGTTGTGAAGATTGCCTAACTTGCGACAAATGCCTTCAATGCGATTATGCCTCTAAGTCGTGCCTCGACACGTGGGAGATATAGTCGCATCGAGGGTGTTACAGGGGGCCACCCACCATCCACGAAGGTGGGGGCGCGCCCTACCCCCTGGGCGTGCCCCTGCCTCGTGGGCCCCCTGGCAGCCCTCTGATGCCCATCTTTGGCTATATGGAGTCTTTCGTCCAGGAAAAAATCATAAGCAAGCTCATGGGACGAAACTCCGCCGCCACGAGGCGGAACCAATCTAGGGCTCCGACGGAACTGTTCTATGGGGAAACTTTCCTCCGGGAGGGGGAAATCATCACCATGGTCATCAGCATCGATCCTCTCATCGGGAGGGGGTCAATCTCCATCAACATCTTCACCAGCACCATCTCATATCAAACCCTAGTTCGTCTCTTGTATCCAATTTTGTCTCAAAACCTCAGATTGGTACCTGGCGGTTGCTAGTAGTGTTGATTACTCCTTGTAGTTGATGCTAGTTGGTTTATTCGGTGGAAGATCATATGTTCAGATCCTTTATGCATATTAATACCCCTCTGATTATGAAAATGAATATGATTTGTGAGCAGTTATGTTTGTTCCTGAGGACATGGGAGAAGTCTTGCTATAAGTAGTTATGTGAAGTTGGTATTCGTTTGATATTTTGATGAGATGTATGTTGTCTCTCCTCTAGTGGTGTCATGTGAACATCGACTACATGACACTTCACCATTTTTTGGGACTAGAGGAAGGCATTGGGAAGTAATAAGTAGATGATGGGTTGCTAGAGTGATAGAAGCTTAAACCCTAGTTTATGAGTTGCTTCGTAAGGGGCTGATTTGGATCCATATGTTTCATGCTATGCTTAGGTTTACCTTAATACTTCTTTTGTAGTTGCGGATGCTTGCAATATGGGTAAATCATAAGTGGGATGCTTGTCCAAAGAAGGACAGTACCCAAGCACCGGCCCACCCACATATCAAATTATCAATGTACCGAACGCGAATCATATGAACGTGATGAGAACTAGCTTGACGATAATTCCCATGTGTCCTCGGGAGCGCTTTCCTTTATATAAGAGTTTGTCTAGGCTTGTCCTTTGCTAGAAAAAAGATTGGGCCATCTTGCTGCACCTTATTTACTTTCATTACTTGTTACCTGTTACAAATTACTTTATCACAAAACTATCAGTTACCGATAATTTTAGTGCTTGCAGAGGATACCTTACTGAAAACTGCTTATCATTTCCTTCTGCTCCTCGTTGGGTTCGACACTCTTACTTATCGAAAGGACTACGATAGATCCCCTATACTTGTGGGTCATCAGGTTGTCGAGCTGAGAACCGGCTGGGTGCCCGCCATGAAGATTGCCACCCTGTTCAGCGGCTCACAGGGGTCCGGAATAGTGTCGCCATCGGAACAGCCCCCAACACTACAAAAAAGACACATCCATGACATTTTGGGCCGAACGAAATTTTTTTTGTCATACTTATGAAACTTCTATGACGATAATTGTGACAAAACCCGGTAGCATCATAGATGTGGTGGGGTCCTACGTCTATGACAAAAAATCATGACAGAAAATGGGCTTTTCGTCCTGGGCAGGCTGGAGACGCAGCTGCATGACATTCTTTGGGCCGTCCATGACGAAAAAAACCATGGTAGAAGCGAGGGTGAGGAAAATATCAGGGTGTTCCCGGTTACGGTGGGTGGTCGGGGCTGAGCGATGTGCGTTTCTCTCGTACACGCACGCGCGTGGGTGTGAGGTGTTGGGCTCTAACTGAACCCAAGCGAGGCGTTGGGCTCTAACTGAACCCGAGTGATTGCACTACAGGCTACGTGTTACTGAACCCGAGCGATCGATCGATGGCTGTTAACTCAACCCGATCGAGCGATTCCTTCGCTACTGCTGCTAACTGAAGCGGATCGATGCTGCCTATGGATGAACAGTGAGCGTTGCGGGGGGGGGGGGGGGGGTGGATGAACAGTTCCCAGTGGGGGTGGATGAACAGGACCCCGTGGTGTTGCCTCTGGATGAACAGTACCCCGATCGATCGAGCCGGTTGGGGCTGGATGAACAGGACCCCGTGGAGGGCTCAATGAACAGGACCACCCCGTGGAGGGCAGGATGAACAGTAGACGGTGGAGGGCAGGATGAACAATAGCCCGTGGAGGGGTGGTTGAACAGGAGCCCATGGAGACGGCTGGTTGAACAGTAGCCGATGGAGTAGCACGCGGTGGAGGCTGGATGAACAGGAGCCCATGGATGAACAATCGCAGGTGGAGGCTGGAGGAGGTCGACGGTAGATGAACAGTAGCCCGTGGAGGCTGGAGGGGTTCGACGGTGGAGATGAACAGCATCCCGTGGAATCTCGTTTTGCGGTACGGCACACCCCTCCTGATGAATAGGACCCCCGTTTCGACCGTAGCGCTCCAACACAAGTCCGTTTCCTCGTTTTGTAGTATGCCACACCCCTCCCGATCAACAGGACCCCCGTTTCGACCGTAGGAGGTCTGTTTCCTCCGTTTTGCGGTACGCCAGACCCCTCCCGATGAACAGGATCCCGTTTCGAACGTGGCTGGTCGAACACAAGGCCGTTTCCTCCGTTATGCGGTACGCCAGGCCTCGTTTCCATCGGCTGTTCCGTCCAAGCCCTCCCGATGAACACGAGACGCATTCCGTTCCGACCCAGCCGGTAGGCTCCCCATGAACACGACGACGACGTTGTTTCTCCGTTCCAACCCAGCCATGTACACAAGCCCTAGCCATACGTACGCGCGAGTAGGCGTTCGAGACCCCGCCCGTATGTACGTATGTGGCCGTATTTACTTTCTTGCACCTTGGCCGTTGTACGTACGTGTACATGCTATGTGCGCGCCTCTGCTATGACACGTGCGCACCTCTACATCGACCAGTATGTACGTACATGTTCGCGACCAGAATGACAACGCTACGTATGCTTTGACTAGGTGGGTCCCGATTGTCAGGCACTTCCTTGCGTGCGAAGATGTAGCTGGTGGGTCCCAGCAGTCAGGGGGGCGAATCATTTTTCTCTTGCTCGGAGCACTTCCTTGCGTGCGAAGATGTAGCTGGTGGGTCCCAGGAGTCATGGGGAAATGTTTTTTTCGTGAAATACGGTGGCCCGTCCGGTGGGTCCCTCCTGTCAGGTGGAGGAATATTTATTTTGCGCGTAATAAGGAGGCACTTCCTTGCTGCGGCCGTGGACCCAGCTGTCAGCCTCTACACATACAGTCCACGTCCGATGGAAGCCGTTCCTTGACCATGTTGACCACACCACGCCGAGAGCACCAGGGCGGTGGACGACGGCAAGGCCTAGGAAGGGGACAACGCGGAGCCACGGAAGACGCGACAGTGGATGCCCACGCTAGAACATGCATATTGACTAAGTTGACAAAACCCTCCGTCCCCGTCAACTTAGTAGGCCCACAAGTCAGCCTGCCACTATACTGGGTCCCAGGTAGCAGGGGGAGTATTCATTTTTTTTGTGCATAATAAGGAGGCACTTCCTTGCGTGCGAAGATATAGCTGGTGGGTCCAAGCTGTCAGCGGTGGTAACGTTTTTTTCGCGAAATACAGAGGCCCTTTCGGTGGGTCCCAGATGTCAGGTGGAGGAATAATTATTTTGCGTGTAATAAGGAGGCATTTTCTTGTGTGCGTCCATGGACCCAGCTGTCGGCCTCTCCACGTACAGTCCACTTCAGATGCATGTCGGTCGTTGACCACGTTGACCAGGCCGTGCCAAGAGCACCAGGGCGGTGGACGACGGCGAGGCCTAGGAAGAGAATGACACGGAGGCAGGGAAGACTCGGCAGTTGTTTCCCACGCGGAGGGGAGTACGACTTTACGAGGGTTTACTAGTTCGTCTGCCGTCGCCGGAGAAAAACAGCAGGTGTGGGTGAGTAGAGGGTTGGCTAGGCCAGCAATGGGAGTACGGTGGGGCGGTGAGGCATGCGTGGTAGCACAACCGGCCGCGGGGAGGAGGGAGCAGGCAGTCCCGACGGCGCTTGTTTGAGCGGCTGGAGCAGGAAGAGCAGAGATTGAAGAAGCACGGCGGCCGTTGGATGGACATCCAACAGTCACTGCTTGTGCGTCAACCTTTTTTTAAGAAAGCCTCAAATCTGTGGAAAACATCATACAACCCATCTACCATTATTTCTAATAATTTACAGCCCATTTGCTAATTCTTAAGGTTTTTTTGGAGCCCATATTCTTTTTGTTAGCATTACAACCCATATTGTGGCCACGATTAAAAAATTATACAAAATTTTGCATATTTCGGTGCGGTCCGAACTGTTTTTAATCCCGAAATTTCGAGTCACATTCAAACTAATTTTAAAAATAAATGTATATCAATATAAAATCCAACAAATTGTCCACGCATAAAAACCAATGCAATTTAAAATCTCGAAATGAAAAAAAGAAATTTGAAACTAATTGTCGGTTTGATGTGTTTTAAAAATGTACAACCCATTTCTCATTACTGATAGGCCATTTTCTCGACTAGACGAATGAAGCTCTCCTCGTCTTGAAAGATTTGCAGCCCAACAGGCCTGACAAAGCGACTTGGCAAATCACAAAAAAAACTGGGCTGTGGCCGTGGACCCAGCTATCAGCCTCTCCATGTACAGTACTCTTCCGATGGAAGTCGGTCGTTGACCACATTGACCACACCGTGCCGAGAGCACCAAGGTGGTGGACGATGCTGAGGCCTAGGAAGGGAACGACGCAGAGCCGGGGAAGAAGCGGCAGTGGATGCCCACGCGGAGAGGAGTACGAGGGTTCATTGGTTCGGCTGTGGTGTGAGGCTGCCGTCGCCGCAGAATAATAGGGGGTGTGGGTGAGTGGGGGGATGGCCTGGCCAGCGGTGGGAGTAGTATGGGGGTGGTGAGGCCTCCGCGGCAGCACAGTCGACCAAGGGAGGCAGGAACAGGCGGCACGACCGGCGCTGCTTTGGGTGGCTGGAGCAAGAAGACCAGAGGTTGAAGAAGCACTAAGGTCGTTGGATGGACATCGTATGGTCACTGGAGCTAGAATCGTTCATATTGACTAACTTGACAAAGCCCTCCGTCCCCGTCAACTTAGTAGGCCCACAAGTCAGCCTCCCACTATGGTGGGTCCTAGCTGGCAGGGGGTATTCAATTTTTTGTGCACAATAAGGAGGCATTTCCTTGCGTGCGAAGATATAGTTGGTGGGTCCGACCTGTCAGTGGAGGGAACATTTTTTCACGAAATACAGAGGCCCTTCCGACAGGTCCCAGATGTCATGTGGAGGAATCCTTATTTTGCGCGTAATAAGGAGGCATTTCCTTGTATGCGCCCGTGGACCCAGCTGTCAGCCTCTCCACGTACAGTCCACTTCTGATGGATGTCATTCGTTGACCACGTTGACCACGCCAGGCCGAGAGCACCAGGGCGGTGGACGACGGCAAGGCCTACGAAGGGAACGACATGAAGCCGGGGAAGACACGACAGTGGCTGCCCACGCGGTGGAGAGTACGAGGGTTGACTGGTTCGGTTGTCGTCGCCGGAAAATAACAGGAGGTGTGGGTGAGTAGAGGGATAGACAGGCCAGGGATGCGAGTATATGATGGGGCCGTGAGGCCTGCCCGGCAGCACAGTCGGCCACGGGAGGCGGGAGCAGGCGGTTCCGACGGTGCTGGTTTGGGCGGCTGGGGCAGGAAGATCAGAGACTGAAGAAACACGATTACCGTTAGATTGACATCTAACGGTCTGACGTTGGTAGAGTCGATTGTTGACTAAGTTTCTTTTTTGATAAACCTTGTGTACACATGAACTTAGTAGGCCCACAAGTCAGCCTCCAAATCTGTGGCACACAACATAGAGCCCATTTGCTATTTTTTAATAATTTGCATCCCATTTGCTGATTCTTAAGTAATTTATTACAACCCATTTTATGCCCAGGACCACGGTCAAAAAGTTCAACCTTATTTTGCATATTTCGGTGGAGTCCGAACTTTTGTAATCCCGAAATGATAAAACATTTTTTAAGAGCTTCTTGATTTGCCAAAAAAATTGTTTTGCTTTTGTAACCAAATAAGACGCGGGACAATTGAGTTGGTTTAAGGGAAAACCAGTGGTAAAAAAATCAGCGCTGGGAGGGAAAACAACAACAAAATAAAGGATGTAAATATGAAAAGTGAATTTTATGTATTTTCAATATAATGATACGTGTATATGAACTAGTAAAACTGTAGGTAGAGATTAGAAAACGGATGTAGGACATGCGTTTCAAGAGGAAAATAGAACTGGGTTGTGTGTTTGATTCAGTAAAAAAAGTGCATGCGGATGTTGTAAGACAAAATATAACTAACGCTGGCGGGCCAGATGCCAGTAGATACCTGCTAGATCTTTGTGCCCCGTTGTCATCATGGGCTGGGCCTGTTAAAAACAAAACCAAGCCTGGGCAGTCTACAGCCCAGTTGAAACTTGCTCGACCTGAAAAAACAATATACGTGCTCAATAAACGAGAGAATTCTGCAAGTACAGACTGATAACTGGGATGCAGTCGGGATATTGTTTTTTCATCGTGATAATAAGAGCATGCACTTGTTTTGAAAAATTTTGAGAACTGGGAATTCGAACGGCAGGTGCTTATGCTACCCATCAAATAAAAATAAGGTGCCTGAAAATTCGTTTCGAAACAAATGATTCAGCTTTATATCCATGTCGACCCTCGACATGATGGTTGGAAGCAAATGCCAAGTTCATACCAAAAGATCGTTAACAACAATACCAGCTTGCGGACTACAAGGTAGTACAAGTACCAATACCAACCTAACTTATAATCTTTTTAGTCCTGGCCCTAGTGTTCGTCTGGTAGAAAATCTTGCAGAGGACCAGCTCCCGCTCCTTCTCTTGCTCCAGGTCCCCGAGGTGGTGCTGGTGCATCACCCAGTTGGTCCTCTGCTGGTCGAAGTTCTTGTTGGTGTGCAGCACCAGAACCTTTTTGCTGCCTGTCTGCCAGCCGTTAACCATCACCGGCAAGGTATTGCTAGTGTTGTGCCACATCGCGTGCATGCCGCACTCCGACTGTATCTTGCGACGCGTCCACATGCCCCTTTTGAACGCCCTGGAATTGTGCTGGAAGAAATGCTTTCTTAGGCCTCAAGGTGCTCGATCAGCTCCTGATCCGTGGGATCGAACTTGACGCTAGCCGGCAGCACCGGCCAATCCTTCTTCGACTTGCATGGGTTAATTCCAGTTATATGGTACTCAATGTATGATCAATCGACTGTTTTAAGTGAATGATGAAAGATGTCGACAGATAAGTGGTACTCCAAATCTGAAGTCCAGAATACCCGAACACGCCGCCGGGATTCTTGTGTCACCTCACGCGCAGCGTGTTGTCACGTCAATTCAATATGTGGACATGATGAATAATTTGACCGACATATACTAGTACTGCTACTGTACTACTTACTAGTCGTATTTAGTGTCACATTTTAACCATAGGTTTAAGTAACAAGTACACACTTGAAGCCTAAGTGATATATATATATATATATATGCTGCACAGCATCTCCATCATCATTATCAGTACATCCTGCGCAGGTGAGTTAGTATGCACTTGATCCAAGAAAGGTATCTATCCATCAAACCAGAGGAGTGCTTCAAACTAACAACAGTACATAATATCCAACAAAAGAGGGTCGTGCTACAGCAGCAGAATACCTGGCTCAGTCTACATATCAGTACGAATCAAGTTGTGCATATTTGCTGTTGGCATGAACCACATCACCGCATGTCGGGTTTGCAAAAGCCATCCATCGCATGGAAGCTTGATGCCTTTCACACACTGAAGATTATCTGGCAACAAGCTGTGTCGACGAATCTCTGGATATGGTGATTCATGAAACCCATGGTATGATGCGCAAACACAATCCCCCCTGGCGAATGGAAGTTGCATAGCACGGTAATCATCACCAGTGATATGATCGATGATCGGATAATTGAGCCCAAGGAACATGGAGTGGTTGCTGAGGCTGTAAACTCGCCTTCAGTTGAATACGTCTGGCCCAACGGAGCTGGGATTTCTCGAACACGAAGCAGCCATAGCCATCAATGTCACGAACGCCCCAGGCATTGTATTGCATGTGGTTCGATGAAATGGTTTGGTTAATTTGGTACGTGCAAATGAGCATCAAATGACCACCGTCATCTGAACGAGCGATAAACCACCACCCATCGGCTGGTATGATTCCAGGTCCTGGAATCATGAAGGCCAACACATTTGCGTCTGCTACAACAATTCAAATTGGAGACCAAAAGGACAAAAATAAACAATCATATTCAGAGTATGTGTGGAATTAAGATTATTATAACAGTGACACATATCATTGACAAAGAATTGCAATGTCGTGGTCATAATCATACCCCAAGTTAAAAAAAATAAGCCAATGACTTTCATATTCTAGCAATATATCATGGTTCAAACATCATGTAACAATGAGAGGAAAACAGATATGACAGGGCCTACTCATATTCTACCATAGCACTTACTACAGTTATCATATCAACTCTAAGCAATAACATGCGTTGTTATAAAAATCCTGGAAATGAGAGTAACATATAGCAATCATGAGGTTATACTCATAATATCTATTCTAACAATCATTAGATACCAATTGTTCTCATATCAACTCTAACAATAACATGTGTGGTCATAAAAATCTAGGAAATGAGAGGAACATATAGCGATTATGTGGTTATAGACATACCATATATTCTAAATTTGTAAAAATGAACAGGCAGTCGTATTCTTAATGTAAAGATGAGATGAGATAGAAAAATTACACGATGATAGATTCCACCAGCATAGGCAGCCAACCTGTGCGTCGACCGCATTAACGATGCCATCGTGCACTATAGCATCAAACAAAAGTGTTGGGTAAAGAGGATCGACGATGAGCCATAACCATGTATGGCGGCCAGATTCCAGATAGACTAATCCCATGTTGAACACGGCAATGAGCTTGTAATCCATGTAGTCTTCTGATGGTGTGGGCACTTCACAGATTACAACCTTCAGCAAACAGAGGTCGAGCCAAAAGCTCGACTCGTCTCGTGCGTACTAGGCAGGAGTGTCCGGTGGGCCACGAGGCTCGATGGCGGCGGTATACAAAGATGGAAGGGTGATCTCTCGCTAGGTGTAGATATCCATGAGATGCCAGGGACTACTGGATTGGTGGATGAGGACGATTCAGTTGGCCTTCATGCCCGCCCAGTAGTGCCGCGCATGAAGGAAAGGTGGACGGGTAGTGGTAGCATGTCGAGGGGCACCACGGCAACCTTCGTAGGATCGTCAAGTCGGTGTCTGGGCCACCTGCGAGTATCGGGAATCAGCAAGCAGGGTGTCTTGAAAAGAGCCGGCCGGTTGCAGAACAGTAGATGGTACAAAGACACCGAGCATGCGGCCAGATGGACGGTGCTGAGTAGGTCCATACGATTACAGATCTACTCCAAGAGAACATCGGGGAGGGAATTCCAATCGCGGCTCTGCCTGTCAGTCGGTTCTGCCATTGGGGTTTTCAGTGCCTGCGAGCCAGCGGGGAAGTGGATTCGGACGGGCGAGCAAAGAAGCTTCTCCTCGCGTGGCCGAGCAGTGAGAGGGGGGATATGGTATGCGCGAGCTACCAAGGAAGATAGCGCGGGCGGGCGAGCAGTGAGCGGGGAGGAATGGTGTGCGACCGACGATGGGGAAGAGAGGAGGAAGAAGAGTGGAAGACGGGGAACAAAGTGCATTAATAAATCTCAATTCTACTACTACTACCAGGATATACCATCCTTCGGAGTGTAAATAGTTACACCGATGACATGTTGGTCTACCACAAGAGGGCCCATATGTCAGTTAATGGAGGACAGAAGCGTGCTCTACTGGCAAACATGATGGCAGTACTGGGTAAGGCTGATTTAGTAACACCAACACACTGGTTCAGCTTATTAATTAAGTGTCCCATCTACTGCAGCGTGTATTGTCACTTCACTACGAAGACTAGTTGAATAGTTCTCTCTGACCGAGATGGGGAATAATGGATCACGAACAAGGTTGTCAGAATCGCGATTTTGAATCGGGTTGGAGCTCCGATGGTAAGATCGCAAATCGTAGAATCTTCACTATCAGGATTGTAGAAACGTAGATTCTATGAACTAAAATCGTAGAATCATAGGGGTTAGTTTGGATCGTAAAGTCGTAGAATCGTATAATAGAATCGCGATTCTGACAACCTTGATCGCGAAGACTTCCTTTCTACATTATCCCTATGCATCTACGCTCACTTCACTCATTTTGCTCCGTACGTAGTCACTTGTTGAAATCTCTAGAAAGACAATTACTCCGTATTTGGGAACAGAGGGAGGATTTTACTCCGTATTTGGGAACAGAGGGAGTATCACCATATGGAGGGAACAGAGGAAGCTTGAAATATGAACATGTCAATGGGAGGGAGTAAGCCCCATGCATGCATGCAACATGCAACACTCACACGTACACATGGACGCACGCAACACTCACGCACCCATGCGGCACACAGCACACGACGCAACACACATGCTCACGCTCAAGTGCTCAACCTACTCCCTACGTCCGTGGAAGACTGTACATTTAGAGATTTACACATTGACCAGGGCATAATTAACGCCCAAAAGTAGCAGACTTATGTGTGCATCCGACCATTAAGAGAAGAAGATTAAATGAAGGTCGTTGCATGCTGTAATTAATGATAGACATGTAGCCTATACCTAGAGCACAAGTTGGTGCATTAGTCAATCAATATCGATTTAGATTAAAGGCTAAATGCATTGGAAGTGTAGATGTACTACACTCTTTGTTTTTTAGCTGATTTCTTTGCTTTGCCAACTGACAAGTGGGACCCAGAAACCAGGTGACAATTTAACCAGTCAACAAAGTGCCACGTCAACTATGTGGCCGGTCAGTAGGGTGCAATACGGTGATCTACGATGAGCTAGTGATCATATAATCACCGCAAAACTATATATAGTGACCGTAAAGAGCGTATTGTTACATACATTGACCGCCAGTGTATTTTTCTCGTCGCAAATTAAGCCATATTAACCGGAAAGGACGCAGTATGGACTAGTACTAGTACTGCTTTGATGTGTCCCTCCAACTCCCCGAACGAGGAGAAGCTTGCTTACTACACCTCTCCCTCGCCCACGCGCGCGGTGGTTCACAGGACGAGGAGAGGGTTTTGACTACAACGCCCTCTCCCTCTCCCTCTCCCTCGCCCTCGCCCTCGCGGTGGACGTCCAGCAGTTCAATGCGTGTCAGATTGCCAGAAGCATAATGTGTACTGAAGTATCATCATTGTTGGAGCTTCCGAAGAGGCGAAGAGCCAAGTGCAAGGTTCACACGAGTACGAACTGTTGAACCTCCCGAAGAGGAAAAGAGCCAAGCGCAAGGTTTTATAGGAGTTGTCGTCCTAGTAGGAGCGTACTACAACTATAGAGAACGATGCTACTGTATGATGCCGCCACGTCACGTATATCCAAAGCTGTGCCACCTTTTTTTCTCAAAGAGCATGTTGGAGCCCGTGCAATAACCACACAAGTTGCACGTACACATAACACATTTACTAGTAATAAATTCTAAAGGAGAAATGCCAGTATGCCACACAAGTTCATCTCCAATTCATGTGATAAATTTGTGCACGACTAGTCTACATATATTCACATCGCTACCATTCACAATTTACCGTACTCCACTTACACGTTATAGATGGGCTACATGTCCTCCAGGTTCCAGTCCCAGGTGTTCTTCAATGATGGCACGATCGATAGCGGTGGGCAACGGGAATAATTGTCGCAGCTTTCTAGTCCGGTTCCACACTATGGAGACTCATCCAAGCTGAAGCGGCATAAATCAGGGATAGCGTGTCCCAGCATGTCGTTCATCCGGCGGTGCGCACTGAAGACACAACCATGCTTCATGAACGGCAGGCCTTCCGTGTCGTGCACGGAAGGTGGCATCCGCTTCACAATGGGGTAGTTGTCCCCAATAAAAGCGAGTACTCTCCAAGAGTGTTCCTCGGCACCCACGTAGCATCACGGGGTCGAACTCGGCACCGTTCATTTGGTACACGCGGCATCTCAGATCCGGACACATGGTGACATACATAGTCAAGGTCCATGCATAATAATGTTGTGCTCAAATATGGCGGTCAGTAATATTGTGCAGCAAATAGTACTACTCCAGTATAGAGGAAGTAAAATAACCGGCTTATTATATATAGCCACTGTTGGCTACATGGATGAGATAGTAAGACATGGGCAAACAAAAATGGTGGCAGCTAGTGGGTTCAAGTCTTCAAGGGCCTAGCTAGCTATACGCGTCCTCCAAGGTAAAAAGTACTCCTACTAGTACGTAAGTAGAGTACTAGTACAACAATGAAAGAGAAGGCGAGAGGGTTAAAAAAATGGAATACCTGGGTAGATGGTGATGGTCCGATCATGGTAGATTGTGTGACCATGTTGCACATCAGTGGTACCATGGGTAACGACTGCTAAGATAGTTGATCCCAATATGCCAAAGTTGGCTACAAGGTTCCAGGTTAGACCGAATCGCGGATGCAATGCACATCCAGGATCGGCGATCTTATTTTGATCGTGGGATGACTGGTCCCTGCAAAATAATGGAGTACCATTAGGGATGCAAATGATGGTTTGTGCATTCCGTTTGTAATCTCCCGTACCGTAGGATGGCAACCAGATGAAACAAGTCCCCTGGCTTGTCGCCGTGAAGATGCGGCCTGGATGGCGCACGGCGTCTTCGAACGTGTAGGGGTACAAATCTGCCGCCGCCAACATGCGCCAGCCTCTATCGTTACTGCCTCTTGCATTGATGGAAATCCTTATGTCGAACACCGCAATGAGATAGTAATCGTCATAGCCGCGTCGCTTTGTCGGCGGGTCCGCAATTGCTATCTTCTTCAATCTCATGTAGGCATCATCATACGTATTCAAGCCCAGCCAGTCTGGAAGGCCGATCCCAATGGTGGAGAAGGGGTCTACTGGGACGGCTGCACTGCCGTGGATGTTGTGCAAAATGATGGTGGTATCCGGCCGGAGGTATGCAAGCCAATCTTCGTTGGCACCGACCCAGACCTATATATAAGACGGTGGGCAGCGGAGAATTTACGGGATGGAAATGGAATAACTAAGTACTACATGATCAAACTCCATTACTGACATGCTCATCGGAGAAAATCCAACTACCTCTCAATGTCGGCAACTCTAGCGGAGTCAACGTGCAACCATGGCCAGGGAGCGGTGGACTATTCGAAGGATTGTCCCATAGAAGAACCTTCTCCTCGAGGACGCATGGAAGACCAACAAGCATGGCTGAGGGAGTCCTGGATTAGGGGGTCTTCGGACAGCCGGACTATATCCTTTGGCCAGAATATTGGACTATGGAGATACAACATTAAAGACTTCGTCCCGTGTCCGGATGGGACTTTACTTGGCGTGGAAGGCAAGCTAGGCAATACAGATATGTATGTCTCCTCCTTTGTAACCGACCTTGTGTAACCCTAGCCCCCTCCGGTGTCTATATAAACCAGAGGGTTTTAGTCTGTAGGACAACATACAATCATACCATAGGCTAGCTTCTAGGGTTTAGCCTCTTTGATCTCGTGGTAGATCAACTCTTGTAATACTCATATCATCAAGAACAATCAAGCAGGACGTAGGGTATTACCTCCATCAAGAGGGCCCGAACCTGGGTAAACATCGTGTCCCCTGCCTCCTGTTACCATCCGCCTTAGACGCATAGTTCAGGACCCCCTACCCGAGATCTGCCGGTTTTGACATCGACATTGGTGCTTTCATTGAGAGTTCCACTCTGTCGTCACCATAAGGCTTGATGGCTCCTTTGATCATCGCTAGCAATGCGGTCCAGGGTGAGGCTTTCCTCCCTGGACAGATCTTCATATTCGGCGGCTTTGCACTGCGGGCCAATTCGCTTGGCCATCTGGAGCAGATTGAGAGCTACACCACTGGCCATCAGGTCAGATTTGGAAACATGAACTACATGGCCAACATCCGCGGAGACTTGATCTTCGACGGATTCGGGCCCATGTCGAACGCGCCGCACAATCGTGACAAGCATGACGTAACTCTGTCGTCGGACGATGTTCGGGAGATCACATCCGCAACTACTCCGTCCATCAATCCGGAGCAAGTCGCACCATCCGAGAGCGGAGGGATGGACCCCGCTGTCGGTGTCAAAACCGGCGGATCTCGGGTAGGGGGTCCTGAACTGTGCGTCTAGGCGGATGGTAACAGGAGGCGGGGGACACGATGTTTACCCAGGTTCAGGCCCTCTTGATGGAGGTAATACCCTACGTCCTGCTTGATTGTTCTTGATAATATGAGTAGTACAAGAGTTGATCTACCACGAGATCGAAGAGGCTAAACCCTAGAAGCTAGCCTACGGTATGATTGTTGTTGTTAGTCCTACGGACTAAACCCTCTGGTTTATATAGACACCAGAGGGGCCTAGGGTTACACAGAGTCGGTTACAAGGAAGGAGATCTACATATCCGTGCTACCAAGCTTGCCTTCCACGCCAAGGAGAGTCCCATCCGGACATGGGATGAAGTCTTCAATCTTGTATCTTCATAGTCCAACAGTCCGGCCAAAGGATATAGTCCGGCTATCCGGATACCCCCTAATCCAGGTCTCCCTCAGTAGCCCCTGAGCTAGGCTTCAATGACGATGAGTCCAGCGCGCAGATTGTCTTCGGCATTTCAAGGCGGGTTCCTCCTCCGAATACTTCATGGAAGATTTTGAACACGAGGATCGTGTCCGGCTCTACAAAACAGGTTCCACCTACCACCGTAGAGAGAATAATATTTCCATAAATCTAATCTGCTGATGTACCCCGTAGTGTGACAACACACCACAGCCAGGTCTTTATTCGAATCGTTTTTTATAACCAATCTCAGTGTGTTTCGCGAGGCGGTTTCCTTGGCAGTCTTGTCGAAGAAGAGATCGCGTCCCCTTTATTATGGGATTCTCATCAATACGGACGTGGGTAACCCAACCATGCCTATTGGTAGGACTCCTAGATCTTAGGCAAGTCCCAAACGGCCACGAGGAGGATGCTTGATATTCACCCTCTTTATAAAGGGGACAATGCTTTTTCTTTTTTTCCTCTCGTGCTTAATCAAATCCTTCCCCCGCCTCGAGTTCTAACACCCAAAACTCAGGTCAGGTGCTTCAGACCTTCAACTATGTCCGGATCCAACCTTCAAGGTCGGTGGATGCCTTCCTCCGTCACGGAGGAGGACATCAAGAAGTTGAGAGAGGCCAGATATCTGACCGCCGAAATTTCGCATCGGCTGCCTGCCTGAGGGCAGGTCGTCCCTACTCCTGAACCCAACGAGAGCGTCGTGTTCATCTCCCACTTCCTCCGAGGACTAGGCCTCGCTCTGGATCCCTTTGTTAGGGGTCATATGTTCTATTATGGGCTAGATTTTCACGATCTGGCCCCGGATTCCCTTCTTCACATCTCGACATTTATTGTCGTATGTGAGGCCTTCCTCCGCATTACCCCTCACTTCGGCTTGTGGCTCAAGATCTTCGATGTGAAGCCGAAGATGATCGAGGGGCAGCACACAGCGTGCGGAGGCGCTTTAATAAGCAAAATTGCTGACGCTCCATGGCCTGAGGGTTGCTTCCCAGAGGTGTCCGGATTGTGGCAGCGGGAGTGGTTCTACATCACAGCTCCCCGGGGTGCCAAGTGGGTAGCTGCCCCCACCTTTCGCTCAGGCCCCCACCACAACTGATGTCATGGATTAGCAGGGGGCTGAGCTGGGGTCCAGCCAAGGACGTGCCAATACTGCAAAGCCGTATCCGAGATCTCTTTGAGATAGATTTCAGTCTGGTTAAGGTAGTGCAAGTTATGCTAGTTCGTCAAGTCCAGCCTTGCAAACGCCGGCCCCTTCGCATGTGGGAATTCAACCCAGAAGGACCGCGAGCTATTCAACATTTCCTCGGCATGACGCACGAAGAGATATACAAATTGTTCTTCGGACCACAAATAATGTGTCCGGACATCACTGAGGATGCAGGTCTGAGTTGCAATCGCCCGGATACCCAAGTAAGTAGCCCCACATCCGAACACACTGCCTGTTTATTTATCGCAACGTTGCCCTAAAAAAGCCGCTCTTTGACCAGGATTGGATAGCGAAGGCAAAGTTGATCAGGTGTCCGGCCCCCCTCCCTGAGACCTCACCAAATCCCGCGCTAACCAGGATGCTAGAGATCGCGCCTTATCAAGCGTCCTCGGGAGAAGATAAAGGGGGGAACAAGGAGGCTAGCGCCTCCGCGAAGGAGGTTAGCCGGTAGGAGGAACTAAAACTTCCTCTCCCCAGGGAAGGAAGAGAACCGCCTCTAAGGACCCGGAGACAATGGTCTTCAAACGGGGGAAGAAATCTTCGCCGGAGGGTCCTGCCCTGGGGGATACCCTGGCCGCACTATGCCCTCAAGGGGATCAGCCCTCCACCGAGCTGTAAGTAAAAGGGTACTTAATAATGAAAATATCTCGCTTTACTTCTGAGGAAAATAATCAAAGCATTTATCTTGCAGTTTGGATCTTAGCCCTTCTCAGCAGAGCTCGTCTTCAGGGGATCTTCTTCTAGAGATGATGGAGAGCGAAATGCCTCCCCCTGCCACACCGCCTCACGAGGCGGGTGACCACGAGGTGTCATCGCGGAGGGTTTCTCCAGATCCGGCAAGGCCATAAGGTAATCCTATGGCCACCCGACTCAGTATCCGGCTCTTGAAGAGAGCAATCTAAAGAGTCCGGCACCGTCTGGTGTGCGGTCGGACGTACTAAGGGATCTGCTAGAGCAAGCGGCTATCTCAGAAGAGCACTGCACGTTGATGGGTACGGTGATTGAAAGGATTTCGTCTGCCGAAAGAGGGTTGCATGAAGCCTTTATGAGTCTACTGACGGGTTTTGAGGTACACGAAATGATGTACATTGTTCATAGTACCGCACATTTTCAGATGTGCCCTGCGTAGATAGTAGTCCCTAAGACTCTGGTTGTCGTCGAAAACGGCGGCAAATAGAGGATCATAGTCCCAGGTAATAACCAGACCGCCTTTATGTGCAGGTGGTTGAAGATCTGGTGGCTAGCCGGACTGATGGGTTTGCCGAACTAAGGCGGCAATTGGATGCGGCAGATGTCGACATCGTGCTTGTTAACAAGCGGCTTGATGAGGCACGGGGTAGGTGATTTTTCTGGTGATTGTCACATAATAAGAGCAGCATGATGCCAGTATCTTTAATATGTTGTGACTGCAGATGAAGCTGCCACCGTGGAGACCCTTCGGGCGGAGCTTGCTCGAGCCAAGGAGCAAGCAAGGAGTAGCAATGTGGCCGCTTTAAAGGCGGCCGAAGAGTTAAGGGCCGAACAGGCCACGCATTGCGAGAGCAAAGAAAAAATAGCCAAGATGGCTGTTGAGTTAAAAGATGCTGCTGACCATTACCAGCTTCTTGAAGAAGAAAACTGGGCGAAGGTGACGGACCTGGAAAAGGCCCGGGTGGCTGCCAAGGAAGCCCGCTCCAAAATTAGAGCAGCGAAGGAGGAGCTGCATCAAGCTACGGATATTGTATCTGGGAAGCCCTTCTTGTTGCGGACTAAGTTCGGGGATTCGAAGTATGCACCTCTGGAGTTCTGCGGACGCCTACATGGATTTGGCTGCAAGTGCTGCTGATGCGGCCGAGTACTTCAAGGATCGGAAAGATCACGAAGTGGAAAAACTGTTTTGGTCACAGTTTCATGCTCCAGCCCATCCGCTACTGTTGAATGAGCAAATGGCCGAGTGGGCCGAGCTCCATAGATTATCCGGACTTTCCGTGAGGTCAGTTGTGGATCATCTGTGGCCGAGAGGGCCAAGGCCGAATAGCTACTTTAGCTTAGTGCAACAATTCCTTGGTGCTGCGCCACGCATCGATGCTGTAAAGAGGTCGGCGTGCATAGAAGGCTGGCTGATGGCCCTTGCCCGTGTCAAAACATACTGGGCGGAGTTGGATGCCACCACTGTTGTGGCACAGGGTTCGGCCATAGGCCGAGTGGCTGCGGAGCACTACTTTGAAGAAGTTCTTGAAGGCGCTCGTTCGATAGAGGCTCAGTGCTCGAAGAATATTATGTTTGAGTGACATGTATTCCCATTGTAAAAACAATGTTTTATTGAGTTTATCAAGGCTGCATTTATACTTTTGCCCGAAAGTACTATGATGCCTCCTATGCGGCCGTTTATGTATATATGTATATAACCTGAAAGATGGCAGTCGTCGGCTTCAGCCCCCACACATATAATGCAGGGGTGCTCGCAGAAGACGCATGTTCACACTTGATCCAACGTCTTGGTCCATTAAGGAGGTGATAGCGCAGCGAACTAGGCAATCGGACTATAATGCTTTAACACTTTCACTTAGCCAGAGGAGTTTGACAGTGGGGCTACTATATAGCCCCTGGTGGCTCCACTGTCATCCGAATTTGGGGCGCGTACATGCCTGGCCGGGAAACGGCCCTTCGGTAAGGCGGAGGAATGCTGAAGATTCCGTTAGGTCATCGAGTGGTTCACCAGTCTCACGCTATATCATGACAGTCAGTTTTCGGCTTTCTCTGCTAAGGTGCTCGTCCGGATGAACCAGGGCACAATTGCAGTAGTTCTCCTGGTGCCGCCTTAGCCGATAGAGTGGAACGTAAGGCAGCAAAACACAGGAGCCGGGCAAACCCAACATTTGACCAAAGACATTATTCGGAGCTGATGCATATAAGGCCAAACTCGCGATGCCGAACACTCCCTAAGGTATTCGGTCTTTATGATGTAAACCGGGCTAAACCGTGCCCTTTGTAAGAAGCCCCTGGTGTCCAGGTACGTGCAATATTCTGACGTGGCCACATGCCAATACGTCAGCATCCTTCTCAATTGTACTGAGAATCCGGGGGATGTGTATCAACAAGAGACAGTAAAAAAGGTTTACGCAGGGTCTTAATCTAAAAAGAATCCTTGGAACGGGTCCCTGCTGCACTCGTCTAACCTGTTTATAAGGTCTGCGCCTGTGTCTCCGTTGTGCCATATCCTAGACGGGTATAGCACGATGGTCATCTGTAAAAGAGAGGAACTTAGTTGAAAAGTTGTCGTGCAAAGGGTAGGTTATACTAAATATACCATGTACAGTTCAAGATCAGTAAAGTTGAGCCTAATTGTCACTTGTTAACACGCATTGAGCCCCTTGTATTGTTATAGGGGTATAGCCATCAAACCTGTATCAATTATATATAGCTGCACCGGACTCGTCTAACCGTGTCCGTGGTCTTAACGACCTGTCAGATGCTTTAGTTGGTGAGGTCGTCTAGTGTGCGGCTGCCAAGGCAGCCGCACGGTCTTCCGTGCACAAGGAGCGCTCAATATTTCCATTTATTGTAATGATGCCACGTTGACCGAGCATCTTAAGCATGAGAGAAGCGTAATGCGGTATTGCGTTAAAGCGAGTGAAAGCTTCGCGTCCGACTAGTGCTTGATAGCCACTTTGGAACAGAGCGATGTGGAAGGTTAACTTTTCGCTGCGGAAGTTATCGGGAAAGCCGAATATAACCTCTAGTAGCAGGGAGCCCGTACAATGGGCTTCTGGGCCTGGCGTTACTCCTTTAAAGGTAGTAGTATTGCTATGGCTGATTTTTGTTGGGTCTATCCCGATTTTGCGGACTGTGTCCTGATATATCAGGTTTAAACTACTGCCGCCGTCCATCAGGACTCGTGTGAAGTGGTATCTGTCAATTATCGGGTCTAACACCAAGGCAGCCCATCCTGCATGCTGGATACTTGCCGAGTAATCCCGATGGTCAAAGGTGGTCGGCTTGGACGACCAGTGGCAGAACTCCGCGGTGATAGGCCCTGGGGCATGTGTCTCTAGGAGTGCCGCTTTGTTTCTCCCCTTCATCACGTGTAACACGTTTACTGTTTTGACTTCTGGTGGGAATTTCATCTGTTCCCCAGTGCTTTGCTTGCGAGGCTCATCCTCGTCTTCGCTTGGTGTATCCTGCCCCTTGTGTTCAGCATTGAGTTTGTCAGACTGCTTGAATACCCAACATTCTCTATGGGTATGATTTGCAGGTTTATCAGGGGTGTTGTGGATCAGACATAGTTTGTCCAGAATCTTGCTCAGGCTGGACAGTTCGTCTCTGTTGCCTTTGGAGGGCAGCTTTTGCTGACCTGGCCGAGAGCTTCTAAATCCGGCGTTTACCGCCGTGCTCTTCGGGTTGTCTTCTTTATCCCGACGCTTGTTTTTGCTGCGTCATGGCTTCCCGTTTCCGTCCCTGACTTCGAATGTACTTGGGTCACTGGTGCTGCATCGGGCTAACCAGCTGTCCTCGCCCGCGCAAAAGCGGGTCATGAGACTTGTTAATGCTGCCATTGTTCTCGGCTTTTCTTGGCCGAGGTGTCTGGCAAGCCATTCGTCTCGAACGCTGTGCTTGAAAGCTACTAAGCCTTCGGCGTCCGGACAGTCGACTCTTTGGTTCTTTTTAGTGAGAAACCTATTCCAAAGCTTTCGGGCTAACTCTCCGGGCTGTTGAGTTATATGACTTAAATCGTCTACATCCGGTGGTCGGACATAGGTCCCTTGAAAATTTGCTCGAAAAGCGTCTTCGAGCTCTTCCCAGCTTCCAATGGAGTTTTCGGGGAGGCTTTTAAGCCAGTGCCGAGCTGGCCCTTTGAGCTTGAGGGGTAAGTACTTGATGGCGTGGAGATCGTCTCCTCGAGCCATGTGGATATGGAGGATGTAGTCCTCAATCTAGACCCTAGGGCCTATCGTTCCGTCGTACGCCTCTATCTTTACGGGTTTGAATCCCTCTGGAAACTCATGGTCCAGCACCTCATCGATGAAACATAGGGGGTGTGCGGCACCCCTGTATTTGGGTGTATCATGGTGTTCAGATTTTTGTTGTGTTGCATTGCATGCTGGAGCGCGCTTGCTTGGCCCGTAGATGGATCTGGTTGCGTCATCCTTTTGATGCGAGCCCTCACGTGGATCACGTACTGGCTTGTGTGTGGTGTCGTTTGCCGCTCTATGTTGGCCACGAGGTCGTCTATCCGACCGGATGGCTGTTTTGATTTTTGATTGCGGGGGATCTAAGGCCTCCTCATCGAATTCAGGTAGCAGCTTTCGCTTCGGGTAGCTCTTTGTGTGGCGACTACTGCCGTATTTTGTTGCAGTGTTGAGTACTTCACTCCATCTAATTCTGAGTGTGTCTTGTGCAGCCCTAAGCCTTTGCTTCTGCTTTTTCAGACTCCTCGCAGTGGCAACAAGCCTTTGATGGGTATTCTGTTGCTCCGGGTGCCTGTCCGGTGTGATGCCATTCGGACTGTTATCTTCGCCGGAGTCAGGTTGTTCGGTTTGATTCTCCATGTTGCCGTGGTCGGACGGTGGTTCAATGCCGTGTTTGTCGTCCACTGGCTCACCCTGCTCTATCGCTGGGTCTATATGATCGCTGTTTCTGCCGAGGCGGGATTTGGAGTGGCGCTTACGCCGCCGCTTTGACTGCTTCTCAAGGGAACGATCCTTCGCTGCGTCCTTCCGTTCCTCGTCGTCGTTTTCTTTGGGTGTGTCGACCATGTATACATCATATGATGAAGTGAGCGTCCAGTGCCCTGTGGGCAGTGGCTCCTGTTCGTCTCCTGCATCATTGTCCATACCGTCGATGTCTTTGGAGTCGAAGGCGAGCATGTTGGTCAAATCGTCGACAATGGCTACTAAGTGGGTGGTGGGCGGGCGGCGAATTTCGTCGTCCGCATCCCGATCTGGCCGGCCATAGTTCGGCCAGGACTCTCCTGACAAGGAGAGAGACCTTAATGAGTTTAGTATGTCTCCAAAGGGCGAGTGCTGAAGGATATCAGCGGAGGTGAACTCCATGATCGGCGCCCGGTTGGATTCGGTAGGCACGGGCGTAGGCGGTTCGGAGTCCATGGCCGGGGAAGAATCCGGCAGTTCGGCGTCACGGCTCCCGTGAAGGGTAAGGTCAATACTTGGATCGATCGCCGCTAAGAATGCGGCCTCCGTGGCGGGGTCTATCCACCCGTCCATGGATGGCGCAATTGGCTCCAAATTGAGGGTCGGAGCGGTTGCCGGTGCGGTCTCCTGAACACTGTCTGATGGTAGAGCTAAATCATACTCATCGTAACCGTGCGGTGCACTCGGTAGGGGCTCGAATCTGTCGAAGATCAAGTCTCCACGGATGTCGACCATGTAGTTTAAGCTTCCAAACCTGACCTGGTGGCTAGGGGCGTAACTCTCGATCTGCTCCATATGGCCAAGCGAGTTGGCCTGCAGTGCGGAGCCGCCGAATACCTGGACTGCATCGCTAGCGATGATCGAAGGAGCCATCAAGCCTAACGATGTCGACACAGAGGAACTCTCAATGAAAGCACCAATGTCGGTGTCAAAACCGGTGGATCTCGGGTAGTGGGTCCCGAACTGTGCGTCTAGGCGGATGGTAACAGGAGGCGGGGGACACGATGTTTACCCTGGTTCGGGCCCTCTTGATGGAGGTAATACCCTACGTCCTGCTTGATTGTTCTTGATAATATGAGTAGTACAAGAGTCGATCTACCACGAGATTGAAGAGGCTAAACCCTAGAAGCTAGCCTATGGTATGATTGTTGTTGTTAGTCCTACGGACTAAACCCTCCGGTTTACACTACAAAAAAATACACTTCCGTGATGATACGTGTTTGTCACAGTAGGTCGCTTTTTTGTCATGCATGTACATCCATGACAAATTTATGACAGAATCAAGATAGTCACACCTATGCTGTCGTAGAAGTGTTCCATGACATTACCAAAATTATCATCAGGGAAGTGTCCACTTCAATGACAATAAATCACGTCAGAGAAGTGCTTTCGTCAAGGGTGACCGACACGTGGCATCCACCATAACGGAACGCTGTTAAGCTATCGGGTCGGGTTTTGGATCCGATAACCCGTTAACAGCCCCGACCAATGGGGATTTTTCACGTGTAAAATCATCATTGGCTAGAGGAAACATGTGTCGGCTCATCGTTGGGACAGATGTCATCCACTCACTGGACAGAAGGAGCCTATGATACGTCGACACGTGGCACGACCCAATAGTGGCCCATTCCTGTGAAAAGGCCGGCCCATTTGACTTGGTCAAAAGCTGGCGGGCCGGCCCATGGAAAGCCTGTTAACGGCCTGTTCGCATATAGCCCATTTACGGCCCGCTAACCCAAGGCCCGTTACGCCCTATCCGAATTAGGCACAGTAGCGTCATCTGGGCCGTCCAATATGATTCCAGCCTGTTTTCACTTCTGGCCCATGTATAGCCCATGACGTCTTTCGGCCCATATGAGGCCCTTTGTAACTCTTGGCCTATTAGCGGCCCGTGCTGAAACTGCCCCGTAATGAACAGTGTATCACTTTACACCCATTAACGGCCCATGGTGAAACTGGCCCATAATGAACAGTGTATCACTTTATACCCATTAACGGTCCGTTAATCCGTTGGGCCGTCTCCAGCCCATGTTATCTTTTGGCCTTCTCAGAGCCCATTTATTCTCGGGCTCATTTCCAGCATTCGTTTACTTACGGCCCGTTATTGTTATTTTCTGCTTGTGGGCCAAATTCAGCCCGTGGTTATAGTCGTCCCGTTTGTGGTCCGTTAATAGGTTGGGCCGTTTTCATAGCGTCATCAAATACGGCCTATTAACGATGGCCCGTTATGGTCGGCCCATGAACGGACGATTCCAACTCTAGCCTGTTTACGGCCAGAATGCGTTCTTTTTGGCCCATGTTTGGCCAATCGATCATACGGCCCGTATAAGGCCCATTGATGATACGGCCCGTAGAAGGCCCATTGATGATACGGCCCGTAGAAGGCCCATTGATGATACGGCCCGTAGAAGGCCCATTGTTTCTACGGCCCGTAGAAGGCCCATTGTTTCTACGGCCCGTAGGAGGCCCAGTGCCACTACAGTAAATATTAGCCCTTGGTTATTGTGGCCTAGTTTTAAAAAATAGGTTATTCCAGCCACTAGCAAACCACAAAAAAAACTGCACTGACTACAAGCAAACAAATAAACAAGACAACAAGGAAAAAAAATAAGCAAGCAACTTACACTAGGCTATCCCGGCTATTACACATATTACATCCACTGGGCATCAAAGTTCGCCACCAGTGCAAATATAGGGAACACAGCAGAATATAAACGCCGCAGCAAAACAAGTCCAGAACTGAAACAACTTCAGAAGAGCTCAAGAAACAATATCCTGGGTACCCATAATGCTGGCAAGATGCTTAGCAAGCTTATTAAGTTTCTCTTGTTTGGCGCTTAAGTCCTCCAGCGCTTGCTGTTGCACCAGAAAGTATGCATCTGAATTCTGCAGGGACTTCCCCAGACCTTCAGCTTCCTGTCGCATAACATCTGATCGATGTCTTTCAACTTGAAGTTGAGACTCAAGAAGCCAAACTGATTCAGGCAATGAGTTCGAAGAGCTGGTGCCAGCAGTGGTAGCCAGTAACTCGAACACTACATCAAGACAGGACTTTGGGGTTGTCTCAGTGTCCTCAATATAGTTTTTATCAGCTTTCTTGAAGACCAACAGGGATGTCTCACTATCTTGAACCTTATCTGCATTACTTACTTTACCATTGCATAACAGGGTACTCTTCTCCAATATTTTATCCGCGTTCTAAAAGAAAAACAAACAAACACATCTCAGGTTTACAATGTAGTATATGAAACTCATTTTGGTAAACCAGTTCAGTAGTAAGGTGTACAGGATAACAACATGAAACAAACATATATCTATGTAGTATGGTCACTGTATGGTCTATATCATTCTAGTTTATGTTGCCAAATCAAGATAGATACAGTTCGAATCATATCTATTTAAGACAACGCAGCATAGACAGAATATAAGTGTAGGAAACTACACAGCAATAACAACACTTGTAATGTGCATGGCATGAGAACATAACTGTTTATTCAATTGAAACTGAAATCAACATAGAGCAAGTTACAACAGCAAACAGCCAAACATGTTGAAGAAACAGGTTTAAAACATACCTGTTGCGCCATTGGAGTTTCAATTGCATCCTTCAAATTTGAAATTAGTTGGTATCAGTAAATACAGTGATGCAAGAGCAAAGTAGTATGAACCATAGCTACGGAACCTGACCTAAGAACAATTCTTCTTCTGCTTTAAGCGTTGACTTCGGGTTCGGAGTGGTGGTCCTCGTGATTTGGGCACTACAGTTGCCTTACTAACTGCTCGTGTTTGGGTGCTCTGTGGTGGAGACGGTGCTGTGTCAACGGGAACTGGGTGTCTATCTGCTGGGGTTGGGGTTAGAAGGGGTGTAGCTGGTTCTCTGTCCAACTGGGTAGGGGTACAATCTGCATGAGTGTGGGTTATGTGTGGTGGGCCTGGTTCTTGGGCAAGTACAACAGTGGTTCTATCTGCATCGACAGGTAGCACGATTTTTTTTCTGAAGACCATGTTTTTACTCCCACAGATACTGCCATCACTCCCTCTAATTGAAATGGCTGATAAACAAGAAAAGTAATTGAATGTACATACATTGTAAGATAGACAGGTGCAATGGATAGTAGGGAAGAAAACAGGGCATGAAATAATTCACATTTATGTTGTCTAAGCAAACAGAATAGCAGGACATAATTTCACATATATGATGGCTAATTAAACAGGATAGCATGACACAATTTCACATGTATGATGGCTAACTAAACATGATAGAATGACATACTTCAAAATATGATGACTATGTAAACAGGATGACATGATATAACTATATGATGTGTCTATTAAAGTGGTTGGCATGCCATAAATCACAAACATGCCGTCGATGGAAACATGATGGCATGATATAATTCACGGATAGAATGACATAATTTAAATATGATGACTATGTAAACAGGATGAGACGATATAACTATATTATGTCTTTAGAAAATGGGTTGGCATGCCATAATTCAGATACATGCTGTCTATGTAAACATCATGGCATGACATAATTTAAATATATGATTTATATACTAAGGAAGTGAGCAGAGGGCAATCGTATATATGATGTATCAACTACAGAGATGGCATTCAATATTGTGTATATGATGTAAAAACTAAGCATTGCAATACAACATAAGCATTATATGAGTAATATAACCCTGCCAAGTTTGAGCATACACCTCAGGGGGATAATAGGACTGGTCATCTGCCTCTGAATCCTCCTCTGAAGAGCTATCTGTAACCAGCAAGATATTTGCTTCAGCAGGTAGCATTGTCTGCTCTGAAGACCTTATTTTCACTCCAGATTTCTCCATCACCAATTCAAATGGCTGATGCACAGGAAGAGCAGTTGAATATACAAACATTATCGACAAAAGCAATGAGAAATACAAAAAAAGATGGCATGATATAATTCACATATATGACGCTTGCCTAAACAGCATGGCACTGCATAATTCACATACATAATGCCTTGCAACAAGATAACATTGCATAATTCACATATATAATGTCTTGCAACAAGATGGCATTGCATAATTCACATATATGGTAATTAGACACTAAACAGGTGGCATTCACACAAAGCATGTCTAAACTAAGCAAATGACATAGCAATGCAAGATACCATATGCACGATATGAGCAACATAACCCTGCCAAGTTAGGGCATGCACCTCGGGAGGGGGGGGGTATGACTGGTCATCTGTCTCTGAATCCTCCTCTGAGGAGCTATCGGTGACCAGCAAGACATGCACTTCATCAGATAGCATTGTCTGCTCTGAAGACCTTGTTTCCACTCCAGATTTTTCCATGACCGTGCCAAATGGCTGATGCACAGGAAGAGTAATTGAATGTACTGAAATTGTTAACAAATTTAACACGTAATAAAAAATGATGGTATGATATAATTCACATATAAGATGACTGGCTAACCAGTGTGGCATTGCAAAATTCACATATATGATGCCTGGCTAGACAAGATGGCATTGCATGATTCACATATACGATAAAGAAACTAAACAGATGGCATTGACACAAAGCATGTCTAAACTAAGCAGATGACATCTTTAATGTATACAATAAGCAATGCAAGGCACCATATGCATGATATTACCAACATCAGCATGCCAAGTTAGAGCGAGGACCTCATGGGGTAAATAGGAGTGGTCTTCTCCTTCTGAATCCCCCTCATAACAGTTATCTTCCTCTTGATTACGATCCGAAATGGGTGGAAGGGGGGCTGCCTTTGCGCCCACCATGGAACGACGTTTGCATAAAATTTTATTGCCACGCAAGGCTCGTCTCTTTTTCTCTACATGATTAGTTCCATTGTGTACAATAACTGGCATGCATAGGAATAAAACATAGTGAGATTATGTAAGGAGTGCATGCACAAATCCAGAGTGATGGTAGAAAACTGTGGATAGACCCAAAACCAATGATAGCAGGCAGATAATAGCTTTACTTAAAAAATATAGATAATGGCTCCTTTAATGTTTGTTTGCACCCAACATGAAACTCATAGTAGACACCAGAGATTAACCAGATAGTAGATAGATAGTACCGATTGCTGCCCCAATATGTACCCCACAACCATTTAAAAACTCAAGTTTCAGCATTAGTTTGGACCTGACTCGGAGTTTAATAGGTGAACACGACGATAATGTAGCATGTCATCATATTAAGCGACGCATAACGTAAGCAGACACGGAAGAGTGCGACCTCTCTTGCGGACCCGTGTAGTCCTCAAGGTCATCTGCTCAGTTGATGATGGTAATGCAGTTGTCGTGGCTGCTGGCGGCAGGGAAGAAGATCTGAGGCGGCGAAAGATAGTCTGGAGAGCGGATCCCTGCTGTGGTGAACCCTTCCGTCATTGGAGCAGCTGATCTGGGGTGGAACACAGCGCCGCAGGAGCAGGACAAACCACACAAGGTT
Organism: Triticum urartu; assembly: GCF_056163025.1. Lineage (NCBI taxonomy): Eukaryota > Viridiplantae > Streptophyta > Magnoliopsida > Poales > Poaceae > Triticum > Triticum urartu. The sequence goes on along the minus strand of NC_141879.1, from coordinate 344,830,613 downwards.
TTCTTTGACACATATCTGTAACAGAAGTAATTGAGTAAGGGCTTGTTTGAATTTGAGGATTCTAACAATGCAGGGATAGGAAATAGACAGGAATAGGATAGGAATGCACGTGCAAAATAGAGAATTTAAAAACACAGGATTTCTGCCAATCTGGGTGTTTGATTCACAACAATTGGAAGATCACAGGATGCAAAAAAGCATGGTGAGATTAAGTCAAACCACAAGAAAATGTATGGTTATAATGCTATTATGCTACTATCTCTTAGTCTTGTGCTTGATGAATAGGAATATGAAAAGGAGGAGAAGTGGAAATTAGAATTCATACAATTCTTCTTTCAAGGAGACACTAAAGGAACAAATCCTACAGTTTTCCTTTGCTCCATTCCTTTGCACCAAATTCATGAAAAGTAGTACCATAGGAAACTTTCCAATTCCGATGTTTTTCATTCACTTTTCCTTTCAAGCGCTGGCGATTCTAGTAGGCAGGCTTGAGCAAGGAAAATCCTACACTAAAAAATGTTTTTGTGCTACTTCTATTACTTTGGACCCAGGCCACTGCCATACTAGCTCAACTCCCAGGCCCATCGACAAATGCACAGCTCAAACGCGCAGAGATAAATAATGATGGTGTTCAAGAGAGTGCATCACGGATAGGTAAGTTGCCTAGTACCTCACTGCTTGTCATATAGTAGGATAAAATAATCGTATTTCCCATTACTACAAGTGCTCAGTGGACAATATATATAACATGTAGAGTAAACAAGAGATGCAACAAGTGTACAACCTCTTTGGCGAAGCCATGTCGATCTCAGCGTGATTGGGTTAGCCGGTGAGGATGCTCCGGCTGACTTGGCTGTCGGAGGAGGGGAAGAAGATCTTAGGCGTCTGGAGATGGGCCCCGAGGTACTGCTCCGCTGTGATGGAGGGTTTCATTGTTGGAGCAGCTCTGGTGAGTTGTACGACGCCGAGGATGAAGCAGGACAAGAGAGACAATGAACAACGTTAACCTGAGTGGAATTCTAATAGCATCTCCAATACATGACATAAAATACATAAACACAAAGTGCTAGATGTAAAATACATCAGCCTCTCATTTCTGAACTTAACTATCGAAACTGAATTTAACTGTCGAAACTGAACTTAACTGTCGAAACTGAACTTAACTGTGGAAACTGAATTTTGCTGTCGAAACTGAATTTTGCTGTCGAAACTGAAGGCACTAGCAAGGTGAGGCTACACGTCGGTCGATTGACTTTTTCATCTCTGGTCAGTCGATTTTGCAGCCGTTGGATACGAAATCAAGGGCCTGCGGTTCATCTTCAACCTCCACCCCATGAGCTGGCCAAACAGAAGCCCTCCGCCGCCAGCGGCCGGCGGTGCGCCGCCCCGCCCGCCCGCCCCGAAAACACTCCCCACCGTCGGTCCACCGCCGCCCCAGCCATCCCTCTAGATCCCCACGCCCCCGCCCCGCCAACACCCCGCCACCGCCGGCGACCACCGCCCCCATCCTGAACCCTAAGATAGATAGTGGGGTACCTCTCCGGCGAGCCCCCCTCCCCGCTGCGGCTGGTTCTTCCTTCACCCCGGCGGCATCAGAGTGAAGTGTAGCTAAATCAGAGCAGCATCGCAAGCAAGAGCAAGAGCGAGAGAAGCAGCGCGAGCAAGAGCAATAGCAAGAGCAGACCAGGCAGGGGACCAAGAGCAAGAGCAGAGCAGCAGCGCGAGCGAGAGCTAAAGTAGCAACAGGTCCTACTGATGTGGACATCGCCGCCGAGGGAGAGACGCCGTGGAGGAAGTGGCCGGCGACGCCGCCGTGGATGGAGCCGCACCGTGTCGGCTCGGGACCGAGCGCTGGCAGCACCGTGAGATCGAATCAAGAAGAAAATGCGGCGATTAGTGTACAACCTCTTTGGTGGCGCTGACTAGGCCGCAGATTCATCCGAGGAAACAGTGATGATGATGGTCTTTCGGTGGTGCAGGTGAAGACGGCGGTGTGGGAATGGAGGTGGCGCGAAAGATGAGGGGAGCGTCGGGGAAGCTCCTTGGAGGTGGAGGACGGTGTGGCTGAACCGGCGGTACGATGAGATCGACGACGGATCCTCATCAGGTACGGTGGATGAGGAACGTCGAGGTGTTGTTGTGGACGACGTTGTCGGGGAAGAGGCTCCGGCTGGGTGGCGGACGGAGCAGGGTGTGGGGTTTCGTCGCGGGTTTTCGCGGCCTCGGTGTACGAATGGGTGGGCGGATGGGATGGCAGTGGGGAACCATGGCTTAGAGACACGCTTGTCCGAAATGTGGGGTAAGTTACGAAAGTACCCCCACCGATTTGAGGCGGTTCTTTTGGTTCAGGGGTACCACGGGCATTTCACGTGTCGGGATTTCACAGGAGGTGGGAGTTTTTGCGCGCGTTGTAATTTCGGAATAGAAAGGCGCGGGTTGAGATGGAGGGAGTTGTCGGAGCACAACGATACAAAGATATATCTTAAATATTTCAGGCTAACAAGGCGCGGGTTGAAGAGGCGGGAGTTTCGCAGCATGATAGATAGAGACGCTATCTTGAATTTTTGGCATAACAAGGTGCGACTTGAAAGTTCGGAAGAACAAGCTTAACGTGTACCAAAAAAAAGACAATTTGCACCTCAACACGCACAACACACACAAACACCATTTAGACTAGAGTAAGGTACACGTGCATTGCACGCATGAGATTTGGCAACCAAATTATGAATAAATACCACATTATAGCATGTAAGATTTGAGTCATATATGCTTGATGTAGATGTTCGTTTAATTCTTATAGTTCATTTCATTCAAAATCATCTAGTTTTTATAAGAAAGCTAATCTATTTTAAGATACATGGAATTGTGCGTCGTAAGACATAAAGTAAAAACAAATAATGGCAAATCATGTAGAAAAACATTTGGGCAATTCTGATACGGAAGATTCTAGAACAAATAAGAAGTGCTTGTGTTTTGATGTTTGTGCATTATTCTTAAGTTCAACCATGGAGTCTTCTAGATTATACATGTGGCGAAATCTGGTGGAATCTAGATGATATCCAACGGCCAGTAGTGCTCAAATTTGCCATCTTTGGACCATCGGATTAACCTCATCCAACGACCATCTTTCAAAGTTAAAGTTACCCGCACACAATATAAAAAATATAATATATATTTAGGGGTATAGATATAGATATGTGATGCAAAAGCCGCCCATCATCTCCAATTAGAATAGTGTGTCCATGCAAGGATGCGAAGTGGCCGAATGATGTCTATCATCGGTATCTCAAATTCAAATCAGTCTGACCTTGTTCAATGTGTATACATTACAACATGCTTGTTTCGAAACCACATCGCGCAGATCTCCGTTATATTCATGCATGCATGGGTTTCAAACATCAGGATCTCTTATTCAAATATTTGAATTCAACTTTACATTGATTGTGACCTCACCTATTCAGCTATTCTTTTACACCCACACAGTAGTCTTCTCTTTATAATTGTACCACTAACTTTCTCTCGTGCATGCATGCACACACACTACCAGTCGGCATTATCCATCGCACGTGCGCAATCTTTTTCTTCAGGTCGGTCTCCCATGAAGGCACACACCAACACACATCCCCCTCTCCATCATATCGGGCATTCTTTATCTCTCACGCATGCATGCGCAACAATCGATGTTCCTCTATGTATGTGTGTATATAGCTAGGTCTTTCATAGTTTTCCACACAAACCGATCAATCGATATATCCAGTGAGGTCTCACCCTCTTTCCCACATCCACATCGATCAATCTATACCTCTCTATATAGGATTAACATATATAGCTAATACACCCACATTAATTATGTATCCAATGTCCCCCTCTCATCATCCATGCTTTCCGCTTCATCTCTTAGACGCGTGCACAATGGCGAAGACAGGGGCAGTAAGGGCCCTGCCCCCTCCCCCTAACATCACTATATATCAAGGCTAATATGAATGTGATCATTAGACAATTGCTGCTAAAAATGGTTTAAGTTCATGAATTGACCCTCCTCGTAAAGGATTAGCAATGCTTGGCCCCCTAGCTCATTTATTTTTCATGGCTCCGCCACTGCACGCATCAGCGCACGTGTTCGCCCTCTCTCTAAATATCGATCTCGCACTTGTGCATTCCTTCATAGTATCCCTCCACTCGTCCCCTCGCACCATCTTCTAGCCCCCCATCGGATTTTGCCACATGTACAATCTAGCAGACTCCATGGTTGAACTTAAGCATAATGCACAAACCTTAAAACAACAGTGGTTCTCTTTTGTTCTAGAATCTTTCGTATCATAACTGCCCAAACTATTTTCTAGTTGAATTGCCATTATTTGTTTTTACTTTATGCTTTACAATGCACAATTCCATGAATCATAAAATAGATTAAGGGCTTCTTTGATTCAAAGGATTCTCAAAGGAATTTTGGAGGATTCTAATCATTAGGAATTTTTCCTATCTTGGTTGTTTGATTCGTAGGATTGTAAACCATAGGAATTTTTCCATATGATTCATTCGCACTAGATTTCATAGGAAACATCCCATCCACTCAAACCTCTTTGAAAGAATTCTGCGTTTTTTCTATGCACAATCAAACACTCGTACAATCCTGTAGGATTCAAGACGACATTCCACTATAATCCCATGTTTTTCCTGTTCCCGCGTTCTTAGATTTTTTTAAAAACTAATTGACTTTGAATGAGATGAACTATAAGAATTAAACGAAGGGCTACATCAGGCATATATGACTCAGAGCTTACATGCTATAGTGTGGTATTTATTCATAATTTGGTTGCAAAATCTGATGCGTGCAATGCACGTGTACCTTACTAGTACTTCGAGTATGTGCAAAACACGTAAATTAGAATACCAATGGCACGCTACACAGTGTCTCTCTTATAGTTCATGAAGCCATGTGGCACATGTGTAGGCATTGTCGCGACCTCCTTGCGTGGATTGATCACAGTGACGTGCTGCTGGTTCCAGAAGAATGTACTCGTCCTCCCTGAGCCATACTGGCGGTACATGCACGAAGCGAAGATGTGCACGCACGCCATGCACGCACTCATTCCTTGCACGCACACACGGGTACACGGGCGGACGCAATTTTGTACCAAGATCCAACCCATGTGATAATTTGACGCGTGTAAAGTCGTTCACTTCATTGATGGTCAATTAATACAGCACATGCAAATTGAGTGGACGTGAGGGAGGAAGAAAGAAATTATTACTCCACTGCGCATGCGAGTAGTTAAATCGTGGGTTGCTAGTAGTACTTCCATTGGTCTCCTTCGTATTTTGTTTTTTGACAGTAACATAATATTTACGCATTTGAGCAGTGCAGTAGTACTTGAAATTTATGTTCCGCTAAACTCATCGGGAGCCGTTTCGGGCCTCGAAACCAAAACCATCAATTAATCTTTACCTTGTTCCCATCACATTCGAAAGCCTGCTCACACCTACTAGTAGTACGTACCAAACCTGAATGTGTTCCCACTATGCAGGTAGTAGTACTAGTGCTAGTACTTAGGTTATAAAAAGGGGAACTACCTAATCGAAAATCAGTCTACCTTTCCTCCTCATAAGTGCTTCTTCTTCGTCCGTCGTTGCCATGGCCGGTGAGCAGAGCTCTAGGTCAAGAACTACTCATAACAAGGGAGCGGCAACCAAGGCTGCGGAAAAAAAGAGAGGGCTCGCCGCCACACAGAGACCTCGAAAGATCTCTCACGGGCAGGCGATGGCTCCCAGGAGCACCCTAGCCGCGGAGGCGAACATGCCGAGCCGGCGGAGCTGGAGTCGTTATCCCTCGACGGCATGCCCGATCAGCTCAATAAGCAGAAGGAGTTCATCCAAGGCTTGATGGAGTTGCTGAAGGAGAGCCTCGACGACATGCCCGCTGAGCTCAATCAGCAGGGGGAGTTGACCACCGGCTTGGTATGCTGCTGAAGAAGAGCATTGCCTCGGAGAAGAAGGCGACCGGTGAAATCCTGCGACTTCGGGAGGACAATGCGAAGCTCTGCCACGAGATCGACCTGTTGAAGGAGAAGAACGCCGGCTGGAAGAAGCTGCATGAGAATAGTAGTTCCTCGATGAAGATGCTGCAGGCCCTCGCCATGGAACAGAAGGAAGAGTTGGCGAAGCTCCGCATTGAGCACCCGGCTGCTGTCAAGGTACGTAATATGGCCGTGGAACAGATGATGAAGGCTCGCGTCGAGAAATGCCGCGTCATGGACACAATGATGAAGATGGCGGAGGAGACGTGGAAGGAGATGGAGGTCGTGGAGGCGATGAAGAAGCAGTTACGACTCCGTGATGAATTAGATCATTTGGGGTGATAATCTTCCTTCTTCTTTTGCTCCTGTGTTTCATCTTTTGCTTCGGGTGTTTCGCCGCACGTGTCACGTTCTCTGCGAGGCATGAATAGAACAATGTTTTTTTGAGGGAATGAATAGAACAATGCTAACAATGAGATGACTAGCAAATTAGATCATTTTTATCGCCATATGGAACTGGGCTGCCGTGTTTCGTGCTCCTCCGTCGCAGTACTACTCCAGTGGAAAACTTGAGTATACCGCACGGTTCTTTGCTCCTCCTCGATCAGGTCGTCGGCGCATTTATACGAGCATTCAAATCACAAGGCCCCGCCTTCCAGCAGTAATGAGCCGTCAAATCACAAAGGCCCTCGCCTCTAGTGAAACCGACCAAGCTAGACTACCCCGCCCTCTAGCCTTTTAAAACATGTATACTTTTGTATAGCAGTAGTATCGATGGATTGCACCATGGAGCAAAACTTGAAATTAAAAAAAGGTGGTACATATAGAGAGCGCCCGTCACCAAATTATGCATATAGTACTATTAAAAAGGCTAGTCACAATAATGGTGTCTAGCACAACCCACCCCTCAAATAAAACTAAGAGGGTGCTTGGATACGTTTTAGTCCCATGACTAAAAGTAGTGGGACTAAAACATGCTAGCCTCACCCATGCTTGGATCCAAATACTAAAAAGGCTAAAATCAAGTTAATGAGCATTTATTATCCTCCAAACCCTCCAATCCAGAACTCGCCTGTGTTAAAGGAGAGGAGTTAAATGAGTAGAGACAGGACTAATCCACATTTTAGTAGGGGTACCCCTGACTAAAAAATTTTAGTCTCAAGACTAGTTTTAGCCCCTCTTTAGTCAGGGGTGCTTGGAACTTTAGCCTCTTAAAGAGACTATTTTTAGTCAGACTAAAATAAGTCCCTTGGATCCAAGCACCCTCTAAGCATCCTGGAATTCTTTGACAAAACTAAGCACCCTGAAATTCTTTGACAACTAAACTGCTGGCTATATGATGTTGGCCATATATATTGTATGTATATAATGTGAAGAAACGAGTGGTAGTACTATACCAACTAAAAGATGAAATGTAAGAAATACTAGTATGTACGTACTGAAGAGTTAAAGTAACGAGAAGAAACATAACATAGTTCTGCTAGGGGCTCAGCACAACACACCCCTCAAATTAAATTAAGCACACCTGAAATTAAACTTTGCAATTATTCCGATAGACACTGCATTAGAACCACCATGAGCAACAACACTGCCACCTTACTCGGAGTCCTCGTCCACGTCCTCGACTTTGTCCTTGTCCCTGTTCCTCTTGGCCGATACTTCTTTGCTTGAACCTCACACTTGGCTGTTGCTCTTCATCCAACCCTTGTAGATATTGAAGCAAAGGTAGCCATCCATTGCAGCGTAGTGGATGTGGTCTATATCTAGTAAATTCCGCTGCCATGCATGACGATGAAACGTGTAATGAGGTTTCTCCAGTTTACCGTACGGAGTATGAACCATGGCTCCTGCCAGGGTCAGCATTGAAGGCTGATGAGAGGACACCAGCCAATTCTTCTGGAGGTCGAAGGTGTTGCCTACAACAAGGCCTATCCGATGCAGGACTTATTTGTCGTTACCAAACTCTACAGTAATGAATTTGACTAGGTTGCTCTCGAGGAAGTCCTTAAAATCCTGGCACTCAACGTTGGCATGGCATATGTGGTAGACCAAGCATAAGTCATGCACGCAAACCTGGATCACGGCGGGCTTCTTCCTCAATTCATCGTTTAGATCCTTCTCTCATCCCAGGACTGTGGTGTACTCAACATCTAGCCCAACGACCCATTCATCATCTGAGTCTTCGAACATGCGTCTGAAGCGAGAAAGGCATCCTTTCACCGTCGCGGAAGAACGGGTGTAGATGACGTCGAACTCATCGCCGGTGATGGTTCTAACCTTGTACTCACCACCAATCATGGAGATTTGGGACACCATGGATTTGGGAGGAGGGTTAGGATTAGTGGAACTGCCGTAATGTGAATGGACGGGACGACTAGGAGCGAACCGCCATAGTATTGAAGGACGTGCGGGGACGAGTAGGAGCGAACTGCCAGTGTGTGAACGGCAGGGTAGTGGCTTTCCATTCTCCCATGATACGGGCTTCCGAGAGCCCTTGGATCTGAGATCGAACGATTGCATGGCGTGATTCTAGACCTATGGGTGAATATCCTATCCTGGAGGGTTATTCTGCAAATTTTCAGCAACTTAGCATGCGACCGTTTGATCTCAGATCCAAGGGCTGCCAGCAGCCCGTATCATGGTCACGCCTACCACGACCATTGCGTCGCTCGCGTGGTCGCGCCCTTGGAGATTTAACAAGGTGCGTTAGGCTATCTGATGTTGGCATGTCATACATAGTCATCACTTGGTCACTCATACTACAACAAGGTTGGCTATAAGTGTATTTTTTTACTCCTCTCTATCTCTTTCTTCATACTCAAGGAAGAAACGGTGCTAAGCGCGTGTATTTATTGCATTTGCCAAGGAGTGACCTCTTCCAATGAAATGGTGTTGCTAAGTTTGCTTCATTTAATTGGCTATAGACTCAAAATTGTCTTTTCACCTAGGTACACGCGCTTAGCACCGTTTCTTCCTTGGGTCACCAAACTAGTCTCTCTCTTCTTGATTAACTTGCCACATCAGACCTTATGCTTATGTGGCAAGCTTAAGCACCTGTAAGAGCAAGTAAAAGTAAGTACAATAGTGCACTTTACATGGCATTTTTGCATATGTGGAGGAAAGAGAGGCAAGGAAAAAGTGGAGAAGTGGGCTCTCATGCAAGAGCCAGCCTCTACTACATGGTGGAGCATTGGGAGAGGCACATGTATGGAGGTGGTCAGGAATCTGGGAGACTCACGCCGGTCGTAGCGCCGCAGTTAAAATGATAATGGCAAGTCAAATCATGGGGCCCCACCTGTCCAGCAGTAACTCGCTGTCAAATCACACAGCCCTATGTTTGCAGTAGCCTACTCCCTCATCTTCTCGCGTCTCTGTCGAACCGACTAGGCAGAACTGCCCCGCCGCCTACCGCGCAGGAAAAGCCTCGCCCTCAACTTTTAAATAGTATACAGTATATACTAATTTTGTATCCATGGATTGCGCCCGTGCCATGGAGCAAAGCATCTAGAAATAGAGAAGAGGGAGAGGCGAGACGATGGTTTTGGAATGGAGATGATGGAGAGGAGAGGAGGTCATTTTGCAATGGAGAAGAGAGAGAGGATCATGCGGCAGCGATTTAGGATTGGACGAGAGGGCCGGCGCGCTCTGACTGGATCAAAATCAAAATCAATTTGGTGACATGCATTCACATTTTGCTTGTCAAATACAGTACGTGGTCAAACTTTGACCCAAAATACGCGAAACAACAAAAAAAACTTCCAAGACCAGCGCCGCTCTTCCGCTCTTCTCCTCTTAAACCACCGTCGCTCCTCTCCTGTTCCAATATAAATGCAGCATCGCTCCTCTCCTCTTCCATTTCAAAACCACCGCCCCTCCTCTCCTGTTCTAGTCCAAAACCAGCGTCGCTCCTCTCCCATTCTAATCCAAAACCAGCGCTGCTCCTCTCCTCTTCCATTCAAAAACCACCGCCGGCGAGTGAAGGTGCTGTGGAGAAGTAGATCGATGGAGGAGTACAACCGATACATGAGGATCGCATACAGCCACCCTATGAAGCTAGCTAGGATGTTGGAGATACAGTCTTGGTTTGACAACAAGGACCAACTAGCGGCGACAACGACATCCATGGCCAAATACCTGCAACAGAGCGAAAAGGCGGCGATACTCCCGGAGGGAGTCGCCGGAGTACATAGAGCTGCTCCTCTGGGCCATGGAGCAAACAGATTCACCGAATCCGATCGTGAGGGAGCGGTGGTGGGAGTATCGATCCCAGATGGAGCATCCACCGGAGATTGGAGGATCGAGCATCTATAGGGTGCCGTTTGTGAGGGTGTCCTACCAGAGCGAGCCGGTGGAGTCTTCGTCGACCGAACCCAACTGCAAGAGGAGAAAAGCAGTTGGCCCGACGACGCTTCCCCGCCATCGTCTCCCTCGCCGTTCACATCCTCACGGGGCGGCTGTCTGCCGCCGAGGAATAGGAGGGGGCTGCCCCCCCCAGCCCAATAGTCGGGCAGGTTGTGAATTGTCAGGAGGAGCTTAGGGTTGTCAGTATTTGCAGGTTGTGAATCATGTTTTGTGTTGTGTATTTTGAGAGTACTTTTAGATATGAATGTCTTTTGAATTTCAGATTTGCAGTATTGAGCATATGAAGTATTTTATGAATTCTAGATATCTATTTTTAGCACTTAAAAAATGTAGTTTCATAGGAGTATAAAAGTGCAGACAATGTGATTCTCGGAGAAGAAACTGCAAGTTTCAGTTTCATATAAGAAACTGCAAGTTTAGTTTCAGATAAGAAACTGCAACTTTCAGAGGCAGAGCATTTATATTAACACGGCCTTTTCAGACAGGGTTAACATCATGTTGGAAGTTTTATTCATGGTCGAAAATGGAACTACCAGCCAGTTAACATCATGCTGATCAACATTCATGCATACCACATCTTCATATGATGCACAGTCAAAATGCCAACACAATGTCGAGTGTGCGAAACACATCGAAAACGAGGGACGAAGTTTTGGCAAGTGTTGGACGTGGTTTTGGGATGCCCCGTATAGGCTTTCATTTTTAACATGCGCAGCCCACGTCCTCGGATGGGAGGTCCATAGGTCTGTTTGTATTTTCTTAGGGCCGTCATGTATCGACCGACCTATGGACCTCCCATCCAAGGTTTTATTTTTGGCAGCCCAATTTATGTATTTTTTGAAGAAAACACAGAGGTCTGTTCTATTTTTCTATATAAGAATAGGAATGCCAGGTCCAACTTATGTTTCCCTTCTAACTATATTATATATATTTAAATTATTTTATATGTTGACTGTTTAGTTCACATAATTGGCAAATAGATGACCGCTCTCGCGATCCCCTTCGCCCCCGCCACCACCTCCACCCTCGCCGCCGCCCCCGCCACTACCTCCACCCTCGCCGCCGCCATAGATCTCGCCGCCACCCCCCGCCTCCTGACTCCGGGCGCGCCTGCCCCCCTCAGCAAGTCTGCTCGTGCGCCCCATGGAGTCACCGGCCATATCCACGGGGGAATGGCTGGAAGACAGGCAGATGTACAAGATGCATCTCCCACATGTCTACAAAGCCTTCCCGCGGATGCTCTAGCCGCTCGACTCCGTCGTGCCGGCGGTGCTGCGGGAGACTCGAGGGAGGAGATGGAGGGAGTGGGCGATGCGGATCCGCGACGACGCTCTCTCCTGGACCCAGTGCACGCGTGAATGGAGGGAAGCAGAGGAGGAAGCTGCAAGGGAGGAAGCCAAGGAGGGACCGAATCTGTTCTCTCACTCGCGTAGGTATGCTCAGATGTGCAAGGATCATGTGGATTGGGAGCTGCTAAATCTAGCCCTGCGGATCTACTTCGAAGGAGATTTCTCGGAGAAGCACAGGATGCCCCACCCCAGTGAGCCGCCGATTGCGTTCGTTCGATGGGCGAAAGGAGAAGTGAATTCAGGAGATCCACGCCGTGCTGCGAGATGGGAATGCTTGACTGGACTCCTGCCCACCAGCACGCCACCGGAGCCGGAGCAGGTGGATTCCCTACCTTACGTCTCCCCCAAACGTGCAGAAGATTGAAATTAGGCTTGCAATCCGCTTCATTTGAGTTGTCTGGTGGTTATTTCTGCTTCCCGAGAGACAACATCTGGCTGGAGGATGAGAAGGAACCAGGAACTCCGATGAATTTCCCCTATCACAATGGGGGGAGCGCCGGTTGGGTAGTGGTACGGCCCACCTCCGCCCCAGGGGGCACAATCTGGGTAGGCTCCTCCCAAGATCAATCTGATGGTGGTTCTGACTCTCAAATCAGTGGGAAATCTCAAGGCAAGAATCAGCAAAAGAAGAGATAGGACAACCAGAAAACTGCTCCTGCCCTTGCTTCGGGCCTTATGGCATACTCTGAGGTGATCTGCTACAACTATGGGGAACCAGGGCATCATTTGGATAAATGTGTCAAGCCCAAGAGTTGTTTTATCTGCAAAATGGTTACCCATAAAGTTGAGAAAAACCCACAGTTCTGCTAGATATGTTGGAAGTGCTGCTCCAGGATTATGTCCACCATTGACAGAATTTTCTGTGACACAAAATTAGATAGTTTTTTTCCCCTTTCTAGTTGTAGAGCTCTGCCCAGATGTGGTAGTGACCACACTCCTTTGCTCTGGGACTCTGGTCTTAACCAAACTCCAAAGAGCAATAGTTTTAAATTTGAAAAGTGGTGGTTGCTTAGAGAAGATTTTACTGAGCTAGTCAGGAAAATCTGGAATGAGCCTACTGGGAGCAGCTGCCCCCTAGAAAATTGGCAGATCAAAATCAGGAGATTTAGAAGAACTACCAAAGGGTGGAACTCCAATGAGGAAGCTAATATTAGAAGATACAAAAGGCTTCTCCTCCTTGAGTTTGATTCTCTAGATATTAAGGCAGAAACCACTGACCTCTCTGAGGCTGAGACTAATAGATTAAACTTTGTCCATGGAGAGCTCAAGAAAATTTGGCTTCAAGAAGAAATCAAAGCCAAACAAAGGTCTAGAGATAGGAACATTAAGGAGGGTGATAGAAATACTGCTTACTTCCATGCAGTAGCTAACCAGAGGAGGAGGAAAACCCTCATTCACTCCCTTGATGGTGCTAATGGCCCTGTTACTGAGGTAGTTGAGATGCTGAAAGTGGCTAGTGACTTCTACAAAGACCTGTTTAAGAAAGAAAACCCTTCTGGGTTCTCTCTACAAAACAATTTTTTCTCTGCTTCTGAAAAAGTCTCTTCTGCTGAAAATGAGCCGCTAGAAGCCCCTTTTTCAGAGACAGAGGTGAAGGAAGCCATTTTTAGCTCTTATCCTGATGGGGCTCCTGGTCCTGATGGGATTCCATTCTTGTTTTACCAGCATTTTTGGGACTTGGTGAAAAATAATCTCTTAGATCTTTTCCAAGCCTTTCATAGAGGAGAGTTGGATCCAGCAACTTACTCATGGGGGTCTGTTGGGGTCAAGTTTAATAACTGTGAAAGTGATTTGTTTTCCTTGCTGGTAAAGGCCTTAGGCAAGGTGACCCCATCTCCCCGCTTTTGTTTAATTTGGTAGTCGACGTTCTTACTAAAATGCTGAGCAAAGCTGCTGATCATAGTCTGATTGCAGGGCTCTGTCCTGAGGTCTGCCCTGGTGGCATCATCTGCCTTCAATATGCATATGATACCATCCTTTTCTTAGGCAATGACTCCACACATGCTAGCAATATGAAAACTGTTCTAACCTGGTTTGAACAAGTCTCAGGCATGAGAATCAACTACTCTAAAAGTGAACTCATCCCTATCAACATGGATGATCAGGAGTTAGCTGAATTCCTCTCTATTCTAGTATATAATAAAGGTAACTTCCCCATTAAGTACCTAGGTATCCCTCTCCACTATGATAAACTGAGGAGAGAGGATATCCAACCCCTTCTGGATAAAATCATTAAAAGATTGTTGGGTGGAGGGGCAAACTTCTCTCTTACAAAGGTAGATTGATCCTCATACAAGCTTGTTTAGCTAGCATTCCAGTGTATCTCCTCTCCTTCTTCAAGTTCCCTAAATGGGCAGTGAACCTCATCAATTCTCAGATGTCTCATTGCTTGTGGAATGATTTTGAGGTAAATATGAAGCTACACCTTGCTAATTGGTCCCTAGTCTCTATGAAAAAAGATTTTGGAGGCCTAGGCATACCTAAACTCCAAGAAATTAACATCTGTCTTCTAGGGTCTTGGATTAAAAGATTCTATGAGGAAGACCTGAAACCTTGGAAGCTTCTTATTGGCCATAAATACCTAGGAAATAAACCTAATATTTTTGTCCCTTCCTCCAACCCTAAGACCTCTAGATTCTAGAAGGATTAAAATCTATTATGCATGTTGTGAAATTTGGCTACAGATGGAACAAAGGGGATGGGAGCAGAACCAGGTTCTGGGAAGATACTTGGTTTGGCACATCCCCCCTAGCAGTCCAATTTTGGCCTATTTACTCTGTCTGCAATGAGCTTAACAAAAGTGTCAATGAAGTTTGGGACGGTCAATGCCTAAAACTCTCTTTTAGAAGGAACTTTAGTGATAGTCTCATGGAACAATGGTTCTAGTTGGAGGAAATTGCCAAAAGCATTACCTTTACTGCCGAGCTGAATGCCCTGATTTGGCAGCTGGACAATAAGGGGAAGTATTCCTCCAGCTCCCTCTATCATGTTATCAACTTTAGAGGGGTTCAACCCGTGTTTATCCATGTTGTCTGGAAATTGAGAGTCCCCCCTAAAATTCATGTATTTCTCTGGCTTCTCTCCAAAAACAAATTGATGACTAGGGATAACCTTAGGAAGAGACACATCATCAAACCCCTTGATTGTGTTTACTGCTTGGAACAAGAGTCTTGTTCTCACCTATTGTTTGAATGTATAGTTGCTAAATATCTCAGGGCCCACATTGAGGAATATTTCTCTAGTCAGATTGGCTCATCCTTTGAATCTGTCGCCAGATTCTAGATTGCTACCAAAAAGTGCTCAATTTTAAACACCGTTAGCTCATCTGGCCTTTGGTGCCTCTAGAAATATAGAAATGATATGATTTTCAGTAACACCTCCTGGATTTCCATTCCGCAGGTCTTGAGGTTGATCAGGAACATGGTGAGGAACTGGGCGATTCTCTCCTCCGGATCGGACAAGGACAAGTTGATGAGCTTCATGGAAACCCTAACAAGATCCCTCCAGAAACCGTTGGCGATCACTTGTGGATGAACAAGGCTCGACCTGCTCTGGGGCTGGACCCGTGGGCTCGTCTCAAGATCTCTGATGAAGATGATGGGCACCTGGCGCCGAAAAAGAGGGATATCCACCATGCTACGCCTTCCAGCCCGGTGTCTCTGCTTGCTTACTAGTCGCCGCAGGCTGACACGGCCCCTCGGCTGAAGACCATGAAGGCTTCGCTGGACCCTCCTTGTGTCATTTGAGTGCTCTATCCGCTCTGCCTTTGGCACCGCTCGGGTGATTTGTCTTATTCAGAGAACTTGTTCATCCACCCCCCTAGTTTGTAGCTTTTCTACCTTTTCTTTCGAACTGCTCTTTGAGCTGCTGTATCAGAATATGTTGTGGTTTCGTTCTCAGCAATGGAACCGGGGAGATGCTCCCTGTTTTTCTAAAAAAATTATTTTATATGTTATTATATAAAGCTTGGTAAGACTGTAAACTTAAGGACGAATGTAATAATATCACTTATTATTTAAATATATTTATAACAAAATGCTCAGCCCCTTTTTATTTTTTGATAACATTGCTGGCCCAACCCAACATTATAATTAGAATCAGCCCAGCAAAATCGTGTATTTCGAGAAAGTGCAAATGGGCTGTAATTTTTTAGGAAATAAAATAAACGGGCCGCATGGACGCTACATTATTTGTTCACCCAGCCTAGCTAATGGTTGTAATTCAAAAAAAAGATCAAATTGACTATAAATTCTACCACGCAAAAAAAAGACTGTAAATTCTGAAAAATGGGTTGAATACGTGCCACATTTTTGGAGGCTGAAATGTGGGCCAATAGGTCGAAGCCAATGCAAGTGTTGTCAATTTAGTCAACAAATGATTCTGACATGTTAGCCGTTGGATTTACATCCAACGACCGGCATCCATCTTCAATCTCTCGTCTTCTTCCTCCAACGCCGCCGGGACCACCTCCCGCCTCCTGCTACTAGCAGCTCGGCTTAGCACGCTTCGCTATGAAGCACTACTCCACCGTTGGCCAGGCCATCCCTCCACCCCTCCACACCTCCTGTTCTTCTCCACCGACTGTCGAACCACACCGCACTAGAACCAGTTAACCCTCGTACACCTCTCTGTCTGCGACTCTACTCCCGCGTCTTCCCATCTCCGGCTCGTTGCTGTCTAGGGCCTCGCCGTCGTCCACCACCTTGGATGCGCTCGGCACGGCGTGATCAACGTGGTCAACGAACGACACCATCAGAAGTAGACTGTGCGTGGAGAGGCTGACAGCTGGGTCCACAGCCACACGCAAGGAAATGCCTCCTTATTACGCGCAAAATAATGATTCCTCCACCTGACATCTGGGACCCACCGGAAGGGCCTCTATATTTCGCGAAATAAAGTTCCCCCCGCTGACATGTCGGACCCACCAGCTATCTTCGCACGCAAGGAACTGCCTCCTTATTACACAGAAAAAAAATGAATATTCCCCCTGCCAGCTGGAACCCAGCATAGTGGGAGGCTGACTTGTGGGCCTACCAAGTTGACAGAGACGGAGGGCTTTGTCAACTTAGTCAATATGAATGATTCTAGCTCCTGTTACCGTACGATATTCATCCAACGGCCGTAGTGCTTCTTCAACCTCTGGTCTTCTTGCTCCAGCCGCCCAAACCAGCGCCGGTCGTGCCGCGTGCTCCTGCCTCCTGTGGCCGGCTGTGATGCCGCGGAGGCCTCACTGCCCCCTACTACTCCCACCGCTGGCCAGGCCATCCCTCTACTCACCCACACCCCTATTATTCTGCGGCAACAGCAGCCTCACACCGCAGCCGAACCAGTGAACCCTCGTACTCCACTTCGCGTGGGCATCCACTGCTGCGTCTTCCCCGGCTCCGAGTCGTCCCCTTCCTAGTCCTCGCCGTCATCCCCCACCCTGGTGCTCTCGGCGCGGCGTGGTCAACGTGGTCAACGATCGACTTCCATCGGAAGAGTACTGTACATGGAGAGGCTGACATCTGGGTCCACGGCAGCCGCAAGGAAGTGCCTCCTTATTACGCGGAAAATAATTATTCCTCCACCTGACAGCGGGGACCACCGGACGGGCCACCAGTATTTTGTGAAAAAATCGTTTCCCCCTGACTGCTGGGACCCACCGGACGAGCCACCGTATTTCGTGAAAAAAATGTGCCCCCCGCTGTCAGCTCGGACCCACCGGAAGTGCCTCCTTATTATGCACAAAAAAATGAATACTCCCCCGGCTAGCTGGGACCCACCTTGCCGGGAGGCTGACTTGTGGGCCTACTAAGTTGACGGGGACGAAGGGCTTTGTCAACTTAGTCAATATGAATGATTCTAGATCCAGTGACCGTATGATGTCCATCCAATGGCCGTAGTGCTTCTTCAACCTCTGGTCTTCTTGCTCCAGCCGCCCAAAGAAGCGCCAGTCGTGCCGCATGCTCTTGCCTCCCGTGGCCGGCTGTGCTGCCCCAGAGGCCTCACCGCCCCTACTATTCCCACCGCTGGCCAGGCCCTGCGGCGACGGCAGCCTCACATCGCAGCCGAACCAGTGAACCCTCATAGTCCTCTCTGCGCGGGCTTCCACTGCCACGTCGTCCCCTTTCTAGGCCTCGCCGTCGTCCACCGCCGTGGTGCTCTCCGCACGGCATGGTCAACGTGGTCAAGGAACGACTTCCATCGGAAGAGTATTGTACGTGGAGAGGCTAACAACTGGGTCCACGGCCACAGCCCAGTTTTTTTGTGATTTGCCAAGTAAGTCGCTTTGTCAGGCCTGTTGGGATGCAAATCTTTCAAGACGAGGAGAGCTTTCATTCGGCTGGCCGAGAAAATGGCCCATCAGTAATGAGCAATGGGTTGTACATTTTTAAGACACATCAAACCGGCAATTAGTTTCAAATATCTTTTTTTTCATTTCAAGATTTTAAATTACATTAATTTTTATGCATGGAGAATTTGTTGGATTTTATATTGATATACATTTATTTTTAAAATCAGTTTGAATGTGAGTCGAAATTTCGGGATTAAAAACAGTTTGGACCGCACCGAAATATGCAAAATTTCGTATAATTTTTTAACCGTTGCCACAATATGGGCTGTAATGCTAACAAAACGAATATGGGCTCCAAAAAAAACCTTAAGAATTAGCCAATGGGCTGTAAATTATTAGAAATAATGGCAGATGGGTTGTATGCTATTTTCCACAGATTTGAGGCTTTCCTAAAAAAGGTTGACGCACAAGCACTGACTGTTGGATGTCCATCCAATGGCCGTCATGCTTCTTCAATCTCTGCTCTTCCTGCTCCAGCCGCTCAAACAAGCGCCGGCGGGACTGCCTGCTCCCTCCTCCTCGCGGCCGGCTGTGCTATCGCGCAGGCCTCACCGCCCGACCGTACTCCCATCACTGGCCTAGCCATCCCTCTACTCACCCACACCTGCTGTTATTCTCCGGCGACGGCAGATGAACTAGCAAACCCTCGTACAGTCGTACTCCCCTCTGCGTGGGAAAAAACTGTCGCATCTTCCCCGGCTCCGGGTCGTCCCCTTCCTAGGCCTTGCCGTCGTCCATCGCCCTGGTGCTCTCGGCGCGGCGTGGTCAACATGGTCAAGGAATGGCTTCCATCGGACGTGGACTGTACGTGGAGAGGCTGATAGCTGGGTCCACGGCCGCAGCCAGGAAGTGCCTCCTTATTATGTGCAAAATAATTATTCCTCCACCTCACAGCGGGACCCACCGGACGGGACACCATATTTCGCGAAAAAAACATTTCCCCCTGACTGCTGGGACCCACCAGCTACATCTTCGCACGCAAGGAAGTGCCTCGGGGCAAAAAAATGATTCGCCCCCTGACTGCTGGGACCGACTAGCTACATCTTCGCAGGCAAGGAAGTGCCTGACAGTCGGGACCCACCAGGTCGAAGTGTACGTGGCGTTGTCATTCTGGTCATGAACGTGTACGTACATACTAGTCGACGTAGAGGCGCGCACGTGTCGTAGTAGAGGCACGCACGTAGCATTTACACGTACGTACAGCGGCCGGGGTGCAAGAAAGAAAATACGGCCACATATGTGTACATACGGGCGGGGTCTCGAACGCCTACTCGCGCATACGTACGGTGAGGGCTCGTGTACATGGCTGAGTCGGAACGGAGAAACAGCGTCGTCGTCGTGTTCATGGGTAGGCAACGGAATGTGTCATGTTCATGGGGAGGCAACGAAATGCGTCGTGTTCATCGGGAGGGCTTGGATGGAACATGCAATGGAAACGAGGCCTGGCGTACCGCAGAACAGAGGAAACGGCCTTGTGTTCGACCAGCCACGTTCGAAACGGGATCCTGTTCATCGGGAGGGGTCTGGCATACCGCAAACGGAGGAAACGGACCTCCTACGGTCAAAACTGGGGTTCTGTTGATCGGGAGGGGTGTGGCGTACCGCAAAACGGAGGAAACGAACTTGTGTTAGAGCGCTACGGTCGAAACGGGGGTCCTGTTCATCGGGAGGGGTGTGACGTACCGCAAAATGGGACTCCACGGGATACTGTTCATCTCCACCGTCGACCTCCTCCAGCCTCCACGGGCTTCTATTAATCTAGCCTCCACGGGCTCCTGTTCATCCAGCCTCCACCGCGCGCTACTCCACCGGCTACTGTTCAACCACCCCTCCACCGTCTACTGTTCATCCAGCCCTCCACACTACGGGGTCCTGTTCAACCACCCCTCCAAGGGCACCCCTCCACCGTCTACTGTTCATCTAACCCTCCACACCACGGGGTCATGTTCAACCACCCCTCCACCGTCTACTGTTCATCCAGCCCTCCACACCACGGGGTCATGTTCATCTACCCCTCCACGGGCACCCCTCCACCATCTACTGTTCATCCATCCCTCCACCACACCACGGGGTGCTGTTCATCCAGAGGCAACGCCACCGCTCACTGTTCATCCAAACCCCCTCGCAACGCTCACTGTTCATCCCATCGATCGGCTTCCGTTAGCAGCAGTAGCGAAGGAATCGCTCGATCGGGTTCAGTTAACAGCCATCGATCGATCGCTCGGGTTCAGTAACGCGTAGCCTGCAGTGTAATCGCTCGGGTTCAGTTAGAGCCCAACGCCTCGCTCGGGTTCAGTTAGAGCCAACGCCTCGCACACACACACGTACGTCTATGAGAGAAACGCGCATCGCTCGGCCCCCAACCTCCCACCGTAACCGGGAACTCCCCGAAATTTTCCTCCCCTCGCTTCTACCACGGTTTTTTCCATCATGGATGGCCCAAAGAATGTCATGCAGCTGCGTCTCCGGCCCGCCCAGGATGAAAAGCCCATTTTTTGTCATGATTTTTTGTCATAGAATTAGGAGCCCACCACATCTATGATGATACCGGGTTTTGTCACAATTATCGTCATAGAAGTGTCATATGTATGACAGCAAAAAAATTCGTTCGGCCCAAAATGTCACGGATGTGTCTTTTTTTGTAGTGTTATATAGACACCGGAGGGGGCTAGGGTTACACAGAGTCGGTTACAAGGAAGGAGATCTACATATCCGTACTGCCAAGCTTGCCTTCCACGCCAAGGAGAATCCCATCCGGACACGGGACGAAGTCTTCAATCTTGTATCTTCATAGTCCAACAGTCCGGCCAAAGGATATAGTCCGGCTGTCCAGATACCCCCTAATCCAGGACTCCCTCACCTGCCATGGAGGCCACACTCTCAGTGGCGATAGAGCCGGATACTGACTTCACCCCTTACGAGAGCCGTGTCGCCGAACCACTGGATTCATCACGGGCCACGGACTCCGAGCCGCTCACATCCATGCCTGTCGAGTCCGATTGGGCGCCGATCATGGAGTTCACCTCCGCGGATATGTTTCAGCACTCACCTTTCGGAGATGTGCTAAATTCATTAAGGTCTCTCTCCCTGTCAGGAGAACCTTGGCCGAACTATGTCCGGCTAGAATGGGATGCGGACGACGAAGAAATTCACCGCCCACCCACCACCCACTTAGTAGCCACTGTCGATGACTTAACTGACATGCTCGACTTTGACTCCGAAGACTTCGATGGTATGGACGACGAAGCCGGAGACGAACAGGATCCACTGCCCTCGGGGCACTGGACCGCCACCTCATCATATGATATATACATGGTGGACACCCCCAAAGAAGCCAATGGCGACGAGACAGCGGAGGATGACCCCTCCAAGAAGCAACCCAAGTGCCGACGTCAGCGGCGCCGCTCTAAGTCCCACCACAGCAAGAGCAGTGATACCGGCACAGGAGATAATAACACTCCAGATAGCGCCGAAGACAACAACAATCCCCTCCAGCACGGTGTAGAGCAAGAGGACGAACAAGCTAGCCCTCCAGAGCAGGCAGCAGATGGAGAACCGGAGGAGGACAATTACATGCCTCTCTCTGAAGACGAGGCGAGCCTCGGCGACGATGAGTTTATCGTGTCTGAGGACCCTGTCAAGCAAGAGAGCTTCAAGCGCCAGCTTATGGCCATGGCAAATATCCTGAAGAAAAAACAGCAACAGCTTCAAGCCGATCAAGACTTGCTAGCAGACAGGTGGACCGAAGTCCTTGCGACCAAGGAGCATGAACTCGAGCGCCCATCCAAAAGTTACCCAAAACGCAGGTTGCTACCTCACCTCGAGGAGGAAGCATTGAAACCTCATTCACCAGTGTACGATGCGGGTGACCGACCACTACGCGAATGAGCCAGAGAGGCGTTTTAGCCTAAAGTTCAGACCGCACCCCATCGCCACTCAGTCAAAAATACTAAGGCCCGGGGCAACACAGAGGACCTGCGAGACATCTTGGACAGTAAGGCAAAAATCGCAAGGTCAATATATACGGGACACGAGCACGTGCGCCCACACGGGACGATGATCGTCGCGTCGGATACACCAAGAGTAAATCCAGCCGGGCCGAATACAGCAGACAAGACTCATACGAACTACGTGGGGATATAGCCTGGCACAGAGGTGCCGCACGCCCCCTATGCTTCACTGATGAAGTTATGAATCATGAATTCCCGGAGGGTTTCAAACCCGTAAATATTGAATCATACGATGGCACAACAGATCCCGCTGTATGGATTGTGTATTTCCTCCTTCACATCCACATGGCTCGCGGTGATGATCTACATGCCATCAAGTACCTCCCACTAAAACTCAAAGGACCAGCTCGGCATTGGCTGAATAGCTTGCCAGCAGATTCCGTCGGTAGTTGGGAGGATCTGGAAGACGCATTTCTTGACAACTTCTCGGGCACTTATATGTGGCCACCGGATGCTGATGACTTGAGCCACATAACCCAGCAGCCAGGGGAATCGGCCAGACAATTCTGGACACGGTTCCTGACTAAGAAAAATCAAATTGTAGACTGTCCGGATGCAGAGGCCCTAGTGGCATTCAAGCATAACATCCGCGACGAGTGGCTCGCCCGCCACCTCGGCCAGGAGAAGCCGAAATCTATGTCAGCCCTCACGACACTCTTGACCTGCTTTTGCGTGGGTGAGGACAGCTGACTGGCTCGCAGCAACAACACATCAAGGAATCCGGATACCTCGGATACCAAAGATGTTAACGGTAGGCAGCATCGTAGTAGACCAAAGTGCCGCAATAACGGTGATAACACCGAAGATACGGCAGTCAATGTCGGATTCAGAGGCTCTAGATCCGGTTAGCGGAAAAAACCATTTAAAAGAAATACTCCGGCTCCGTCCAGTCTGGATCGCATATTGGATCGCTCGTGTCAAATCCACGGCACCCCCGACAAGCCATCCAATCACACCAATAGAGAATGCTAGATGTTCAAGCAGGCTGGCAAGTTAAATGCCGAGAACAAGGACAAGGGGTTGCATAGCGACGACGAGGAGGAGCCCCGGCCGCCGAACACAGGAGGACAGAAGGGCTTTCCCCCTCAAGTGAAGACGATGAACATGATATACGCAACCCACATTCCCAAGAGGGAGCGGAAGCGTGCACTAAGGGACGTCTATGCGATGGAGCCCGTCGCCCCAAAGTTCAACCCATGGTCTGCTTGTCCGATCACCTTCGATCGCAGGGACCACCCCACTAGCCTCCGTCATGGCGGATCCGCCGCACTGGTCCTAGACCCCATCATTGACGGATTTCACATCACTCGAGTCCTTATGGACAGCGGAAGCAGCCTGAACCTGCTTTATCAGGATACAGTGCGAAAAATGGGTATCGATCCCTCGAGGATCAAACCCAGCAAAACCACCTTTAAAGGCGTCATCCTAGGTGTAGAGGCCCATTGCATCAGCTCAATCACACTGGAAGTGGTCTTCGTATCACCGGATAACTTCCGAAGCGAAGAATTAATCTTCGACATCGTCCCGTTTCGCAGTGGCTATCATGCACTGCTCGGACAGACATCATTTGCAAAATTCAATGCAGTGCGGCATTACGCATACCTCAAGCTCAACATGCCAGGACCTCGGGGGGTCATAATAGTAAATGGAAACACAGAACACTCGCTCCGTACGGAAGAGCACACTGCGGCCCTTGGAGCAGAGGCACAAAGCAGCCTGTTCAGGCAGACCACTCATTCGGCGTCACAGCCCCCGAACACCTTCAAGCGAGTCTGGAACAAGCTGCAACAGGATCGCCTGGCATGATCAGAACTCTCTTAGCAATCCGGCCCCCGTGCCAGTCCCAGTGCAGTGACGAAATCCATGCCGCGCGTACATAACTACGCATTGAAAATACCATGGGCATAGGCGGGGGCACAATCAGGACACGCCCGCATTGTGGCTTAACCACACCAGGGGCTGTATACCTTTGACATTCCTTTTCTCTTTCAGGGCCTAACTCTTTGGAAGCCCTTTCCGGCAGTCCGATTGCCGGACACATTCCGGAAGTAACAACCAAGGCGGCAAGAAGCTAATATGAACACGGGAATCGCCAGGTGGTCTCTAGTAATACTTGATATACCCGCTTTTCACTATTTATGCGTAGCTTGCCCTAGGATAGGAAATTTCGAATTGTCCTACTTTATGCTTATTGCACTACTTGTACCAGTACGCTTCGACATATTATTCAAATAACAATGCATATCATTAATCTGTCATCGCATTATTTAAGTTTTCCTCTTTATCTTATATGTCCATTTACGACAATCCGCACCAGCACATTCGGGTACAGTCAGTACGCCAGGGGCTCTCATTTACCCCACAGTACAGTGCAAGAAGTCCGAACACTTTCGATAGTGCGGCACCCCGAACTTATAGCATTATATGCATCAGCTCCGAATCATGTCTTTGGTCAAATGTTGGGTTGCCCGGCTCCCATGCTTTGGTACCTTACGTTCCGCTATATCGGCTAAGGTAGCGGTGGGAGAACTACTGCAATTGTGTCCCGGTTCTTCCGGACGAGCACCTCAGTAGAGAAAGCCAAAAACTGACTGTCATGATAAGGCGAGAGACTGGTCGCTGTTCGAGAGGTCTCAAGTCCTTAAAGACTTTTTCCGCTTCGGGCGAGGAGTCAGCCTTGTCCGGCTTAGGCGTGTATAAAGCCCCAAATTCGGCCCTCCGAATACCAGGGGCTTCGCCAAAAATTTAAAATCATTGACTTCTATGGCTAAGTGAGAGTGATAAAGCATTATAGTCCGATTGCCTGGTTCGTTGCGCTGAACACCTCCCTTGAAGGACCCAAAGTTGGGGTAAAGAGTGTTCAGATTTACCCCGAACACCCCAGTTCTAGTTACATGGGGGTAGAAGCCGACGACTGGCCAACTCTCAGATTTTATAAACGGCCACACAGAAGGTAATATTTTAAATTAAGAAAGCGTCGCATGGCGCAAAAGAACTCGTTTCATATTACAGGATCACATGGGCATGTTCATTCAAAAATAACATCCTTGGCACACTCATCTACCACTAAGCGGGAACCCTTCAGGACGCTCTCATAGTAATTCTCGGGGCAGGATGCTCCTTACCCTCCGGCGGCCCCTCCTTCACCAGCTTCACGGCGTCCAGCTTCGCCCAGTGCACCTTCGCCCGGGCAAAAGCCCTGCGTGCACCTTTGATGCAGACAGACCGCTTGATGACTTCAAGCCATGGGCAGGCTTCCACAAGCTGCCTCACCAGACTGAAGTAGCTGCCGGACAGGGGCTTGCCAGGCCACATCCGGACTATAAGGCCCCTCATGGCCTGTTCGGCCGCCTAGTGAAGTTCGACGAACTGCTTCAGCTGGTTGCTCAAGGACACTAGGTGTTCGGTCCCAGTATACTGAGACCAGAACAACTTCTCCGTTGAGCTCCCCTCCTTAGCCCGGTAAAACTCCGCGGCATCCAGTACACTGCGGGGAAGATCTGCAAACGCTCCTGGAGAGCTCCGAACTCGGGTAAGAAAAAGGAAAGTCTCCTTCACATGCTTGCTTTGCATATTGAATGCCTTACTCGCTGCTATCTTCTTCGCCGCGTCAATCTCCTGGAGGGCCTTGTGGGCTTTGGCCTTGGCGCTCCGGACGCTTTCAAGTGCCTGCGCGAGCTCGGACTCTCGCGTCTTGGAATCAAGCTCCAAGGACTCATGCTTTTTGGCGAGAGCCTCGAGCTCTTGCTGCACCTTGCCCACTCGGGCTTCTTGTTTCTCCCGTTCCATGCGTTCTTTGGCCGCTTTGTCTTCGGCCTCGG
Source organism: Triticum urartu (assembly GCF_056163025.1). NCBI lineage: Eukaryota > Viridiplantae > Streptophyta > Magnoliopsida > Poales > Poaceae > Triticum > Triticum urartu. The sequence continues at coordinate 344,804,717 of NC_141879.1, read as the reverse complement.
ACAACGCCTTCCTCAGGGTCTCCACGTCGGTCGTGGCCCCTGAAAAATTCATGATGATCCTATTACTTTACACCCGAACTTCTTTTTAACTATATAGACATGGGTATATCTTACCTTTGCTCTCTTCGAGCTACCTCTTGGTAAGGCCGAGCTCGTCCTCGGACCGCTTCAGGGCCTGCTTCAGGGCAGAGACTTCCGCAGTACGTGCGGCAGCGGCCAGCAGTGAAGCCTGCACCTACACATAGACATATTCTAATTAGACTCCTGAATTATGATTTGATCCTCTATTCGGCTTTTCTTCATGAACGCCGAACAGAGCATCAGGGGCTACTATCTATGCGGTAATATTTCCTTATATTTTGATTGCTTACCTCAAAGCCTGTTAGGAGGCTGGCGCAAGCTTCGATCAGTCCGTTTTTGTTGGACTGAACCTTCTCGACCACCGCACTCATAATAGTGCAGTGCTCTTCATCGATGGAAGCGTTGTGAAGCGCTTCCAACAAGTTGTCCGGTGCCTCTGGTTGGACAGAGGACAACGGCACGGATGGTTGGCCCCCCTTAATGGGGGACCGCCTGTCGGAATCCGGAACCATCGGAGGTTCCGGCGCAGTGTCCGGCTGGGGCCCGAACTCGAAGCCTGTAGGAGCCTCGCTCCCTTGGTACCCAGGGTCCAGGAGGTCGCCGTGAGGCGTCCCCAGGATCACCTACCCTTGGCTCAGTGCCTTTTGAGACAACACCTCGGCGTTGTCCGTAGGGCGAGGGGTGGAAGCCGTCGGAGGAGAACCGCTGTTCATATCCGACGAGTCCAAAGAGCCGCTCAACGAGGGTACGTCGAGATGAGCTCGGGACGGACTGCATAATCATGTTCGGCATGAGGAAAGGCACTACAATAAAACATACCATGAAGTACTATGGTGTCCGGACACTTACGACTTCGCCAGGGGCTTGTCCCTGGGTAGCCACTCGTTGCCGCTGTCGGCGGCCGTCGTGGCACAGTCTGGAGGGAGGGTCTTCTCTTCTTGGACCCTTCGGCCTCCCCGGATGGGTCGGCCTTCCTTTTCTTGTCTCCCCCAGCGGGGGGGGGGGGGAGAACATTTCTCCTCCTCCTCGTTTCCGTGGGAGGAGTGCGCGTCGGAGTCATTGGACGATGAGCCCGATATAACCTTGTGCCGGAGACCCTTTCGGGTCCCCGTGGCCTTCTTCTTGGCCTTCTTTTCCGACACCTCGTAAGGTGCCGGAGTCAGCATCTTTGTTAGAAGAGCGTCTACAGGATCTTCGGGCAGGGGGGCTAGGCAATCAAGCTGCTCCGCTGTCTCTATCCAGTCCTGTTAATGACATGAAAGCTTAGATCCAACACATAACTAAACCAGGGCAAATAAATACCCTGAGAGATATAAAAGCCTATCGGATGGGCGCGGCGCTTTGCGCTGAGTCCGCGGTCCTCGGTGAGGGAGGGAGGCATCTCGGCGCCCTAGAACAGCACCCTCTAGACGTCCTCATGCGTCATGTCGTAGAGCTCTCGCAGCGTCTGGTGCTTGGCCGAGTCGAACTCCCACAAAAAAAATGCCCGTCGTTGACACGGAAGGATCCGGCGGAAGAGCATAACCTGGACCACGTTGATGAGCTTGATTTTCTTGTTCGTCATGTTCTGGATACAGGTCTGGAGTCCGGTCAGCTCTATCGCAGAACCCCAGGACAGGCCCTTCTTTTTCCAGGAGGTGAGCCCCGTGGGGATTCCAGATCGAAACTTGGGGGCCGCCACCCAGTTGGAGTCGCGCAGCTCGGTGATGTAGAACCACCCCGATTTCCACCCCTTTATGGTATCCACGTAGGTGCCCTCGACCCAGGTGACATTAGGCATCTTGCCCACCATGGCGCCTCCGCACTCTGCTTGCTGGCCACCCACCACCTTCGGTTTGACATTGAAGGTTTTCAGCCATAGGCCGAAGTGGGGCCTGATGCGGAGGAAGGCCTCACACACGACGATAGACGCCGAGATGTTGAGGGTGAAATTGGGGGCCAGATCATGAAAATCCAGCCCATAGTAGAACATGAGCCCGCGGGCAAATGGGTGGATAGGAAATCCCAGTACGTGGATGAAATGGGTAAGAAAAACTACCCTCTCATAGGGTTCGGGCATGGGGACGATCTGCCCCGCATTTGGCAGCCGGTGCGCGATATCCGCGGCCAAGTATCCTCCTTCCTGTAACTTTTTGATGTGCTCCTCCGTGACGGAGGAGACCATCCACTTGCCTCCTACTCCGAACATGATTGGAGTGGTTTGAGAAGAAGAACGCGAGCTTGGGCGTTAGAGCTCGAGTGTGCGGGAATGGGTAAGCGAGAAGAAAGAAGGCGTGGGTGAAAAAAGTAAATCTTTGTCCCTTTATAAGGGCGGAGGAGGCGGTGTGTCTCCCCACTTGCCTGGCAAAACCGCTTATTACCCAGGCACGGTAATTCATGGCGCGGTTGGGTTATCCACGTCCGTATTGATGAGAATCCCGTGATAAGGGGAACACGATCTTTGCTTTGACAAGACGTATCAAGAAAAACGCCTCGCGATATGTGCGGAGCTGGTTGAGAAAAACGGTTCGAATAATAACCGGCCCATGGTGTGATGTCATGCTATCAAAATGTGTCAGCAGATTAGATTTGTGGAAATATTATTCTCTCTACGGTGGTATGCAGAACTTATTTTGCAGGGTCGGACACTATCCTTACATTCAAACTCTTCCATGGTGTACTCGGAGGAGGAACCCGCCTTGCAATGCCGAAGACTACACTGCGCGCCGGACTCATCGTCATTGAAGCCTGGTTCAGGGGCTACTGAGGGAGTCCTGGATTAGGGGGTCTACGGATAGCCGGACTATATCCTTTGGCCGGACTGTTGGACTATGAAGATACATGATTGAAGACTTCGTCCCGTGTCCAGATGGGACTTTACTTGGCGTGGAAGGCAAGCTAGGCAATACGGATATGTATATCTCCTCCTTTGTAACCGACCTTGTGTAACCCTAGCCCCCTCCGGCGTCTATATAAACCAGAGGGTTTTAGTCTGTAGGACAACATACAATCATACCATAGGCTAGCTTCTAGGGTTTAGCCTCTTTGATCTCGTGGTAGATCAACTCTTGTAATACTCATATCATCAAGAACAATCAAGCAGGACGTAGGGAATTACCTCCATCAAGAGGGCCCGAACCTGGGTAAACATCATGTCCCCTGCCTCCTGTTACCATCCGCCTTAGACGCACAGTTCGGGACCCCCTACCCGAGATCCGTTGGTTTTGACATCGACAATGGCCTTTTCCCAAACCATTTTGAGCACCGTCTTGAAATAGTTGGTGCAGGAAGCACTGAGTCTTGCGGCGGTGAGGACGTCGGAGCGGCGTGCGATTTCTCCTAGAGGATCGTCGTCCAAGGTCTCCCAGCCCCGACGAGGAGGAGAACCGCCTGGCAAATCCATGGGAGCAGCGACGAACTGCCTTCTCTTCGGGGGGAGGGGAACTGGCGAGGAGGAGATAAGAGCATAGTAATCGCAGGGCCTCGTCCCTTCCAACTGTAGAGCGTAGTAAGCGAAGGGGTGAGGCTATTATTTACTACTAGTACTAGCATTATGGGATGTTATGGGATTGCATTATACTCTAAATAATAGCACTAGTAAGAAATTTTTGGCACTAGCTAGTAGTTTTTGGCATGGATTAAGACATTTTGGGTATGTTTTTGCTATTTTTTGTACACGCCAACTAGTGTCAAAAAACGTCTTACATTACGTGACGGAGGAGTACGTACTTGTACTGTAGCAGTACTAGTACTACTTTCTCAACTAGTAGTGCGAGGGTACTACTAGTGCTATGTACTGTACTTCTAATATAGTGCACTAGTTTTGAACTCTTGAATCTCAGGGCCAAGGAGCTACAGTTGGAAGTGGAGGGTACTACTGTTCTCTAGAACCATCGCTGTACTATCAATGCAGGGAAAGTACACCTGACTAGTGGCCTAGTGGGTACTCTCAGTGCTCTATTCAGCCGCTCCTCACATGTAGCTGGCCTACTCAGCCGCTCCTCTCACGCACACACTAGCAGCCTGTTTATCAGCGACGGTTACTGCGGGGGCAGAACAATTGAGTTATTTGATACAGTGAGACTAGGCTTTTTTGCTTCCATTTGTGGAGGTGTAATGGATCTCGTTGAACTTTGTTAGTAGTTCCTTCTTTACGAATGAGATGAAGCAAAGCTTTTGCCTCCGTTTCAAAAAAACACGTCAAGAGGAATTTCTTTTATAGTAGAGCCGATAATGGAGTGCAGTCCATGCGTGCAACGCCACAAGCTACAGAGTAGTAGTAGAGCACTTTACGTATAGAGCTATATGTTGGGGAATGTAGTAATTTCAAAAAAATTCCTACGCACACACACGATCATGGTGATGCATAGGAACGAGAGGGGAGAGTGTGTCTACATGCTCTCGTAGACCGAATGTGGAAGCGTTAGCACAACGCGGTTGATGTAGTCGTACGTCTTCACGATCCGACCGATCCAAGTACCGAACACACGGCACCTCTGAGTTCTGCACACGTTCAACTCGATGATGTCCCGCGAGCTCCGATCCAGCAAAGCTTCACAGGGGAGTTTTGTCAGCACGACGGCGTGGTGACGGTGATGATGATGCTACCGACGCACGGCTTCGCCTAAGCACCGCTATGATATGATCGAGGTGGATTATGGTGGAGGGGGGCACCGCACACGGCTAAGAGATCAATGATCAATTGTTGTGTCTATGGGGTGCCCCTACCCCCGTATATAAAGGAGCAAGGAGGAGGAGGCGGCCGGCCAAGGAGGCCGCGCCAAGGGGGAGTCCTACTCCCACTGGGAGTAGGATTCCCCCTTTCCAACTTGGATTATGTAGCGACCCGACCTCAGATGGTCAAGTCTCTGTGCTTCATTGTCATCCCTGGATCGGTAATGCTGACACACACAGTACTCGAAGGATTTATAACAGAGTAGCAATCACACACTATTACATCAAATGTCTCCAAAGAGAACTTATTACAATAATATGGCTTAAGGCCATCTAATGCGATAACAGCGGAAGGCTTGGAAGATAAGGTGAGTCCATCAACTCCAACGGCATAGCTGAGCTGCACGGCAACGACCTAACGAACCTTAATCCTCATCTGAAAAGTCTGCAACATAATATGTTGCAGCCTGAAAACGGGTCAGCACATGGAATATGCTGGCAATATATCATAGTAGAGCAGAAACAGAATAATGCTATCACTACATGCATATATGGCTGGTGGAAAGATGTATGGTTGTAGTTTTGCGAAAAGCCAATTTTTCCCTACGACAATGGAATAGATTTTAATTTTACTATCATGGTGGTTGAAACATCATTGAGAAGGTATCCCCAACTCAATCCCAATTAAAGTGAATTAACATCCCAACAGTTTTAAATAAGCGTGGTGAGATACATGTGATAACCCAAGTACTAGATACTCAAGAATTGTCCATAACCGGGGACACGGCTAACCATGATTAGATTGTACACTCTGCAGAGGTTTGCGCACTTTTCCCCACAAGACTCGATTGCCTCTATTGGATATCTCGCACTACATGGTGTTTGAGAAACGGATGACTGAGACACAGTCTTTCAGAAACGTTAACTCTCTACTCCGGGTAGACCATACCAAACCTACAAAACCCACTACCTGTTGATCTACTTCTTCAAGAGCTTCACGTAACTTACTCAACTATGCTAGAGCCCATAATAGCTTGTGGCTGCACACGGAAGTTTCTTGCATGAATCATCTCAGTTCCCTTTGAGCCTGGGTGGCGGTCCATAGGAAGATCACACGGGTACCCCGGGATTTCCAAAAAAGCCCAGACAACATTGGGTTCCCCAGGTGCCTCAGTCCACCCAGTTGTTTGATTAAGTTGCCACCTTAAGTTGAACCATTAATTAACAATCTCACATCTGACATGAATTTCACTCAAACCCAAACCACGTCTACGAGCATAGCATAGCAATATAAGCAATACGTAGAAGTAACTCCCAAGGGTTTGAATGTAACAGGGCAATAGGTTCTACCTCAGCAACTACTTCCCAACCCACAATTTAATGACATCCTAATCATGCAATGTTTGAGGATTGGAACTAATGCATAAAAACTGGGTAATAATGGGATATGATCAAAGTGTTACTTGCCTTGCTGACGATCCACGAATCCTAGAGACTCGTAGTAACATGCTTCGCACTTCGAGAATTCAATTGCAAGCAAACAATAACATACATAAGTAACAAGCAACGATGCACAAGCAAAACTCAAATAAGAGAGGTTGACCAGAAAGTTCAAATTAAGAACTCTGGTTCGCAAAAAGAATCAAAACAAACGGAGCAACGAAACTCAAACGGCGAAAGAAAGAAGCTTCATTTACTAATCTGAAACTAGGTCAAATTTTACAGTAGCAAAACTTGTTTGAGTTGGTTAAACAGGAAGAGGGTTTCGAGACGAAACTCCAGGCACTTGAATCGCCTGACTCCGTTAAACGAGCGAAAAGATAAACAGAAACTAAGATCGGATTAGAAATCACGATCAGAAAAATCGTGGAATAAATCCGATAAAAGAAAACTCACGAACAGACTAACAAACGAGCATTCGTTAGCTGTAACTAACGGGCGAAAACCGTTCGTTAAAACGAACGTATGGACGAACATCCTCTAACTAGAAGAACCGAAAAAACCGGCGAATCCAAAAAAACGGATCTAGGGTTTCTGAAAAAAACCGAATGGTCTTTATAAAAAAACCGGCGGCGGCGCGGTGGCTACCTCCGGCGAGGCGGGGTGCGGGGCGGCGGCTCGCGGGGCGGCGGGGCTAGGCGCCGGCGGCGCTAGCCGGCGGCGGCTGCGGCGGCGAGTGCGGGCGGCGGCGGCGGCTGCGGGCGGCAGGGTTGGCGGCGGTGGTGGTGGTGTTGGGGCGGGGGTGGCGATGTATATAAAGGGGCGGGGGCGGCGACTTGGAGGAGGGGGCAAGGCGCGGCGGAGGCGGAGTCCAACTCAGACTCCGGTCCGAGTGGCGGCGGCGGCAGCGCGTGCGCGCGCAGGAGGCGGCGGCGGCCTGGCGCGGCTGGGCCTTAGGCCCAGTCAGCGCGTAATCTTTTTTTATAAAAAAAACTTCGCTGACCGAAATAAAATCCTAGAAAAAATAAATAAAAACCTAAAAATGCCAAAACAATTTTTCACCGTCTAAATAAAATATTTAGAACAAGATGAACATTTTCTTGGCCCTAAAATGCAATTTTGAGAAACATGCAATTTTTCTAATGCAAATAAAATCCGAATAAAATCAAATAAAAAAAACAATTTAATGATTTTAATATTTTTCCTCCAATATTTCATTTATTTTGGAGAAGTCATATTATCTCCTCTCTTTAATTTTTAATGTGAAATATTTTTCGGAGAGAAATAATTAAAATCAAATCCTCTTTTCATTATTTGATAAAAGAATCAAATATGAAGACCGGGAAATCCCCAACTCTCTCCGAGGGTCCTTGAGCTGCTTAGGATTTAGAGGATTACGGAACGGAAAAGCAATAAAACATGATATGCATGGATGATCTATGTATAACATTCCAAATTGAAAATTTGGGATGTTACAAACCTACCCCCCTTAAGATGAATCTCGCCCTCGAGATTCGGGTTGGCTAGAAAATAGGTATGAGTGGTCCTTGCGGAGATCATCCTCTCGTTCCCAGGTAGCTTCATCCTCGGTATGGTGGCTCCACTGAACTTTACAAAACTTGATAACCTTACTGCGGGTGATTCTGCTGGCAAACTCAAGAATCTTAACTGGCTTCTCCTCGTAAGTCAAATCACTGTCCAACTGAATCTCCTCCAAGGGTACTGTATATCTTAATGGTATTTCCGCCATCTCAGCATGACACTTCTTCAGCTGTGAAACGTGGAACACATCGTGGACTCCTGACAATCCCTCAGGTAACTCCAACTTGTAGGCGACTTCTCCCATCCGTTCCAAAATGCGATACGGTCCTACAAATCTCGGGGCTAACTTTACTTTAACTCTAAAACTTTTCACTCCTCGCAAGGGCGATACTCGCAGATATGCTCTATCTCCAATTTCGTAGGTTACCTCCTTGCGTTTTGAGTCTGCATAACTCTTCTACCTGGACTGAGCAATCTTCAGTCGGTCTCGGATCAGTTTTACCTTCTCCTCAGATTCTTTAATCAAGTCTGGTCAAAACAACTGTCGGTCTCCTACCTCATCCCACATCAACGGTGTTCTGCACCTGCGTCCATACAGGGCTTCAAACGGTGCCATCTTCAAACTGGCTTGGTAGCTATTGTTGTATGAGAACTCTGCATACGGCAAATTGTCATCCCAACTAGATCCATAATCTAGCACACAGGCTCTCAACATGTCCTCCAAAATTTGATTGACTCTCTCAGTCTGTCCATCTGTATGCGGGTGAAACGCTGTACTGAACTCCAATCTCGTTCCCAAAGTCTGGTGTAACTGATGCCAAAACTTTGAAGTAAACTGTGTTCCTCGATCCGATACGATGGTCCTCGGAACTCCATGCAGACATACGATCCTGGACATATAGATCTTGGCCAACTTTGCACTTGTATAGGTGGTTTTCACTGGGATGAAGTGAGCTACTTTGGTCAAACGATCAACTACTACCCATATGGAATCATATCCTGCTTTAGTCCTGGGTAATCCGGTGATAAAGTCCATGCCAAGTTTATCCCACTTCCATTCGGGTATCGGCATAGGCTGTAACAGTCCTGCTGGCTTCTGATGTTCTGCCTTAACTCTCTGACATACATCACATACGGCTACATACTCGGCAATATCCTTCTTCATACCAGTCCACCAGAAACGTTCCTTCAAATCCAAATACATCTTGGTGTTTCCGGGGTGTATCGAGTATGGTGAGTCATGGGCCCCTTGAAGTATTAACTTCCTGATCTCCTGGTTGTTGGGCACATAAACTCGGTCCTCAAACCATAGGGTATCACGCTCATCCTCATGAAAACCTTTGGCCTTTCCTTTGCCCATCTTCTCCTTTATCTCGGCAATCTCTTTATCATCTTTCTGAGCTTCCCGAATCTTGTCCAGCAATGTTGACTGAACCTCCATTGTGGCAATGAACCTTCTAGGTACAATCTCTAACCGAAGTTCCATGATGTCCTTTGCTAATTCCTTCGGCAGTCCTTTACTTTCAAGGGTATTAGCATAACTCTTCTGACTCAATGCGTCTGCTATGACATTGGCCTTTCCTGGATGATAGTGTAGCTTCATGTCATAATCCTTTATAAGCTCCAACCATCTCCTCTGCCTAAGGTTCAGCTCCTTCTGGGTGAAGATGTACTTCAAACTCTTATGATCCATGTACACATCACAACGGTTTCCAATAAGGTAATGTCTCCAAGTCTTCAGCGCATGCACTACGGCTGCTAGCTCCAAATCATGCGTGGCATAATTCAACTCATGAGGTTTTAGTTGTCATGAGGCATACGAAACAAATCTTCCGTCCTGCATAAGCACACATCCAAGTCCTAAGCGAGAGGCGTCGCAATACACTTGGAACTCCTTATGTATATCTGGCAGTACTAGCACTGGGGCTGTAGTCAAACGTTTCTTCATCTCCTGGAAACTTGCTTCACAATCTTCTATCCATTTAAACTTGGTATCCTTCTTCAACAGTTCAGTCATTGGTTTTGCAATCTTGGAAAAATTCTCAATGAATCTCCGGTAGTATCCTGCGAGTCCAAGAAAACTGCGGATCTCGCTAACTGAGGTGGGTGCCAACCATTCAGTGACTGACTGAACCTTGCTGGGGTCTACTGCTATACCTTCTCCTGATATAACATGTCCAAGGAATCCGACTTCCTTCAGCCAAAACTCGCATTTGCTAAACTTAGCATACAACTGGTGTTCCCTGAGCTTCTCGAGAACTAAACGCAAATGCTCTTTGTGCTCCTCCTCGTTCTTCGAGTATACCATGATATCATCAATAAACACCACAACAAACTTGTCCAAATACTCCATGAACACCTTGTTCATCATGCTCATGAAATAGGCAGGGGCGTTAGTCAGTCCAAACGACATGACCGTGTACTCGTATAATCCATATCGTGTTGTGAACGCCGTCTTTGGTATGTCCTTCTCTCGTATCCTCAACTGATGATACCCCGATCGCAAATCGATCTTCGAAAACACTTTAGCTCCTTGAAACTTATCAAACAGATCGTTGATCATCGGCAGTGGATACTTGTTCTTAATCGTCACTTCATTCAATGCTCGATAATCAACAACCATCCTCAGGGATTTATCCTTCTTCTCAACCAAAAGTACTGGGGCTCCCCAAGGTGATGAACTTCTTCGGATATATCCTTTCTCCAATAACTCCTTGATCTGTTTCTTAATTTCTTCCAGATCATTTGCGAGCATCCGATAGGGTCTCTTGGATATTGGTCCTGTTCCTGGTAATAGCTCTATCAAAAACTCAATATCTCTGTCCGGTGGCATGCCTGGTAACTCCTCTAGGAAAACATCTGAGTAATCCTTCACTACAGGCATTTCCTCCTGAACAACTCCCGTAAGGGCATTCACTTGACCCCTCCTAGGCACATGCCTAGATACATACTTAATCCTTCTTCCTTCCAGGGTGGTGAGATAAATCGACTTACTAGCACAGTCAATGCTTCCTCCAAACTTTGACATCCAGTCCATACCCAATATCACATCCAATCCTTGTGACTCCAAGATAATTAGGTCGGACGGAAAAACATGTGTACCAATGATTAAGGGTATCTGGTCACACCATCGGCTAGCCATATACTCTGCTCCGGGTGAACTCACTAAAAGAGGGGTCCTAAGGGTTTGGGTTGGTAGTTTAAACTTATCCACGAATCCCCTTGATATGTATGAATGTGATGCACCAGTATCGAAAAGAACAAGAGCGGTAAATGACTTAACCAAAAACTTACCTATTACCGCGTCCGGCTGCTCTTCAACCTCCTCCACATTAACATCCTTCACTTGTCCTTTGTTGAATGGATTGGGCTTCTTCCCAGTGCTTCCATTTCCGTTTCCATTCCTTCCTTCGGGGTAATAATTGGCATAGTGCCCTGTCTTCCCGCACTTAAAACAGGTAACCTGACTTAAGTCTCTTTTGGCGGGAGTGGACGGGTTGGAGCGGTTCTGATTGTTGTTAGCTCCGTTCCCATTCCCATTCTTAGCACCACTGTGGTTATGTGATCCTCCTCCAGTGTGGTTGTGACCTCCATGGTTGTGAACAAGTCCTCCCGTGTTCGGGGTTAGGCGAGGCTTCTGCTGAGCTCCTGAGTTATACTTCCCTTGTCCATACTTTCTCTTGTGGCTCTCAATCTGCTGCTGTTTCCCTTCAATCATAAGAACCTTATCTACCAACTCCTGGTAGTTTTTGAAGGTTGCTACCATCAACTGAATGCTCATCTCATCATTCAGCCCTTCCATAAACTTCTCCTGCTTCGCGGCATCTGTGGCCACATCATCAAGGGCGTAGCGAGATAACTTGCTAAACTCATCCACGTACTGAGCCATAGTATGGTTCCCCTGGCGTAAGTTGCGGAACTCCCGCTTCTTCATTTGCATAGCTCCAGTGGAGACATGGGCTATGCGGAAAGCTTGCTGAAACTGGTCCCAAGTGACATTGGCTATAGGAAAAGTGGTTGTGTAATTCTCCCACCATGAGGCTGCTGGCCATCCAATTGATGTGCGGAAAAGCACACCTTCTCAGCATCTGTGCAACCTGCGGTGTTCAACTCCCTTCCAATTCGGTGTAGCCAATCATCAGCAACTATAGGCTCGGTGCTACTGGAAAACACCGGCGGCTGTAACCTTAGAAAACGGGCTAGGTTGTCCACTGGCGGTGGGTTGTTGTTGTTGTTGCCCTGGTTCTGAACTAGCAATTGCATCAAGGCATTCTGCTGCTGGATCAACTGGGTGAGCTCCGGCGGGAAGGCAAAACTGGTGTCACATCTCGGAGGCATCTGAGGGGTTTAGATGGGAGAGATTTAGAATAGAAGAGGTCTAATGAGAAAACACTACCCAGATGCACATGAGACAAACACAATCATTTCAATCAATCAATCAAGCAAGGGCATACAAACGGTCTAGAACTATCGCAAAAGTGCTCACTACTACTATATACATGGGCGAAATACTACTAATATATGGTAGTCATCTAGAAATTTTGATCAGTGGAAGACTCCATAATGTCTGCTCCAGCTTCATCTTCAAAGTCATCATCACTAGGGTTGGAGTCGGTGTCGTCGATGATGATGTAGTCCTCGCGGCGTATTTCCTTGGGTTCTTCTTCTTCTTCTATTGGTGCTGGTCCTCCCATGAATACTCCGATCTTCTTGACTAAGTCGTCATTATTCTCCGTTAGGGTCTTGATTTCCTCCTCATATCCATCGCGGGTAAACTTGAGTTCTTCCTCTAGCTCGATGATCCTAGTCTTCGCCTTCTTCAAGTCCATCATGTCCGCACACATCTGGTTCTCCTGACGTCGAATGTGCTGGTTTACTCCTGGATGAAAGCTGCAATGGATCTATCCTTCTTAGTGCTCATTACTTCCCATTGCTCGTCTCGGCGCCCACATATTTGGTAAATGGTGTCCTTAAGCTCCCTGTTGTAAACTTCTCCAATGCGTCCCATGGTGATGTGAGCTGCCATACTCTTTCCTAAACTCTAGGTTGGTGCGTCGAAGGAAAATTCTATGGGTTTAGAAGTTGGCGAGAACGTCCTTCCTAGAACTTGTACTTGAATCATCCAGCGCTCGTCTTCAGGTAAAGTGGCGTTGTATGTCCCGGTGAAGCTTGGTATTCCAATGTTCAAGTACCTAGTGACTTCCTTCAAGTGGCCTCCAAAAGGTGTGTCTTCATCCGGTTGTGCAAACTTGTTCTTCATCTCCGTCATCCTAAAGAGTAGAAAATGGAGAGGAGTCAAAAATGAGAAGAGAAGTGTGACCTAGGGTTTATCTTAGGGGTCGTGTCCTACACTCAGCGTGTGCTCTGATACCATCTTGTAGCGACCCGACCTCAGATGGTCAAGTCTATGCGCTTCAGTGTCATCCCTGGATCGGTAATGCTGACACACACAGTACTCGAAGGATTTATAACAGAGTACCAATCACACACTATTACATCGAATGTCTCCAAAGAGAACTTATTACAATAATATGGCTTAAGGCCATCTAATGCGATAACAGCGGAAGGCTTGGAAGATAAGGTGAGTCCATCAACTCCAACGACATAGCTGAGCTGCACGGCAATGACCTAACGAACCTTACTCCTCGTCTGAAAAGTCTGCAACATAATACGTCGCAGCCCAAAAATGGGCCAGCACATGGAATATGCTGGCAATATAACACAGTAGAGCAGAAACAGAATAATGCTATCACTACATGCATATATGGCTGGTGGAAAGCTGTATGGTTGTAGTTTTGCGAAAAGCCAATTTTTCCCTACAACAACGGAATAGATTTTAATTTTACTATCATGGTGGTTGAAACATCATTGAGAAGGTATCCCCAACTCAATCCCAATTAAAGTGAATTAACATCCCAACAGTTTTAATTAAGCGTGGTGAGATACATGTGATAACCCAAGTACTAGATACTCAAGAATTGTCCATAACCGGGGACACGGCTAACGATGATTAGATTGTACACTTTGCAGAGGTTTGCGCACTTTTCCCCACAAGACTCGATCGCCTCCGTTGGATTTCTCGCACTACATGGTGTTTGAGAAACGGATGACCGAGACACAGTCTTTCAGAAACGTTCACTCTCTACTCCGGGTAGACCATACCAAACGTACAAAACCCACTACCTGCTGATCTACCTCTTCAAGAGCTTCACGTAACTTACTCAACTATGCTAGAGCCCATAATAGCTTGTGGCTGCACACAGAAGTTTCTAGCATGAATCATCTTAGTTCCCTTTGAGCCTGGGTGGCGGTCCATAGGAAGATCACACGGGTACCCCAGGATTTCCAAAAAAACAGACAACACTAGGTTCCCCAGGTGCCTCAATCCACCCAGTTGTTTGATTAAGTTGCCACCTTAAGTTGAACCATTAATTAACAATCTCACATCTGACATGAATTTCACTCAAACCCAAACCACGTCTACGAGCATAGCATAGCAATATAAGCAATACATAGAAGTAACTCCCAAGGGTTTGAAGGTAATAGGGCAATAGGTTCTACCTCAGCAACTACTTCCCAACCCACAAGTTAATGACATCCTAATCATGCAAAGTTTGAGGATTGGAACTAATGCATAAAAACTGGGTAATAATGGGATATGATCAAAGTGTTACTTTCCTTGCTGACGATCCGCGAATCCTAGAGACTCGTAGTAACACGCTTCGCACTCCGAGAATTCTATCGCAATACAATAACATACATAAGTAACAAGCAACGATGCACAAGCAAAACTCAAATAAGAGAGGTTGACCAGAAAGTTCAAATTAAGAACTCTGGTTCGCAAAAGAATCAAAACAAACGGAGCAACGAAACTCAAACGGCGAAAGAAAGAAGCTTCGTTTACTAATCTGAAACTAGGTCAAATTTTACAGTAGCAAAACTTGTTTGAGTTGGTTAAACGGGAAGAGGGTTTCGAGATGAAACTCCAGGCGCTTGAATCGCCTGACTCCGTTAAACGAGCAAAAAGATAAATAGAAACTAAGATCGGATTAGAAATCACGATCAGAAAAATCACGGAATAAATCCGATAAAAGAAAACTCACGAACAGACTAACGAACGAGTGTTCGTTAGCTGTAACTAACGGGCGAAAACCGTTCGTTAAAACGAACATACGGACGAACGTCCGCTAACTAGAAGAACCGAAAAAAAACCGGCGAATGCAAAAAAACGGATACAGGCTTTCTGAAAAAAAACCGAACGGTCTTTATAAAAAAACGGCGGCGGGGCGCGGTGGCTACCTCCGGCGAGAGGGCTCCAGCGAGGCGGGGTGCGGGGCGGCAGCTCGCGGGGTGGCGGGGCTTGGCGGCGGCTGCGGCGGCGGCTGCGCGCGGCAGGGGCAGCGGGGCTAGGCGGCGGCGGCGCTAGGCGGTGGCGGCTCCGACGGCGAGCGCGGGCAGCGGCGGCTGCGCGAGGCGGCGGCGGTTGCGGGCGGCAGGGTTGGCGGCGGCGGTGGTGGTGTTGGGGCGGGGGTGGCGATGTATATAAAGGCGCAGGGGCGGCGACTTGGAGGAGGGGACAAGGTGCGGCGGAGGCGGAGTCCAACTCGGACTCCTGTCCGAGTGGCGGCGGCGGCGGCGGCGCGCGCGCGCGCAGGAGGCGGCGGTGGCCTGGCGCGGCTGGGCCTTAGGCCCAGTCGGCGCATAACCTTTTTTTTAAACTTCGCCGACCGAAATAAAATCCTAGAAAAAAATAAATAAAAACCTAAAAATGCCAAAACAATTTTTCACCGTCTAAATAAAATATTTAGAACAAGATGAACATTTTCTTGGCCCTAAAATGCAATTTTGAAAAACATGCAATTTTCTAATGCAAATAAAATCCGAATAAAATAAAATAAAAAAATCAATTTAATGATTTTAATATTTTTCCTCCAATATTTCATTTATTTTGGAGAAGTCATATTATCTCCTCTCTTTAATTTTTAATGTGAAATATTTTTCAGAGAGAAATAATTAAAATCAAATCCTCTTTTCATTATTTGATAAAATAATCAAATATGAAGACCGGGAAATCCCCAACTCTCTCTGAGGGTCCTTGAGCTGCTTATGATTTCGAGGATTACGGAACGGAAAAGCAATAGAACATGATATGCATGGATGATCTATGTATAACATTCCAAATTGAAAATTTGGGATGTTACAGAGTAGGCGAGGGAAGGAAGAGGAAAGAGGGAGGAAGGAAAGGGGGGTCCGACCCCCCTCCCAATCCGGATTGGTCTTGGGGGGTGCGCCACCTCCCTTGCTCCTTTCCCCTCTGAGGGAGTCCTGGGTTAGGGGGTGTTCGGATAGCCGGACTATACCTTCAGCCGGACTCCTGGGCTATGAAGATACAAGATTGAAGACTTCGTCCCATGTCCGGAAGGGACTTTCCTTGGTGTGGAAGGCAAGCTTGGCGATACCGATATGTAGATCTCCTACCATTGTAACCAACTCTATGTAACCCTAACCCTATCCGGTGTCTATATAAACCGGAGGGTTTTAGTCCGTAGGACGACATAGACAACAATAATCATACCATAGGCTAGCTTCTAGAGTTTAGCCTCCTCGATCTCGTGGTAGATCTACTCTTGTACTACCCATATCATCAATATTAATCAAAGATGACATAGGGTTTTACCTCCATCGAGAGGGCCCGAACCTGGGTAAAACTTCGTGTCCCTTGCCTCCTGTTACCATCCGGCCTAGACGCACAGTTCGGGACCCCCTACCCGAGATCCGCCGGTTTTGACACCGACATTGGTGCTTTCATTGAGAGTTCCTCTATGTCGTCGCTGTCAGGCTCGATGGCTCCTACAATCATCGATAGCGATGCAGTCCTGGGTGAGACCTTCCTCCCCGGACAGATCTTCGTCTTCGGCGGCTTTGCACTGCGGGCCAATTCGCTTGGCCGTCTGGAGCAGATCGAAAGCTACGCCCCTGGCCGTCAGGTCAGATTAGGAAGTTTAAACTACACGGCTGACATCCGCGGGGACTTGATCTTTGACGGATTCGAGCCACTGTCGAGCGCGCCACACTGTCACGACGAGCATGATCTAGCTCTGCCGCCGAACAGTGCCCTGGAGGCCGCACCCGCATCGGCTCCGACCCTTAATTCGGAGCCAACTGCGCCGATCGAGGACGGGTGGTTGGACGCCACCCCGGGGACTGCGACCCCAACGGCGATTGAGCCGAACACCAGCCCCGTACTCTGCGAGACTCATGACTCCAAGGAGCCGGACTCCTCTCCGGACTCCGAACCCTCCGCGCCCCTGCCGATCGAATCCGATTGGGCGCCGATCATGGAGTTCACTGCCGCAGACATCTTTCAGCACTCGCCTTTCGGTGATATCCTGAAGTCACTGAAGTCTCTCTCTTTATCAGGAGAGCCCTGGCCGGACTACGGTCAGCAAGGTTGGGGTACGGCTGATGAATAAATTCAAAGCCCACCCACCACCCACTTCGTAGCCACTGTCAACGACTTAACCGACATGCTCGACTTCGACTCCGAAGACATCGACGGTATGGACGCTGATGAAGGAGATGATGAAGAACCAGCGCCTACTAGGCCCTGGAAAGCCACCTCGTCATATGACATATACATGGTGGACACCCCAAAAGAGGGAGATGGCGATGGAACAGCGGAGGATGACCCCTCCAAGAAACAGCCTAAGCGCCGGCGTCAGCGGCGCCGCTCACAATCCCGCCAAAACAAATACGGTGATTCCAGCACGGGAGATAATAATACTCCGGAAAGTGCCAAAGAAAACCCCCTCCAGCAAGACTTAGCACAGGAGGATGGAGAAACCAGCCCTCATGAGAGAGCGGCAGACAGAGAGGTCGAGGACGATAATTATATGCCTCCCTCCGAAGACGAGGCAAGCCTCGACAACGACAAATTCGCCGTGCCAGAGGATCCCGTTGAGCAAGAGCGTTTTCAATGCAGGCTTATGGCCACGGCAAGAAGCCTCAAGAAAAAACAGCAACAACTTAGAGCTGATCAAGATTTGCTGGTTGACAGATGGACTGAAGTCCTTGCGGCCGAAGAGCATAAACTCGAACGCCCCTCCAAGAGCTACCCAAAGCGCAGGTTGCTACCCCGATTAGAGGAGGAAGCACTTGATGCGGCCGACCGGCCACCTCGTGGCTGCGACAGAGAGGCGTCCCGGCCCTCCACTCAAGCCGCACCCCGTACCAAGGCACGGGAATATGCGCCGGACTTACGAGACATGTTGGAGGACAAGGCAAGGCAAACACGCTTGATCTACGGATCGCGTGGGCGCCCCACGGCTCGAGACGGTAACCATCACGCCGGCCACAAATTCGGCAGGGCCGAACACAGCTCATTGGAGCTACGTCATGATATTGCCCAGTACAGAGGCGCCGCACACCCACTATGCTTTACAGAAGAAATAATGGATCATCAAATCCCCGAGGGTTTCAAACCCGTAAACATCGAATCATATGATGGCACAACAGATCCTGCGGTATGGATCGAGGATTATCTCCTTCATATCCACATGGCCCGCGGCGACGATTTCCACGCCATCAAATACCTCCCACTCAAGCTTAAAGGACCAGCTCGGCATTGGCTTAACAGCTTGCCAATAGGATCAATCAATTCTTGGGAGCACCTGGAAGCCGCATTCCTCGACAATTTCCAGGGCACTTATGTGTGACCCCCAGATGCCGATGACCTAAGTCACGTAATTCAGCAGCCAGAGGAATCGGCCTGGCAATTTTGGACACGGTTCCTAACAAAGAAAAATCAAATAGTCGACTGTCCGGACGCTGAGGCCCTAGCAGCCTTCAAGCACAATATCCGTGACGAGTGGCTGGCCCGGCACCTTGGACAGGAAAATCCGAAATCTATGGCAGCACTCACGACACTCATGACCCGCTTTTGCGTAGGAGAAGACAGCTGGCTTGCTCGTAGCAACAATATGACCAAGAACCCTAGTAATTCGGACACCAGGGATAGTAGTGGCAGGTCGCGTCGCAACAAGCAGAAGCGCCGCATTAACGGTGACAATGCTGAGGATATGACAGTTAATGCCGGATTCAGAGGCTCTAATCCGGTCAGCGGAGAAAGCCATTCAAAAGGAATACTAGGGGCCCGTCCAGTTTGGACCGAATACTCGACCGCTTGTGCCAGATACATGGCACACCCGAAAAGCCGGCCAATCACACCAACATGGATTGTTGGGTGTTCAAGCAGGCAGGCAAGTTAAACGCCGAAAATGAAGACAAGGGGCTGCATAGCGATGACAACGAGGAGCCCCGGCGGCCGAACAACAGTGGACAGAAGGGTTTCCCCCCACAAGTGCGGACGGTGAACATGATATACGCAACCCACGTCCCCAAAAGGGAGCGGAAGCGCGTGTTAAGGGACGTATACGCGGTAGAGCCAGACACCCCAAAGTTCAACCCATGGTCCTCCTGCCCGATCACCTTTGATCGAAGGGACCATCCCACTAGCATCAGTCATGGCGGATTCACCGAATTTGTCCTAGACCCAATTATTGACGGATTTCATCTCACTAGAGTCCTTATGGACGGCGGCAACAGCCTGAACCTGCTTTACCAGGATACAGTGCAGAAAATGGGCATAGATCCCTCGAGGATTAAGCCCACCAAAACGACCTTTAAAGGCGTAATACCAGGTGTAGAGGCCAACTGTACAGGCTCAGCCACACTTGAAGTGGTCTTCGGATCTCCGGATAATTTCCGAAGCGAGGAGTTAATCTTCGACATAGTCCCGTTTCGCAGTGGTTATCATGCACTGCTCGGGCGAACCGCATTCGCTAAGTTCAATGCGGTACCGCACTACGCATACCTTAAGCTCAAGATGCCAGGCCCTCGAGGAGTAATTACGGTCAATGGAAACACCGAACGCTCCCTCCGAACGCAGGAGCACACGGCGGCCCTTGCAGCGGAAGTACAAAGCAGCCTCTCCAGGAAGTTCTCCAGTCCGGCCACTAAACGACCGGACACCGTCAAGCGCGCCCGGAGTAACCTACAACAAGACCTCCTGGCACGATCCGAGCAGGCGTAGCAATGCGGCCCCAACCCCAACCCTCGCAAAAAGGCGACGCCAGTACTTCGCGTACATAACTACGCTCTAGAGATACCATGGGTACAGGGGGAGGGGCACCATCACGGCACGCCCAAAAATACGGCTTAAACCGTACCAGGGGCTGCCGATTTTTTTTAATTTTCTCTTACTTTCAGGACTCCATCCTTCGGAAGGCCTGTTCGGCAGTTCAATTGCCGCACAAACGATGCAAGAACCAGGGAAGCAGACAAGCCATGCCGCAGTATGAAACTCCCAGGTGGTCTCTATCACGAGCAGTATACCTGTTCCGCATACTATTCCGCAGCTTGCCCCTGGAACGGACATGTTAACTAGTCCAACCTTCCACTTATCGCATTATTTGTATCGTTCTGCTTTGATCGCAGCCCTTTTTAATAAACAATGCATAGCTTTCGTCTATTTTTGCATTACCTTTTTTCTTTATATATGTTCCTTAACGACATGTTGCACCCGTACACGTTGGTACGGCCAAAATACGCCAGGGGCTTTAGTACCCCTCAATATGGTGTCAGAAGTCCGAACACTTTAACAAGTGCGGCACCCCGAACTTATAGCATTATATGCATCGGCTCTGAATCATGTCTTGGGTCAATAGTTGGGTTTGCTCGGCTCCTATGTTTTGGTGCCTTACGTTCCGCTATATCGGCTAAGGTAGCACTAGGAGAACCACTGCGATTGTGCCCCAGTTGAGCTGGGTTGAGCACCTCAGTGGAGAAAGCTAAAACTAATTGTCTTGATGAAGCGAGAGCTGGTCGCTGTTCGAGAGGTTTTTCGAGTCCCTAAAGACTTATGCCGCTTAGGGCGAGGAGCCGGCTCTGTCCGGCCAAGGCGTGGATAGCGCCCCGAACTCGGTCTTCCGAATACCAGGGGCTCCGCCGAAATTTAAAATTATAGAATTCTATGGCTAAGTGAGAGTGTTCACGCATTATAGTCCGATTGCCTTGTTTGTTGGGCTGAGCGCCTCCCTCGAAGGACCCAAACATGGGAAAAAGAGCGCTCAGGTTTATCCCCGAACACCCCAGCACTAGCGGCATGGGGGCAGAAGCCGATGACTCGCCATCTCTCAGAATTGATAAACAGCCGCACAGAAGGTAATATTTTAAATTCCAACAGCATTGCTTAGCGCATGTAAACAAGTTTTCAGCGCAAAGGACAAAACGAGCAAGTTTCACTCAAAAATTACATCCCTAGAACATTCATCCGCCACAAGGCAGGCACCCTTCAGAACATCCTTATAGTAATTCTCGGGCTTGCGATGCTCTTTCCCCGGCGGTGGCCCGTCCTTCACCAGCTTCTCAGCATCCAGCTTGCCCCAGTGCACCTTAGCACGGGCAAGGGCCCTACGGGCACCTTCAATGCAGACGGAGCGCTTGATGACTTCGAGCCTTGGACAGGCCTCCACTAACCGCCGCACCAGCCCGAAATAGCTCCCAGGCAGAGCCCCTCCAGGCCACAGCCGAACAATGAGGCCCTTCATGGCCTGTTCGGCCGCCTTGTGGAGCTCGACCGGTTGCTTCAGCTGGTCGCTCAGGGGCACGGGGTGTCCGGCCTCAGTATACTGAGACCAGAACATCTTCTCTGTCGAGCTACCCTCCTCGGCTCGATAGAATGCGGCGGCATCAGACACACTCCGGGGAAGATCTATGAACGCTCCTGGAGAGCTCCGGATTCGGGTAAGTAACAAGTAACTCACATTTATGTGTTTGCTTTGCATAAAGAATGCCTTAACCGCCGCTATCTTCTTCACCTCATCGAACTCCTGGAGGGTCTTCTGGGATTCGGCCTTGGCAGACTTGGCATTTTCAATAGCCACCGCGAGCTCGGACGCTCGCGTCTTTGAGTCAAGCTCCAAACTCTCATGTTTTTCCAGAAGAGCCTGGAGCTCTTGCTGCACCTTGCCAACCTCGGCCTCATACTTCTCCCGCTCGGTGCACTCCGAGGCCGCCCTCTTCTCGGCCTCGACCAGCGCTTGCTTAAGGGTCGCCACTTCAGACGTGGCCCCTAAAATAGCCACGATAATCCTGTCATTCTTTGCAATTGCACCTTTTTATATATATATATATATATATTTAAAAACAAGGTATTTCTTACCTTCATTGTCCTTGAGCTGCTTCTTGGCACGCCCGAGCTCTTGCTCGGAACGCTCAAGGTTCTGCTTTAGCATGTCCACTTCCGCAGTCAGTGTGGCGGACGCAAGCAGGGAAGCCTGCATATGCATATTGACTCATTTTTGTTAGACTCCTGTGAATTCTATTTGATCCTCTATTCGGCTTTTCTTCCCGAATGCCAAACAGAGCATCAGGGGCTACTGTCTATGTGGTACTATTATTTACACATTCTTTACTTACCTCAAAGCCTGTCAAAAGGCTAGTACAAGCTTCAGTCAGTATGCTCTTGGCGGACTGAACCTTCTGGACCACCGCAATCATAATAGTGCGGTACTCCTCGTCGATGGAGGCGCCTTGGAGCGCCTCCAACATATTGTCCGGCGCCTCCGGTTGGACGGGGGCCGCCGGCACGGTGGACTTGCTCCTCTTGGAAGGAGGTCCCCCGCCGGACTCTGGAACCTTTAAAGGTTCCGGAGCGGTGTCCGGTCTAGAGCCGGACTTGGAGCCCTGAGGGTTTTCATCCCCTTTACTCCTGGAGTCCGGGAGGTCGCTGTCAGATTTCGGGTTCTGGCAGACCCTTGAGGATCAAACACTGGGGTGCGCATGGAGATTTCACCTTCTACCTACCTGCACCCCTCCGCCTCGCTGAGATCTAAGCTATGGAAAGAACAGCACAAGAGACACAGGGTTTATACTGGTTCGGGCCACCGTTGTGGTGTAACACCCTACTCCAGTGTGTGGTGTGGTGGATTGCCTCTTGGGCTAATGATGATGAGCAATACAAGGAAGAACAGCCTCGCGAGGGTCTGCTCTTGGCTGTGGGGATGAACTGCTAGGAGGAGTTCAGTCACCCTTCTCTCTCTCTCTTCTCGATTCTCTCTCTGATTTCCGATCCTCTCTCTGATTTCCCCTCCCTTCACCCTGCGGGTGGCTAGTCCTATTTATATGCAAAGGCCCTGGGCCTCTTCCCAAATATTGAGCGGGAAGGGCGCCAACAATTGGCCATTTTGAAGGGGAACATCTGGTACACTTATCCTGACTAAAGTTGGTCCTCGCCTGCCAAAGGCTCTGGTGGTGACGCTGGCTTGGGCTCCACAATGACTTCCTTCCTGCCGTTGGACTGGTCTTGGTCTCATTGCACCGAAACGGGTGTCTTTGCTTGATGCTCTCGCCTGCGCTTGCTCCCTTTGCACCAAAGAGGAAGGGAGGACACTGCGCGGGCTGGCACCCGCCTGGTGCCCCCGGTCGTCATGGATTGCGTCACGGGCACCTCGTGAGGTACCCCGCCTTGATCTCTCCGCCTCCTCGTGAGCCAGCCTGACAAGGCCGCGCCTGAGGAAGCTCCGCGTCGTCCGTCCCGTGAGGCTTGGCCCCTCGCGAGGGTCTTGGGTTTGTGTTGGTGAAGATGGGCCGTGCTGGGCCCCCCCTTTGAGCCACGCCGCAGGCCGCAGGCAGGCAAGTCTGGGGACCCCCGTTCCCAGAACGCCGACAGTAGCCCCCGGGCCCAAGGCGCGCCCGGACTTGGCCGTGCAGGGAGGCGAAAGGGCAAGGGCGAAGCGCCGTGGGCCCTAACAGCCTGCGGCCTTGGGCGCCGCATGGCGGTTGATTGGACGTGGGCGCCTCAGCAACTGCGTGAGTTGATAAAGGAGCGGCATCTACCCAGGCATTGCTTTTTGCTTTCTCCGGTTGCTGCTCAGATCCCCTTTCTTGCGCCTCTCCTTCCTTCCTCCAAAATTTCTAGATCTACTCTGACCGCGTCACCTAGGAAGCCATGGCGCCTCGTCAGTCCCCGGCCGGAGCTTGGTACTCGTCTGCCCTGGACTCGCCGAATGTGTCGGAGGCGAGCCTCGCCCGGTTGCGCCGGATGGCGGCGGCGCAGGGCATTGACAGTGCGAAGGTGTTCAAGGCTAGCTCCGCCACCCCTGAGGGCCAAGGGAGCACCTTCTATCCGTTCTTTGTAAGCGCTATTGTTGCTGGCCTGGTGCCTCCCTTCTCCGAGTTCTTCTTCTCTGTCCTCCACCATTATAAGCTACAGGCTCTGCATCTCCACCCCAACTCCGTCCTTCTCCTAGCAATCTTCGCCTATTACTGCGGGGCTCACGTAGGGGTGCAGCCCTCGGTGGCCTTGCTACGCCACTATTTCTACCTCCGGACCTCTCGCGGTCCTGCTTCCGCGTGCGCAAGCTTCATCGCATACGGCGGCGCCATTGCCATTTCGAACCCCGGGAAAAGGATTGAGGGCTTCAGGAGCAAGTGGGTCTTGGCAGATGCTGGGTGCATCCACCCTCAGCTGATCTTGCCCATGGAGCAACCCACGAGCTCCAGCGATTGGGGTCGAGCGGAGCTCGCGGACCCCCGTGCGAAGCTGGTGTTGGAGAAGATGGACGCGGATCTGAGGCCGGCCAACATGGCGGCGGCGAAGCTGACCGGCGCATCGCTACTGAGGGAATTCCTGGAGCACCAGCTGGCTCTGCTTCGGCAGTACTCACTTCCGATGTGGAGGCCCCATCCGAGCCCCGCGGCCTTGGCCGACGGAGATCTGGCTGCGGTCCTCCAATCTCCGGTCGGGGGCGATGTGGCGAGGTTGGAGGCCGCCCCTACGCCCTTGTTCCTCCGCGATGACTGGGAGCAGGTAGTGGAGTCCATGCCTGTCTTCAACGGGGACGGGCCCGTGCCCATAGAAACTCCCGGGGAATCGGTGGACGTGTCCTCCGACGACTCCAGCGAAGAGGAGGAAGGAGGGGAGCGGGAAAAAGGGCCTGACTCCGAGGCGACTGACGGAGAGTCGAGGGCTCCCCTCCCCTGGCGCAGGTCCCGCATTCTCCGCCTCTCTCCGAGCGATGACGACGAGGATGATGACGAGCAGGACGGCGGAAGCTTGCCCTCGATCCCGAAGAAGGACAGGACCGGGCTGATCTCCCGCGGGTCTGTCCCGGCCCCGAGGCGGACCGCAGACGCGCCTTCCGCTTCCAAGCTTCCCGAGGTTGACCCTTCCAGCCGGCTTTCGGGCTTCAAATTTGGCCGGAGGCCTCTTGAGCTCACTGGCGACGACCCGTAAGTGCTTGATTCTTGTCTTTATTTCTTGTTCTGCTTCTGAGGCTTGACGTCCGCATCTCTTGGATAGGCTGGCGCCCACCGCAAAGAAGCCGAAGGGAGCTCCTGAGGTTCCATCCGTGGCAGCGCCTCTGCCCGCGAAGGAAGGTGACCGCAACGCACGGGCTTCTCATGCCCGGTCGTCCTCGCGAGGCCTGGCTGAGCCGGCTGGGGCGGGCTCAGCTCCCATGGCCCAAGTGACTCCCGAGGTGCCTTTGCCTGCTGCCGCCACTTCAGCCGTTGGGGTGCAGCAAGCTTCGCCTCAGGATGCTGTGGTCGCGCTGCCGCCTTCTCCTCCTACTCCACCGACTGCTATCTCTCCGACTCCTCCTGCCGTTCTGGATCGTGCTGTCGCTGAGCTAGACCGGCTGCGGCAGGATCTACTTGGCGCCGACCCTCGCTTGGTGGCCGAGCACTTGGAGCTGGCTTCAGGATGGATTCGCTCCGACGCTTCGATTCGGGCGGCGCTGGTCCAGGCCTCGACGGCTTGCGATGAGGAGAGTTAGGCCATCCTTGAGGCGAAGGCTGCACGTGACGCAGCCCTGGGGGAGGTGGTCGACGTCCGTGGTCGCTGCAAGGCACTGGAGGATGAGCTGCAAGGCCTGCGGGACCAGCTCGTGAAAGAGGTCCGCCTTCGCCAACAGCAGGAAGAAGGTGTGAAGGCTCACGAGGCGGCCGTCGAGGGCCGGGAGGCCAAGCTCAGGAAGCGCCGTGACCGCCTAGGCGCGTTGGAGCAGGAGTTGGGGGCAAGGAAGGTCGAGCTGGATGACAAGGCCCAGGTTCTTGCCGAGGACCGCATGGCCTTCGCGGAGATGGAGGCGAAGGCTCGCTCCTCGCAGAGGATGCTTTACGACAGCGGGCTGGAGAGCCCGCTGGCTGGCGCCGAGGACGGCCCATCCAAGCTGCTTCCCTTCCTGGTTCACGCTCTTGAAGATATCGCCCTTGGCCTTGGCCCCACGGCCGAGGCCGGGGCGCGTGTCCTGTCTTCTGCAGCGCTGATGCGGGTCCTCACCCACATCTACCTTCGCGATCCCGGCGTCGACCTCGATAGCCTGCTGGAGCCATTAAGCGGCGAGCGTGCCGCTGCCGAGGCCGTGAAGGGTCACGCGGAGGCTCTGCTGGGGAAGTTCCGGGCCTTCAGCACCAAGCCGAAGCAAGGCGCTGCCGACCCCGCTGCTCCATGAGGCGAACCCACTCCGCGCTGCTCCACCGCCGACTAGTGACTCCGTTGTGGCTCCTGTCCTGCCTTTAATTCCTGCACATGTATCATGCCTTGGGGAGGCGTTTAAACTTGTGTTTGGCATTGAGATAACAGTGTGGACTATAATATTTGCTTTTGAATTCCTTGAAATTTGCGCTTTTCCTTCCTACTTGCTTATGTTCTATGCCGGCAGAGCCCGACCCCGCGCATACCTCACCCAGCGTTAGTCCCGACCGGAAACCAGGACAGGGCCAAGGAGTGAGGGGCTACGTGACAAGTTAGGCTCCTGAGTCATGATGCTCAGGAGTCCCCCTTGGCGCACGAACAGCAAGTAGGGAGGTATGATGTGGGTGGATCTACCGTTCTACGTCTGCAGAGCCCGGCCGCGCGCATACCTCAACCGCCGTTAGCCTTTCGGAACTAAGGAGTGAGGGGCTACGTGACCAGTTAGGCTCCTGAGTCGCGATGCTCAAGAGTCCCCCTTGACGCTCATACAACCTTCGTACCTTGGCTCCGCTCGGGGAGAGACGCGCGACGAACCAGGCCCAGGGGGGCCTGGCTGGGTGGCGTGCGTCTGGGCGTGACCTAGGCGCAGCCCCCGTGCCCAGCCCCCTCGCGCGGCACTCCCGGGGGGAGGCGTTACGATGAGGCTAGACACTGAGCTCTGGGCTCCCAGAGGTTGATGCGGCCCGGGGCCGCCCTCAGTTGTTTATCACCAGCGCGGAGCATAGCGCTTCCGTATGTGTACGGGCATAGCCGCTCCTCGGCAGTGTCGTCAGCCAGCGCGGAGCATGGTGCTTCCACTGGTACGTGGGAGGGGGCTCCCCTTCGGGAGGAGCCCCCGGGGCGTGTACAGCCCCACCCTGACACGTGGCTGGCACGGTAGGGCCTGGCGAGGTGTATCTGGGCACCCGTGAGCCAGCGCGGGACTCACGGGGCCCTACCTCTAGGCGGCTTGCGCCTGGAACTGGGCCTTATCTTGTGATGTGTCCCTGCAAATTTGGTTAGATGCCGGCACTCTATGTCCTCGGGTCCCGGCCCTCGAGCTGGTCTCAGCCGTCGCTGGTATGCCAGGTCGCGATGTCGTGGACAAGGCCAGAGGGTGAGGGCTGGAGAGCCAGTAAGAGCCCTGAGTCGCGATGCTCAGGTACCCCCCTTTAACGTGCAAGTGGTTGGCATGGAGAAGAAGAGGTGCCGTGGACAGGCATCAAATAATCAAGCATGGCGGGTCGAATGCATAGCCGGAAATAAATGCAAAAGGGGTACATGCCGCTCGGTCTGGCCCGAGCGACTTGGGGGATGATGCAGCCAGAGGGGCGCCCCCAATAAGGTAAGCTAACAACATGGAATAAAAGGGATACATGCCGCAGGGATGGACCCATGCGGCCTGGGAATAATGCAGCCCTGGGGGGCGCTCCCAGCTGGAAGTGAAACTTCAAAGATGTCACCTGATGATGTTGAGAACGAAGGAGTGTTGGTGTAGCAGACTCGGTGGGTTGCGGAAGGCGATCCTCACGAGCCCCCAGGCCCAGTGGCCTCGGGAGGCTCCGGAGGCGCTAGTGGTTCCTTGCGGACTATCTCCATCTCCGCCAGGGCTGTGGAACGCTTGGCCTCTTGAGCCTCCATGATGCCCCTCATGAGGCATTGGTACGTGGCAGCCGCGTTCGGCAAGCCGTAAGGCATGCGAACGTAACTGTGGGGTGGACCTTCGCAGCACCCCACTCGCGAGGGCCAGAGGCGCTCCAGAGAGGCGACTCGATTGAGCCCTGGTATGTCGATGCAGACGCGCAGCCCACCATCCTCGCCTGGATGGGGAGCCACAGCTGGTAGGCGGCGGCTGCCTCTCATGACTCTTGACTCCTGTAGCTCCTGAATGGCCTTGCTGACGAACTCCTGAGGGTCTGGCTCTCCTTGCTTTACTCCTTCCTGAGGGAAACGTGCTCCGAAACACGCCTCCATGTGGTGCCCAAGCGCCTCCCTCGTGACCTTAGCCAGGTCGGTGGCCCTCTAGGGGAGAGCCCCCGAGCCCTGCCTGAGGAGGGCGCCGGGCGCACTTTCCTATGCGACGGAAGGAGGTTCCCCCTGGCAGGTGCGGGCCCTGAGGGGCCTGCCTCCTGAGGGGCTGGGCCGGACGATGTCTTCTTCTTCTTGGGGGTGGTCTCGGGAAGCCTCCTGCTTCCGCTATCCGGGTCTTCCAGTGACGCGGCCTGAAAGGCTCATTCCAGGGAACACACCGCGTCCTTCTCTTCACAGGGCACCATGATGACTCCGCCACTTCCTGGCATCTTGAGGATGTTGTAGCCGTGGTGAGTTACGGCCATGAACTTGGACAGCGCTGGGTACCCAAGGATGGCGTTGTACGGCAGGCGAATGTGAGCGACGTCGAAGTCGATGAGCTCGGTGCGGTAGTTGTCGCGTGCCCCGAAGGTGACTGGGAGGCAGACCTGCCCAATCGGGACCGTGGAGCCGTCGGTGACTCCGGAGAAAGGCTTGGTCGGCTGAAGCTGGTTGTAGGGCACTTGGAGATTGTTGATTGTTTCCACGGACAGGACATTGAGCCCTGCCCCGCCATCAATGAGGGTCCTGGTGACCACCACGTTGCTGATGA
Organism: Triticum urartu; assembly: GCF_056163025.1. Lineage (NCBI taxonomy): Eukaryota > Viridiplantae > Streptophyta > Magnoliopsida > Poales > Poaceae > Triticum > Triticum urartu. Next base: position 344,775,861 of record NC_141879.1, on the reverse strand, counting down.
TTGGGGAACAAAGCATGGGGAGTACTTCGGCTGTAGCTGCACACTTGAGCTGATCTGCTGAGCTGAACGTGATGGCGCAGGCCAACCACCTGAGAGGGCGCGTGGCTTCCAGCTTGGGAAGGACTGCATTCACTTCGCGGGTGAACTGCTTGAAGATGCATTGAGAGGCTGGGGCTTGAGCCCCGCCCAGGATGCAGGCGACTGCGCGCGGATCCTGGAAGCCCCCAGCCCCCTCGTCCTGATGGCGGTCCTTGTTTCTCCTTGGCTACGGCGGCAGCGGAGGGAGGCCTACGTTGCCTTGCGGGCGATCCTCGCGAGGCTGATCCCTCCAGTCTCCCTCGCGAGGCGGGTCTTGCCAGCGATCCTCGCGAGGTTGATCGCGCCACCCTTGGCGCGGGCCGCGGTCTTCCCAGTGTCCTGCGTTCCTTCCTCCTCCTCGTCCGTAGCCCCGGTCGCTGCGGTCGGGGCGACGGCCGATCCTTCCTTCTCGCACGGCTCGGAGCTCTTGACATTCGTTGGTGTTGTGGGTGTGGAGGTCGTGGTACACACAGTACCGACTGCCCTTGGGAGGTTCGGGCAGATCTCTGCCCCGCTTGGTGTCTGGTTCTGCCGCGAGCACGGCAGCCCCCTTGTGCTTCACATCCTCGGCCTTGGGCTTCTTCTCTTCTGGGTCTGCAGCAGGCAGCAGGAGGAGGGAGAGACGCCCTTCCTCAGCCCGGGCGCACTTGGTTGCCAAGTTGAACAACTCCAAGGAAGTGCACAGGTCTTCATGCATCGCCAGCTCCTCCTTCATCTTGACATCGCGCACGCCGTCGGAGAAGGCTGAGATGATGGCCTCCTCGGTCACCTTGGGAATCTTGAGGCGTGCATTGTTGAAGCGCTGGATGTACTTCTGCAGGGTCTCTCCGGGTTGTTGCTTGATGCGGCGCATGTCGCTCACGGCGGGTGGCCAGTCACGAGTACCTTGGAAATTGGCGATGAAGTGGGTGCGCATCTCGTCCCAGGAGGAGATCGTGCCTGGGGCCAGGTTCAGGAGCCAGGTGCGGGCCCCGTCCTTGAGCGCCATGGGAAACCAGTTCGCCATGACCTTCTCATCTCCGTTGGCAGCTTCGATGCCCAGCTCATAGAGCTGGAGGAACTCCGCAGGGTCGGCCGTGCCGTCGTAACAAGGAGGCAGGTCTGGCTTGAACTTGCCGGGCCACGCGACGCTGCGTAGCTCGGCGGTGAATGCACGGCAGCCTTCTGTGGCCACGGGACGCCTTGGGTGACGAAGAGCTTGGTCTTGCATGCCCCCACGCGCTGCAGCTAGGAGCAGCGCGGGGTCTTGACGCGCGGGAGCAGGAGCATGGTCGCGACGTGCTGGAGCAAGGAGCGCCTGGGCAGCTTCTTGCGGGCGAGGGACTTCTTGGCAGCTCTGCTCTTGCCGCGCTGGCACCTGATGGAGCGGGTTCCGCCCAGGGGCCACGCGCCTTGGAGCCATGGCGCCTTCTTGAGGAGGAGGCGGCCGGGGCGCCGCCGGAGCTTCGTCGCTTGTGCGGGGCGGGGTGCGGTGCAGCGGAACGGACGGCGCAGGAGAGCCCCCTGCGGCGCGGACGAGCTCGGCGACGCGGTCGAGCCATTCTTCGTAGACGTCGTCGATGGGACGGTAGCGCAAGAGCTCATTTGCCGCGATGAGCGCAGCTCGAGCCTCCATGGGTGCGAAGAGCGCGTAGGACGAAGAACCAGCTGGGGTGATCGAGGGAGTAGCGGTGCGGCCGTCTTGCCGCACGGACGGATGCTGAGACGATGCTTGCTGCTCGTCCCCCACCGGGCCGGTGGCGGCGTTGACGGCAGGTGACGGGGAACGGCGAGGACGCCCACCGACAGGAGCCGTCTGGGCGACGCGGGAAGCGAGAGCGGCCCGGCGCTCGGCGTGGGCCCGATGAGCGTCAGACCTGGACGCGATGGTCGGAGGAGAACGGGGTGGTGGGAGACGAATTCCGGCGCACCCCTACCTGGTGCGCCAAATGTCGGATTTCGGGTTCCGGCAGACCCTTGAGGTTCGAACATTGGGTGCGCGCGGAGATTTCGCCTTCTACCTACCTGCACCCCTCCGCCTCGCTGAGATCTAAGCTATGGAAAGAACAGCACAAGAGACACAGGGTTTATACTGGTTCGGGCCACCGTTGTGGTGTAACACCCTACTTCAGTGTGTGGTGTGGTGGATTGCCTCTTGGGCTGATGATGATGAGCAATATAAGGAAGAACAGCCTCGTGAGGGTCTGCTCTTGGCTGTGGGGATGAACTGCTAGGAGTAGTTCAGTCACCCTTCTCTCTCTCTCTTCTCGATTCTCTCTGATTTCCGATCCTCTCTCTGATTTCCCCTCCCTTCACCCTGTGGGTGGATAGTCCTATTTATAGGCAAAGGCCCTGGGCCTCTTCCCAAATATTGAGCGGGAAGGGCGCCAACAATTTGCCATTTTGAAGGGGAACATCTGGTACACTTATCCTGACTAAAGTTGGTCCTCGCCTGCCAAAGGCTCTGGTGGTGACGCTGGCTTGGGCACCACAATGACTTCCTTCCTGCCGTTGGACTGGTCTTGGTCTCGTTGCACCGAAACGGGTGCCTTTGCTTGATGCTCTCGCCTGCGCTTGCTCCCTTTGCACCAAAGAGGAAAGGAGGACACTGCGCGGGCTGGCGCCCGCCTGGCGCCCTTGGTCGTCATGGCTTGCGTCACGGGCACCTCGTGAGGTACCCCGCCATGATCTCTCCGCCTCCTCGCGAGCCAGCCTGATGTGGCCACGCCTGAGGAAGCTCCGTGTCGTCCGCCCCGCGAGGCTTGGCCCCTCGCGAGGGTCTTGGGTTTGCATCGATGAAGACGGGCCATGCTGGGCCCCCTTTGAGCCACGCCGCAGGCTGCAGGTAGGCAAGTCTGGGGACCCCTGTTCCCAGAACGCCGACAGTCGCCTTGCAACACCTCCAGGACTACCTCCTCCTGGCTTGGAACCTGTTGGGACAACACTTCGGTGTCGTCCGTAGGGCGGGGGGAGGAAGCCGTTGGAAGTGAGTTCACATCCGACGAGTCAAGTGAGCCGCTCGACGAGGCGTCGAGCCGGTCTTTGGGTGGGCTGCATAAACATATTCGACGTAAGGGAAAGTTGTGCGATAAACGAATACTATGAATTACTCTGGTATCCGGATACTTACGATTTTGCCAGGGGCTTGGCCCTGGGCTGCCACTCCTCTCCGCCGTCGGTGTCGGTGGAGTAGTCCGAAGGAAGGGTTTTCCCCTTCTTGGACCCTCCGGCCTCCCCAGAGAGGGCGGCCTTCCTTTTCTTCTATCCTCCCGCTGGAGGGGGAGAGTTCTCCTCTTCTTCCTCCTCGTCTTCACGGGAGGAATGCGCCTCGGAACCATCGGATGATGGATCCGACACCTCCTGGCGCCGGGCACTCTTTCGAGTCCCCGCGGCCTTTTTCGCGGCCTTCTTCTCCGGCACCACATAGGGTGCCGGAACCAGCAGCTTCGCCAAGCGAGCATCCGCTGGGCCTTCGGGCAAAGGAGCCAGACAGTTGATCTGTCCGGACGTCCCTGCCAATCCTGTCAAAGGTAAGGGAGCTTAGATCCCGCATGGAGTCAAACTATGAAAAACTAATACCCTGTAAAAGGAAAAAAACAGCTTACCGCGAGAGCGTGACGCTGCGCACTGAATCCGCGATCCTCGGTAGCGGATGCGGGAGCCTCGGCGCCTTTGAAAAGCACCTTCCAGGCATCTTCGTATGTCGTGTCGAAGAGCCTTCTCATAGTTTGGTGCCGCGCCGGGTCGAACTCCCACAGGTTGAAAGCCCGTTGTTGACACGGGAGGATCAGGCGGATGAGCATAACCTGGACTACGTTGACAAGTTTGAGCTTCTTGTCCGCCAGGGTTTGGATGCATGTTTGGAGTCCGGTCAGCTCTCCTTTTTTACCCCAAGACAGGCCCGTCTCCTTCGAGGAGGTGAGCCGCGTGGGGGGTCCGGATCGAAACTCGGGGGGTGCGACCCATTCGGCGTCATGCGGCTCGGTGATGTGAAACCACCCCGATTGCCACCCCTTCAGGGTCTCCACAAAGGAGCCCTCGAGCCATAGGACGTTGGCCATCTTGCCCACCATGGCGCCTCCGCACTCCACCTGGTTGCCGCGCACCACCTTCGGCTTGACGTTGAAAGTCTTGAGCCATAGGCCAAAATGGGGGCGGATGCGGAGGAAGGCCTCGCACACGACGATAAACGCCGAGATGTTGAGGACGAAGTTCGGGGCCAGATCGTGGAAATCCAGGCCGTAGTAGAACATGAGCCCCCGGACAAATGGGTGGAGAGGGAAGCCCAGTCCGCGGAGGAAATGGGGAGGAACACCACCCTCTCATGGGGCCTAGGGGTGGGGATGAGCTGCCCCTTTTCGGGGAGCCGGTACGCGATGTCGTTAGACAGGTATCCGGCCTTCCTCAGCTTTTTGATATGTCCCTCCGTGACGGAGGAGACCATCCACTTGCCTCCCGCTCCGGACATGGCTGGAGAAGGTTGAGGTGGGGAGTGCGGACTTGGGCGCTGGAGCTCGAGTGCGCAAGAATGGATAGGCGAAGGAGGAAGAAGGCGTAGGTGAAAAGGTGGATCCTTATCCTCTTATATGGGTGGACGCAACTACATGTCCCCACCAGCCTGGTAAAACTCTCTTATCTCCAAGCGCCGTAATCAATGGCGCGGTTGGGTTACCCATGCGCGTATTGATGAGAATCCCGGGATAAGGGGACACGATCTCTGCTTTAACAAGACGTGCCAAGGAAACCGCCTCGCATGACGCGCTGAGGTGGGATAATGAAACGACTCGGATAAAGGCTTGGTCGTGGTGTGTCACGCTACGGAATACATCAGCAGATTAGATTTGTGTAAATATTATTCTCTCTATGGCAATATGTGGAAACTTATTTTGCAAAGCCGGACACTATCTTTGTGTTCAAAATCTTCTATGAAGTACTTGGAGGAGGAACCCGCCTTGCAATGCCGAAGACAATCTGCGCGCCGGACTCGTCGTCATTGAAGCCTAGTTCAGGGGCTACTAAGGGAGTCTTGGGTTAGGGGGTGTTTGGATAGTCGGACTATACCTTCAGCCAGACTACTGGGCTATGAAGATACAAGATTGAAGACTTCGTCCCGTGTCCGGAAGGGACTTTCCTTGGCGCGGAAGGCATGCTTGGCGATACGGATATGTAGATCTCCTACCATTGTAACCGACTCTATGTAACCCTAACCCTATCTGATGTCTATATAAACCGGAGGGTTTTAGTCCGTAGGACGACATAGACAACAATAATCATACCATAGGGTAGCTTCTAGGGTTTAGCCTCCTCGATCTCGTAGTAGATCTACTCTTGTACTACCCATATCATCAATATTAATCAAGCAGGACGTAGGGTTTTACCTCCATCGAGAGGGCCCGAACCTGGGTAAAACTTCGTGTCCCTTGCCTCCTGTTACCATCCGGCCTAGACGAACAGTTCGGGACCCCCTACCCGAGATCCGCCGGTTTTGACACCGACACCCTCCTTTCCACTAAAGCCCAATAAGGCCCATATACCTCCCGGGGGGTTTCGATAACCTCCTAGTGCTCCGGTATATTCCCGATCTCACCCGGAACCATTCCTGTATCCAAATATAGTCGTCCAATATATCGATCTTCATGTCTCGATCATTTCGAGACTCCTCATCATGTCTGTGATCATATTCGAGACTCTGAACTACCTTCGGTACATCAAAACACAAAAACTCATAATACGATCGTCACCGAACTTTAAGCGTGCGGACCCTGCGGGTTCGAGAACTATGTAGACATGACCGAGACACGTCTCCTGTCAATAACAAATAGCGGAACCTGGATGCTCATATTGGCTCCCACATATTCTACGAAGATCTTTATCAGTCAAACTGCATAACAACATACGTTGTTCCCTTTGTCATCGGTATGATACTTACCCGAGATTCGATCGTCGGTATCTCAATACCTAGTTCAATCTTGTTACCGGCAAGTCTCTTTACTCATTCCGTAATACATCACCCCGCAACTAACTCATTAGCTACAATGCTTGCAAGTCTTATAGTGATGTGCATTACCGAGTGGGCCCAAAGATACCTCTCTGACAATAAGAGTGACAAATCCTAATCTCGAAGTACGCCAACTCAACAAGTACCTTTGGAGACACCTGTAGGGCACCTTTATAATCACCCAGTTACGTTGTGACATTTCGTAGCACACAAAGTGTTCCTCTGGTAAACGGCAGTTGCATAATCTCATAGTCATAGGAATGTGTATAAGTCATGAAGAAAGCAATAGGAACATACTAAACGATCAAGTGCTAAGCTAACGGAATGGGTCAAGTAAATCACATCATTCTCCTAATGATGTGATCCCGTTAATCAAATGACAACTCATGTCTATGGCTAGGAAACATAACCATCTTTGATAAACAAGCTAGTTAAGTAGAGGCATACTAGTGACATTCTACTTGTCTATGTATTCACACATGTATTATGTTTCCGGTTAATAGAATTCTAGCATGAATAATAAACATTTATCATGATATAAGGAAATAAATAATAACTTTATTATTGCCTCTAGGGCATATTTCCTTCAGTCTCCCACTTGCAGTAGAGTCAATAATCTAGATTACACAGTAATGATTCTGACACCCATGGAGCCTTGGTGCTGATCATGTTTTGCTCGTGGGAGAGGCTTAGTCAACGGGTCTGCAACATTCAAATCCGTATGTATCTTGCAAATATCTATGTCTCCCACCTGGACTTGATCCCGGATGGAGTTAAAGCGTCTCTTGATGTGCTTTGTTCTCTTGTGAAATCTGGATTCCTTTGCCAAGGCAATTGCACCAGTATTGTCACAAAAGATTTTCATTGGACCCGATGCACTAGGTATGACAACTATATCGGATATGAACTCCTTCATCCAGACTCCTTCATTTGCTGCTTCCGAAGCAGCAATGTACTCCGCTTCACATTTAGATCCCGCCACGATGCTCTGTTTAGAACTGCTCCAACTGACAGCTCCACCGTTCAATATAAACACGTATCCGGTTTGCGATTTAGAATCGTCCGGATCCGTGTCAAATCTTGCATCAACGTAACCATTTATGATGAGCTCTTTGTCACCTCCATAAACGAGAAACATATCCTTAGTCCTTTTTAGGTATTTCAGGATGTTCTTGACCGCTGTCCAGTGATCCACTCCTGGATTACTTTGGTTCCTCCCTGCTAAACTAATAGCAAGGCACACATCAGGTCTGGTACACAACATTGCATACATGATAAAGCCTATGGCTGAAGCATAGGGAACATCTTTCATTTTCTCTCTATCTTCTGCAGTGGTCGGGCATTGAGTCTTACTCAACTTCACACCTTGTAACACAGGCAAGAACCCTTTCTTTGCCTGATCCATTTTGAACTTCTTCAAAACTTTGTCAAGGTATTTGCTTTGTGAAAGTCCAATTAAGCGTCTTGATCTATATCTATAGTCTTGATGCCCAATATGTAAGCAGCTTCACCGAGGTCTTTCATTGAAAAACTCTTATTCAAGTATCCTTTATGCTGTCCAGAAATTTTATATCATTTCCAATCAATAATATGTCATCCACATATAATACTAGAAATGCTACAGAGCTCTCACTGACTTTCTTGTAAATACAGGCTTCTCCAAAAGTCTGTATAAAACCATATGCTTTGATCACACTATCAAAACATTTATTCCAACTCCGAGAGGCTTGCACCAGTCCATAAATGTATCGCTGGAGCTTGCACACTTTGTTAGCACCTTTTGGATCGATAAAACCTTCAGGTTGCATCATATACAACTCTTCTTCCAGAAATCCATTCAGGAATGCATTCTTTACATCCATCTGCCAAATCTCATAATCATAAAATGCGGCAATAGCTAACATGATTCGGACGGACTTAAGCATCGCTACTGGTGAGAAGGTCTCATTGTAGTCAACTCCTTGAACTTGTCGAAAACCTTTCCCAACAAGTCGAGCTTTGTAGACAGTAACATTACCATCAGCGATGTCTTCTTCTTGAAGATCCATTTATTTTCGATGGCCTGCCGATCATCGGGCAAGTCAACCAAAGTTCACACTTTGTTCTCATACATGGATCCCATCTCAGATTTCGTGGCCACAAGCCATTTTGCGGAATCTAGGCTCATCATCGCTTCCTCATAGTTCATAGGTTCGTCATGGTCAAGTAACATGACCTCCAGAACAGGATTACCGTACCACACTGATGCGGATCTTGCTCTGGTTGACCTACGAGGTTCGGTAGTAACTTGATATGATGTTTCATGATCATCATCATTGGTTTCCTCACTAATTGGTGTAGGTGTCACAGGAACCGGTTTCTGTGATGAACTACTTTCCAATAAGGGAGCAGGTACAGTTACCTCATCAAGTTCTACTTTCCTCCCACTCACTTCTTTCGAGAGAAACCCCTTCTCTAGAAAGGATCCTTTCTTAGCAACGAATGTCTTGCCTTCGGATCTGTGATAGAAGGTGTACCCAACAGTTTCCTTTGGGTATCCTATGAAGACACATTTCTCCAATTTGGGTTCGAGCTTATCAGGTTGAAGCTTTTTCACATAAGCATGGCAACCCCAAACTTTAAGAAATGACAACTTTGGTTTCTTGCCAAACCATAGTTCATACGGCGTCGTCTCAATGGATTTTGATGGTGCCCTTTTTAACGTGAATGCAGCCGTCTCTAAAGCATAACCACAAAATGATAGCGGTAAATCAGTAAGAGACATCATAGATCGCACCATATCTAGTAAAGTACGATTACGACATTCGGACACAGCATTACGCTGTGGTGTTCCGGGTGGTGTGAGTTGCGAAACTATTCCACATTGTTTCAAATGTAGACCAAACTCGTAACTCAAATATTCTCCTCCACGATCAGATCGTAGAAACTTTATTTTCTTGTTACGATGATTTTCCACTTCACTTTGAAATTCTTTGAACTTTTCAAATGTTTCAGACTTATGTTTCATTAATAGATATACCCATATCTCCTCAAATCATCTATGAAGGTGAGAAAATAACGATACCCGCTGCGAGCCTCAATATTAATCGGACCACATACATCAGTATGTATGATCTCCAACAAATCTGTTGCTCGCTCCATAGTTCTGGAGAACGGCGTTTTAGTCATCTTGCCCATAAGGCATGGTTCCCAAGTACCAAGTGATTCATAATCAAGTGATTCCAAAAGTCCATCAGTATGGAGTTTCTTCATGCGCTTTATACCAATATGACCCAAACGGCAGTGCCACAAATAAGTTGCACTATCATTATCAACTCTGCATATTTTGGCTTCAACATTATGAATATGTGTATCACTACTATCGACATTCAACAAAAATAGACCACTCTTCAAGGGTGCATGACCATAAAAGATATTACTCATATAAATAGACCAACCATTATTCTCTGATTTAAATGAATAACCGCCTCGCATCAAACAAGATCCAAATATAGTGTTCATGCTTAACGCTGGCACCAAATAACAATTATTTTGGTCTAAAACTAATCCCGAAGGTATATGTAGAGGTGGCGTGCCGACGGCGATCACATCGACTTTGGAACCATTTCCCACGCGCATCGTCACCTCGTCCTTAGCCAATCTTCGCTTAATCCGTAGTCCCTGTTTCGAGTTGCAAATATTAGCAACAGAACCAGTATCAAATACCAAGGTGCTACTGCGAGCTCTGGTAAGGTACACATCAATAACATGTATATCACATATACCTTTGTTCACCTTGCCATCCTTCTTATCCGCCAAATACTTGGGGCAGTTCCGCTTCCAGTGACCAGTCTGTTTGCAGTAGAAGCACTCAGTCTCAGGCTTAGGTCCAGACTTGGGTTTCTTCTCCTAAGTAGCAACTTGTTTGATGTTCTTCTTGTAGTTCCCCTTCTTCTTCCCTTTACTCTTTTTCTTGAAACTGGTGGTCTTGTTGACCATCAACACTTGATGCTCCTTCTTGATTTCTACCTCCGCTGCTTTTAGCATTGCGAAGAGCTTGGGAATTGTCTTATTCATCCCTTGCATATTATAGTTCATCACGAAGCTTTTGTAGCTTGGTGGCAGTGATTGAAGAACTCTGTCAATGACACTATCAACAGGAAGATTAACTCCCAGTTGACTCAAGTGATTATGATACCCAGATATTTTGAGTATATGTTCACTGACAGAACTATTCTCCTCCATCTTGCAGCTATAGAACTTATTGGAGACTTCATATCTCTCAATCCGGGCATTTGCTTGAAATATTAACTACAACTCCTGGAACATCTCATATGCTCCATGATGTTCAAAACGTAGTTGAAGTCCCGGTTCTAAGCCGTAAAGCATGGCACACTGAACTATTGAGTAGTCATCAGCTTTACTCTGCTAGACATTCTTAACGTCATCAGCAACTTCTGCAGCAGGCCTCGCACCCAGCGGTGCTTCCAGGACATATTTCTTCTATGCAGCAATGAGGATAATCCTCAAGTTACGGACCCAGTCCGTGTAATTGCTACCATCATCTTTCAACTTTGCTTTCTCAAGAAACGCATTAAAATTCAATGGAACAACAACACGGGCCATCTATCTACAATCAACATAGACAAGCAAAATACTATCAGGTACTAAGTTCATGATAAATTTAAGTTCAATTAACCATATTACTTAAGAACTCCCACATAGATAGATATCCCTCTAATCATCTAAGTGATCACGTGATCCATATCAACTAAACCATAACCGATCATCACATGAAATGGAGTAGTTTTCAATGGTGAACATCACTATGTTGATCATATCTACTATATGATTCACGCTCAACCTTTCGGTGTTAGTGTTCCGAGGCCATATCTGGATATGCTAGGCTCGTCAAGTTTAACCCGAGTATTCTGTGTGTGCAAAACTGGCTTGCACCCATTGTAGATGAACGTAGAGCGTATCACACCCGATCATCACGTGGTGTCTCGGCATGACGAACTTTGGCAATGGTGCATACTCAAGGAGAACACTTTTAACTTGAAATTTAGTGAGAGATCATCTTATAATGCTACCATCAAACAAAGCAGAATAAGATGCATAAAGGATAAACATCACATGCAATCAATATAAGTGATATGATATGGCCATCATCATCTTGTGGTTGTGATCTCCATCTCCGAAGCACCATCATGATCATCATCGTCACCGGCGCGACACCTTGATCTCCATCGTAGTATCATTGTCGTCTCGCCCACTATTGCTTCTAAGACTATCGCTACCACTTAGTGATAAAGTAAAGCAATTACAGGGCGATTGCATTGCATACAATAAAGCGACAACCATATGGCTCCTGCCAGTTGCCGATAACTCCGTTACAAAACATGATCATTTCATACAATAAATATAGCATCATGTCTTGACCATATCACGTCACAACATGCCCTGCAAAAACAAGTTAGACGTCCTTTACTTTGTTGTTGCAAGTTTTACATGGCTGCTACGGGCTGAGCAAGAACCGTTCTTACCTACGCATCAAAACCACAACGATAGTTCGTCAAGTTAGTGCTGTTTTAACCTTCTCAAGGACCGGGCGTAGCCACACTCGGTTCAACTAAAGTTGGAGAAACTGACACCCGCCAGCCACCTGTATGCAAAGCACATCGGTAGAACTAGTCTCGCGTAAGCATACGCGTAATGTCGGTCCGGGCCGCTTCATCCAACAATATCGCCGAACCAAAGTATGAAATGCTGGTAAGAAGTATGACTTGTATCGCCCACAACTCACTTGTGTTCTACTCGTGCATATAACATCTACGCATAAAACCAGGCTCGGATGCCACTGTTGGGGAACATAGTAATTTCAAAAAAATTCCTATGCACACACAAGATCATGGTGATGCATAGCAACAAGAGGGGAGAGTGTGTCTACGTACCCTCGTAGACCGAATACGGAAGCGTTAGCACCACGCACTGATGTAGTCGTACGTCTTCACAATCCGACCGATCCAAGTACCGAACACACGGCCCCTCCAAGTTCTGCACATGTTCAACTCGATGACGTCCCGCGAGCTCCGATCCAGCAAAGCTTCACAGGGGAGTTTCGTCAGCACGATGGCGTGGTGACGGTGATGATGATGCTACCGACGCAGGGCTTTGCCTAAGCACCGCTACGATATGATCGAGGTGGATTATGGTGGAGGGGGCGCCGCACACGGCTAAGAGATCAATGATCAATTGTTGTGTCCATGGGGTGCCCCCTGCCCCCGTATATAAAGGAGAAAGGAGGAGGAGGCCGGCCAAGGAGGGCGGGCCAAGGGGGAGTCATACTCCCACCGGGAGTAGGATTCCCCCCTTTCCAACTTGGAGTAGGAGAGGGAAGGAAGAGGAAGGAGGGATGAAGGAAAGGGGGGGCCGGGCCCCCTCCCAATTCGGATTGGGCTTTGGGGCGCGCCACCTCCCTTGCTCCTTTCCCCTCCTTTCCACTAAAGCCCAATAAGGCCCATATACCACCCGGGGGGTTCCGTTAACCTCCCGGTGCTCGATATATTCCCGATCTCACTCGGAACCATTCCGGTATCCAAATATAGTCGTTCAAGATATCGATATTTATGTCCCGACCATTTAGAGACTCCTCGTCATGTATGTGATCATATCCGGGACTCCGAACTACCTTCGGTACATCAAAACACAAAAACTCATAATACGATCGTCACCGAACTTTAAGCGTGCGGACACTACGGGTTCGAGAACTATGTAGACATGACCGAGACACGTTCCGGTCAATAACCAATAGCGGAACCTGGATGCTCATATTGGCTCCCACATATTCTATGAAGATCTATATCGATCAAACCGCATAACAACATACATTGTTCCCTTTGTCATCGGTATGTTACTTGCTCGAGATTCGATCATCGGTAGCTCAATACCTAATTCAATCTCATTACCGGCAAGTCTCTATACTCGTTCCATAATACATCATACCGCAACTAACTCATTAGTTACAATGCTTGCAAGGCTTATAGTGATGTGCATTACCGAGTGGGCCCAGAGATACCTCTCCGACAATCGGAGTGACAAATCCTGATCTCGAAATACGCCAACTCAAAAAGCACCTTCGGAGACACCTGTAGAGCACCTTCATAACCACCCAGTTACATTGTGACGTTTGGTAGCACACAAAATTTTCCTCCGGTAAACGGGAGTTGCATAATCTCATAGTCATAGGAACGTGTATAAGTCATGAAGAAAGCAATAGCAACATACTAAACGATCAAGTGCTAAGCTAACGGAATGGTTCAAGTCAATCACATCATTCTACTAATGATGTGATCCCGTTAATCAAATGACAACTCATGTCTATGGCTAGGAAACATAACCATCTTTGATAAATGAGCTAGTCAAGTAGGGGCATACTAGTGACACTCTGTTTGTCTATGTATTCGCACATGTATTATGTTTCCGGTTAATACAATTCTAGCATGAATAATAAACATTTATCATGATATAAGGAAATAAATAATAACTTTATTATTGCCTCTAGGGCATATTTCCTTCACCATATTGTACAGTTCCCAATGCCCCGCCAGGCTTTTCCGGCTCCTCGGGCTTAATTGGGAGGCGCTAGTTTAAATATGCTACTAGCTGATGAGGAAGCTGCAAGCGAGGTGCGGCTAGGGAGAGCACGCGAGCCACAAGATGCTGGGAAGGAAAACCCGTTCACGTGGCTAGGCTATCCAGCGCACCCAGATTGTGGTGCCGCACGTCCGTTTGACTTCAAAACTCAAACTACCCGTGTAAAATATTGGCTCGCAGCAAAGTTACTATTAAAAAAAAAGACCGTCGTGCGTTCGGCCGGGATCGAACTCACAAAACGAGGTACACACTCCCGCGACCAGTAGTAGTACTCATTGGAGTACAACGCAACCTAGAATCACCTTTTGTCGCTAGTAGTACATTGTTCCTTAGGCTGGCCATAGTGGGGGTAACATAAGTGGTAACATGCACTTGGGACTAGCAAACATGCTTATGTGGCACATAATTAAAGAAGAGAGAGAGTGTTAGAGTAACATAGGTAGTATCATACGTTAAATGCTATGCTACTTTGTGTCATGCATGGCAATAAATATTATCATCTATGATACTAGTTTATGATACTATGCACTATGGAGGTAGTATCATACGCTAGTATCATACGCATGTTACTAGCATATGATACTGCCCACTATGAGTAGCCTTACAAGAAACCCCTAATAATGCCAAGAAACTACTACCACTTGCATACGTGGCAGACTTAAGATAAGACTACCTTATCAACCATTGTACATGCTCTTACCAACTAGCCCTACCAAGAAACGACTACTCTACAAAGTGCCGTTATAGGCACGTTTCCACCCATGGCCCTGTTTGGATACATTTGTTGTCAATCTAACCCTGCCATCCAAACACCACTTTGGTTAGAGTTAGTTCAGGGTTAGAATCTAACCTCTGACTTAGAGTATCCAAACAGGGCCCATGTCGCCCATTAAGTCAACGCCTTCTATTCGACCGGGCATTATGACTTGTGGGACCTATATGTCAGTCTGCACAAAAATCCCTGAGTGACCTCCTACCTCCGGCCCGTCCACCTAGTCATCCTCGGCCATGGGACGCAGCTACCGCCGCCGGCAAAAGGCGAGGTAAAAACCGTCGATAGTGCGGAGCCCATCTTGCGGCAGCCCGGATGCCAGCTCTGTCCGGCGCTCGCGGCCGCTAGCTAGCCAAGATAGCTCCGTACAGCTGCTTGTCTGCAAGGTTTGTTAGCTAGATTGGCATGGCGGCGCAGCGACTTGCTCGTGCACGCCGCGCTAAGGCCAGCCATCTGGCTCGAGCGAAGGCCAGTGCGGCGGCTTCCTCGCTCGTGAGTCACGCTCGGACCAGCCTGCTAACCCGTGCGGAGGCCAGCGCGGCGTCCGGCCCGTCTGGCGGAGCGGCGGCCAACTCGCTCATCACCGGCGCCACCGACGAACACGCATCAGTACTGTTTGAAGTAATGTTCAGGAAAAATAATGATTTTAGGGGGAATAACAGGATAGAAGGTCAGATGTGGGTCCCTCGTGTCAACGGTCAAACAAAATGTGTTGGTTTAAGCTGCCTCGTCAACAGGGACGTGTGGGCCAACCCTGTCATAAATGGGTTTAATCTACCCTAATCGCTAGGTAGTAGTTTTGGCGTGGATTAAGAAATTTTGGGTATGTTTTTGCTATTTTTTGTACAATAGATTCTTCCTAGGGCTAGTTGAAAGTGGTAGTTTTTTGTTAAATACTCTACATATTGTAAGTAGGAGTGAAAGTTAAGCTTTGGAACCCAATAAGCAAGGCTAGTTACATAGTGCATATGTGTACATGATTGAAAGTAAATATCAACCATGAGTGACTAATATCTTGATGGAAAACTCGAAACTATGGAATACTAGGGAAAAACTTGCATGGTTGGAAATACTAGCAATGTTCATGTGTGTTGCAATGAATCATAATTAGAATAATACTTATTCACAAACTTAATACAAAATACTCTAATTTTGATATACATATATCACTAGAGATATATTATGTTTCTATTAGAATATATTCCTTGGGCTGTTTTGGTGAGGTCACGGAGGGATGTGTTGGTTTTAAGATACTAATTATGGGGTTTTCTGCAAATTGGTAGACAAGTGGGATGTTTGTGAGAAAAGGCAACAACTTACCTCAAAGTCGTTAGATGTAGATCTAATGGTCACAAACGACGGATGGCAGACACACAATCATCACCAACTTAGTCTTCTGTAGGAGTACTAGCAAGATCCGTGCATTGCACGGAACATCAAGATGCATTTTTTTATAAAAACACTCGTTGTGATTGACCCATGCGGGAGTAATCCCATGTGTAAAAACTAATGATATCTCAAGAAATAAGAGATAATGTGAAGAGGAGTGGGGCGTGGTGGTGATTGGTGGTCAGACTGAGTGGAGGCATGGGGATTGATGACGCCGGCAGCGGCCACCAGGCCAGTTTGTTCCAGAGGCTTCCTTTCTTAATTGCTCAACAATGAGGTTGTTAGAGATAAGGATGAACGAGGGAAGGCCTTGTCTGCAAATGTGGAGAGGGGTGCGAGTATCTTTTAGTTTAATTTCCATCAGTCAGATATAGATCGGACGGTATATATTGCAAGATGGCATGCGTACCATCATCGCCAACTCGGTTTTTTATAAGAGAAGAAATATAAGCATGAAGATACAAATGTATTATCGATACTTGTTTCCGTAAACTAGCATCTACATTCTATTCAACGCCTCAGCATGTGAGGCCTTAGCACAATGACTTCTCGACTGTGTAAAACAAAGGTTTTCCCGTCGCTGATAAGGAGGGGGTGACGGCGGCGCGCTTTTTGGCTTGCTCTAGTCCTAGTAGTCATACTAGGTGGTCTAAGCACGTGTAGATTTATTCTTTTTCACGTATCGTGTTCGCCGTACTGCCACGACTGTTGATGAATAGACAGTAAGTTATTCACGGGGAAACCCTTGTTGAGCGTGTTTGCGAGAGAGAGAGAGAGAGTGTGTGTGTGTGATATGTCTAGAGACTGTGGCAATGATAACAGATTCTTTGTGTCTATGTGTGTCGAGGATAGAGAGAGACATGTACATGGGGCTTTGTGTTGTGTAACATCGAGACACATATACATAATTAGAGAGTGAGTGTACGAGATACACATGCGGACATGGGGACAGATGAGGATCCAGATTAATGGGTGTTTGTGCGTGTTTGTGTGTGTTTGTGCGCGCGTTTGTGTGTGAGAGGGAGTGTGTGTATGTGGAGTAGAGAGACCACTAATGATATAAACCTAGTATAAGGGAAGGGGGAATGGTGTGACATGTGTAGTAGCGGGATGGCATGGGTGCGGGGGGGGGGGGGAGCAGACTATTTGGAAGAGACATCGATTGTGTGTGGGAGAGGGGTGTGAGAGCGAGCGAGCGAGGGAGAGAGAGACAGACAGAGAGAGAGAGAGAGAGGAAGAGAGGGGGCGTTTGTGTCCATAAATGGCGTATAGATAGGGAGACAATGTTGATGTTGTTTGAAATTGTCCTATGTACGGAGAAGCAAGGGAAGCGAGTCATCGTGTGTGTGATAGGGACTTCATGAGATATCTAGAATAGATGGTGTAAAGAACAATGTGCGAGATCGAGAACGATGATACATTAGGGAGCTATGGAAAGAGTCATGACATATATGTATACAGGGAGGAGCTGGGGCGGGTCCGCACGTGGGAGAGATAGAAAGAGGAGAGTGGTGCACAAGGAGACAAAATGTGCTTGTTTTGCAGTGGGGGTGGTGTGTGAGGTGAGTGTGTGAGAACCACATAGCTAGGGAGATAGACGTTTGGGGGCGACGTTTTGTGTGTATGGGAAAGATACACTCTACATAGTGCGTGTGCCTGGGAAAGAAAGATGCCAGGAGACCTAGCTAGAGAGTGGGGGAAGAGATGTGTGCATGCCCAAGAGATAAAGTGATAGAGACCTATATAGGGGTCTGGACTTTAGAAGAGAGAGGGGTGTTAATGTGCTCGTGTGTTGGTGTTTGGGGGAGAGAACGACTTCTCTCTGTGTGGGGGGGGGGCGACGAGGGGGGGTTGCTTCAGATAAAGAGTGAGATATACATGGTCAATAGTGTGTGCACTCAAGGTTGATCAATTTGTTTCACAGTTTGGACTATGAGATAACGATACTTTTGAACATGCGTGATATACTTTGATGTACCAGAATTACAAACCTAAGATTGGAATTTTGGAATTCGACTCCATCATTAGCTTTTGTAATTCATTTAAATGGAGGTACATTTTTAAGCCGGGATTTCGTGATTTCAAATTCATATATCAAACCTAGAGATATACACATACAGGCATGTTCAAACTTTATAATCATCCACTTTATTCATACACATACACATTTTTGCTTTTGTCATCATATTTAGGATAAACACATTTGGAATTTCATTTGAATTGGACCATATGATGGTATTTGCTTGTAGTAGCTCAATGATCCATATTTGAATTGAATGGGCAATCTAAGTTTTGAGTTGGAGACATTTATTTTCAAAACTTGCACTTTTTTTGCATGCAAAACAAACAAATTCTCGGCCATGATATCATAGTCGGCCATACAAGAGCAGAATATAATTTCAGGCGCCAAAAGCTTTCAAACTTCCCGCTCACATCGAAATATCTCACGCTCGAAAGTTTAGCCCTGTGATATTCCTGTTTTACCCCTGCCACATGAACGGAAAAGGGCTGCTTTGGTAACTCCATTGTTTCCCCTCTTTGTCCCCAACATTCTTCCCAGAGCCCCTCCCCTTCCCCTCCCCGACCCCCAAACCACGGCAAGCCGCCGAATCTAGTCCTCTACCGCAGCGGTGGACCTCACACCCCGACGGATCTACCTTCCGCACCTTGGAACCCCCAATGGCCAACTCACCACTTCACCGGAGCCGCTTCAGTGACTGGCTTGTACACCACTCTAGATCTCCTTGACCGCCATCATGGTCCACCGCACCGGATCTGCTTAACCGGCGCCCTCGTCCACCACAGTGTAGGCCCTTCACTGACTCCCTCGTCCGTCCCTTCGCTGGCCCTTCATACAAGCCCTCGTCCGCCGCAACAGATCTGCCTCACCGAAAGCACTGTACAACGCGCCCGCCGAAGACTTCGTCCACTGCACCGGGCCCGCTCCACTAACGCCATATTCAACCCCACCGGCCCTGCTTTACCGACGCCGCAGCCTCATCAGGTTATTTCTATCTGTACTCCTTCGGTTTTTTGTTTATCGTGGAATTGTTCACTTACCACAGATGAGCTTTCTTGTATGTCGACAGGCGCCACAATCGTAGCACCGGAGCCGCTTCAGCGATGGTGACAGCCAACCCAAACTCAACCGCAACACGAGCACCATCGACGGTCCTTAGCTATCAAGTATGCCAACGATACCCATACGCCGCCGAGAATCAGGTACTATTATCCAACGGCCGGCGCCTGCGTTCACTTTCTTAGCATAAGAACCGCACCTTTGAATTTCTTTAGGGCATCATTCAGTTTTTCATGAGACGCGTTATTCTGCTTGCACCTGTAGGGCCATACTTCTGGCATTGAACATGTTACATGTGCTAAATTACATACCAGTGCACATATAGTTAATATGCTTTAGTTTTGTCCTAAGTATTAATGTACTTCCTAGATATCACTGCCTACTATTTTACTTCTTGCATGCTATATTTACAATAATGGTGTTTGCTACCTCTTGAGCACTGCGTTGGTTTTCCCTTGAAGAGGAAAGGGTGGTGCAGCAAAGTAGCGTAAGTATATTTCCCTCGGTTTTTGAGAACCAAGGTATCAATCCAGTAGGAGGCCACGCACGAGTCCCTCGCACCTACACAAACAAATAAATCCTCGCAACCAACGCGATAAGGGGTTGCCAATCCCTAGACTGTCACTTACGAGAGTGAGATCTGATATATATGATAAGATAATATTTTTGGTATTTTTTATGATAAAGATGCAATGTAAAATAAAAGGCAATAAAAATAACTAATTGTTGGAAGATTAATATGATGGAAAATAGACCCGGGGGCTATAGGTTTCACAAGTGGCTTCTCTCTAGAGCATAAGTATTCACGGTGGGTAAACAAATTACTTTTGAGCAATTGACAGAATTGAGCATAGTTATGAGAATATCTAGATATGATCGTGTATATAGGCATCACGTCTGAGACAAGTAGACCGACTCCTGCCTGCATCTACTACTATTACTCCACACATCGACCGCTATCCAGCATGCATCTAGAGTATTAAGTTCATAAGAACGGAGTAACGCTTTAAGCAAGATGACATGATGTAGAGGCATAAACTCATTCAATATGATATAAATCACATCTTGTTATCCTCGATGGCAACAATACAATATGTGCCTTGCTGCCCCTACTATCACTGAGAAAGGACACCGCAAGATTGTACCGAAAGCTAAGCACTTCTCCCATTGCAACAAAGATCAATCTAGTAGGCCAAACCAAACTGATAATTCGAAGAGACTTGCAAACATAACCAATCATACATAAACGAATTCAGAGAAGATTCAAATACTGTTCATAGATAAACTTGATCATAAACCCACAATTCATCGGTCTCAACAAACACACCGCAAAAGAAGATTACATCGAATAGATCTCCACAAGAGAGGGGGAGAACTTTGTATTGAGATCCAAAAAGAGAGAAGAAGCCATCTATCTAGTAACTATGGACCCGAAGGTCTGAGGTAAACTACTCACACTTCATCGGAGGGGCTATGGTGTTGATGTAGAAGCCCTCCGTGATCGATGCCCCCTCCGGCGGAGCTTCGGAAAAGGCCCCAAGATGGGATCTCGTGGATACAGAAAGTTACGGCGGTGGAATTAGGGTTTTGGCTCCATATCTGGTTGTTTGGGGGTACGTAGGTATATATAGGAGGAAGGAGTACGTCGGTGGAGCAACAGGGGGCCCACGAGGGTGGAGGGCGCGCCTAGGGGGGTAGGCACGCCCCCCTACCTCGTGGCCTCCTGTTGATGTCTTAACGTAGGGTCCAAGTCCTCTGGATCATGTTCGTTCCGAAAATCATGTTCCCGAAGGTTTCATTCCGTTTGGACTCCGTTTGATATTCTTTTTCTGCGAAACTCTGAAATAGGCAAAAAAACAGCAATTCTGGGCTGGGCCTCCAGTTAATAGGTTAGTCCCAAAAATAATATAGAAGTGTATAATAAAGCTCAATAATGTCCAAAATAGAATATAATATAGAATGGAACAATCAAAAATTATAGATACGTTGGAGACGTATCAAGCATCCCCAAGCTTAATTCCTACTCGTCCTCGAGTAGGTAAATGATAAAAACAGAATTTTTGATGTGGAATGCTACTTGGCACGATTTCAATGTAATTCTTCTTAATTGTGGTATGAATATTCAGATCCGAAAGTTTCAAGATAAAATTTCAATATTGACATGAAAATAATAATACTTCAAGCATACTAACTAAGCAATTATATCCTCTAAAAATAACATGGTCAAAGAAAGTTCATCCCTACAAAATCATATAGTTTAGTCATGCTCCATTTTCGTCACACAACAATGCTCTCATCATGCACAACCCCGATGACAAGCCAAGCAATTGTTTCATACTTTAGTAATCTCAAACTTTTTCAACCTTCACACAATACATGAGCGTGAGCCATGGATATAGCACTATGGGTGGAATAGAATATAGTGATGGGGTTTATGTGGAGAAGACAAAAAAGGGAGAAAGTCTCACATCAACGAGGCTAATCAATGAGCTATGGAGATGACCATCAATTGATGTTAATGCAAGGAGTAGGGATTGCCATGCAACGGATGCACTAGAGCTATAAATATATGAAAGCTCAACAAAAGAAACTAAGTGTGTGTGCATCCAACTTGCTTGCTCACGAAGACCTAGGGCATTTTAGGAAGCCCATTGTTGGAATATACAAGCCAAGTTCTATAGTGAAAAGTTCCCACTAGTATATGAAGGTGACAAAACAAAAGACTCTCTATCATGAAGATTATGGTGATACTTTGAAGCACAAGTGTGGTAAAAAGGATAGTAACATTGTCCCTTCTCTCTTTTTCTCTCATTTTTTGGGCCTTCTCTTTTTTATGGCCTTTCTCCTTTTTTCCTCACTTGGGACAATGCTCTAGAAAATGATGATCATCACACTTCTATTTATTTACAACTCAATGATTACAACTCGATACTAGAACAAAGTACGACTCTATATGAATGCCTCCGGTGGTGTACCGGCATATGCAATGAACCAAGAGTGACATGTATGAAAGGGTTATGAATGGTGGCTATGCCACAAATACTATGTCAACTACATGATCATGCAAAGCAATATGACAATGATGAATGTGTCATGATAAACGGAAAGGTGGAAAGTTGCATGGCAATATATCTCGGAATGGCTATGGGAATGTGAGAAACGGCAATGCACGGTACCGAAGAGGCTAGCAATGATGGAAAGGTGAGAGTGCCTATAATCCATGGACTCGACATTAGTCATAAAGAACTCACATACTTATTGCAAAAATCTACAAGTCATCAAAAACCAAGCACTATGCGCATGCTCCTAGGGGGATAGATTGGTAGGAAAAGACCATCGCTCGTCCCCGACCGCCACTCATAAGGAGGACAATCAAACAACACCTCATGTTTCAAATTTGTTACATAACGTTTACCATACGTGCATGCTAAGGGACTTGCAAACTTCAACACAAGTATTTTTAAAATTCACAACTACTCAACTAGCACAGCTTTGATATCACTACCTCCATGTCTCAAAACAATCATCAAGCATCAAACTTCTCTTAGTATTCAACACACTCATAAGAAAGTTTTTACTAGTCTTGAATACCTAGCATATTAGGATTATTTAAGTAAATTACCATGCTATTTAAGACTCTCAAAATAATATAAGTGAAGCATGAGAGAATAATATTTTCTATAAAGCAAAACCACCACCGTGCTCTAAAAGATATAAGTGAAGTACTAGAGCAAAAACTATATATCTCAAAAGATATAAGTGAAGCACATAGAGTATTCTAATAATTTCCGAATCATGTGTGTCTCTATCAAAAGGTGTGTACAGCAAGGATGATTGTGGTAAAATAAAGAGCAAATACATAAATCATACAAGACGCTCCAAGCAAAACACATATCATGTGGTGAATAAAAATATAGCTCCAAGTAAAGTTACCGATCGAAGTAGACGAAGGAGGGGATGCCTTCCGGGGCATCCCCAAGCTTTGGCTTTTAGGTGTCCTTAGATTATCTTGGGGTGACATGGGAATCCCCAAGCTTAGGCTCTTGCCACTCCTTGTTCCATAATCCATCAAATCTTTCACCCAAAACATGAAAACTTCACAACACAAAACTTAAAGTAGAAAATCTCATGAGCTCCGTTAGCGAAAGAAAAGAAAACACCACTTCAAGGTACTGTAATGAACTCATTCTCTATTTATGTTGGTGTTAAACCTACTGTATTCCAACTTCTCTATGGTTTATAAACTATTTTACTAGCCATAGATTCATTAAAATAAGCAAACAACACACGAAAAACAGAATCTATCAAAAACAGAACAGTATGTAGTAATCTGTAGCTAACGCAAGATCTGGAACCCCAAAAATTCTAAAATAAATTTATGGACGTGAGGAATTTATCTATTAATCATATTCAAAAATAATTAACTAAATATCACTTCCCAAATAAAAATGGCAGCAATTCTCGTGAGCGCTAAAGTTTCTGCTTTTTACAGCAAGATTAAAAAGACTTTCCCCAAGTCTTCCCAACGGTTCTACTTGGCACAACACTAATTAAACACAAAAATCACAACCAAAACAGAGGCTGTATAAATTATTTATTTAATAACAGCAAGGAAAAATATTGGGTTGTCTCCCAACAAGCGCTTTTCTTTAAAGCCTTATAGTTAGGCATTGATAATTTTAATGATGCTCACATGAAAGACAAGAATTGAAGCACAAAGAGAGCATCATAAAACACGTGACAAACACATCTAAGTCTAACATACTTCCTATGCATAGGAATCTTATAGGCAAACAAATTATCAAGGCAAGCAAAAACTACAATATGCAAGGAAGCGGAAAGAAACAATAGCAAA
The DNA here is from genome assembly GCF_056163025.1 of Triticum urartu. NCBI lineage: Eukaryota > Viridiplantae > Streptophyta > Magnoliopsida > Poales > Poaceae > Triticum > Triticum urartu. Next base: position 344,752,076 of record NC_141879.1, on the reverse strand, counting down.
CTCAACATAACGAGAGGTAATTTAGTAACATGAAAATTTCTACCACCATATTTTCCTCTCTCATAATAATTGCATGTGGAATCATAAGAAAATTCAAAAAAATAGCTATTCAATGCGATCCACATGCATGCAAAGTTGACACTCTTCCAAAATAGTGGGATTAACATTAACTAAAGTCATGACCTCTCCAAACCCACTTTTATCAAAAATTTCATAAGATTGAACGTTCTCCAAATATGTGGGATCTAAAGTTGACACTCTTCCAAACCCACTTTCAATAATATTGCAAACACTATTATCAATCTCATATTCATCATGGGGCTTAAATAAATTTTCAAGATCAAAAGAAGAATCACCCCAATCATGATCATTGCAACAAGTAGAGGACATAGCAAAACCAGCATCCCCAAGCTTAGGGTTTTGCATATTATTAGCACAATTGACATTAATAGAATTTATAATAACATCATTGTAATCATGCTTTTTACTCAAAGATTCATCGTGCATTACTCCATAAAGTACTTCATCACAATTTTCAGATTCACAAATTTCAAGCAAAACTTCATAAAGATAATCTAGTGCACAAAACTCACTAGCAATTGGTTCATCATAATTGGATCTCTTAAAAAGATTAGCAAGTGGATGAGGATCCATAGATTTTAGGTTCTCTGTTTAGTAATAAATAAACAACTATTCCAACCATACGAGCAAACAAGAAATGGGCAAAAGAGGCAAATAGAGAAAGAGTGGGAGGATGGAGAGAGAGGGCGAATAAAACGGCATGGGTGAAGTGGGGGGAGGAAAACGAGAGGCAAATGGCAAATTATGTAATGCGGGAGATAAGGATTTGTGATGGGTACTTGGTATGTCTTGACTTGCAACGGCGCCACAAGTAACTCGTTGTCGGGAGTCAAATCTTGACTTGTCTTGCGCGAACCTCCCCGGCAACGGCACCAGAAATCCTTCTTGCTACCGCTTGAGCACTGCGTTGGTTTTCCGTTGAAGAGCAAAGGGTGATGCGGCAAAGTAGTGTAAGTATTTCCCTTAGTTTTTGAGAACCAAGGTATCAATCCAGTAGGAGGCCACGCACGAGTCCCTCGCACCTACACAAACAAATAAACCCTCGCAACCAACGCGATAAGGGGTTGTCAATCCCTACACGGTCACTTACGAGAGTGAGATCTCATAGATATGATATTTTTGGTATTTTTTATGATAAAGATGCAAAGTAAAATAAAAGGCAATCAAAATAACTAAGTGTAGGAAGATTAATATGATGGAAAATAGACCCGGGGGCCATAGGTTTCACTAGTGGCTTCTCTCAAGAACATAAGTATTCACGGTGGGTAAACAAATTATTGTTGAGCAATTTGACAGAATTGAGCATAGTTATGAGAATATCTAGGTATGATCATGTATATAGGCATCACGTCCGAGACAAGTAGACCACCTGCTGCCTGCATCTACTACTATTACTCCACACATCGACCGCTATCCAGCATGCATCTAGAGTATTAAGTTCATAAGAACAGAGTAGCGCTTTAAGCAAGATGACATGATGTAGAGGGATAAACTCATGCAATATGATATAAACCCCATCTTGTTATCCTCGATGGCAACAATACAATATGTGCCTTGCTGCCCCTACTGTCACTGGGAAAGGACACCGCAAGATTGAACCCAAAGCTAAGCACTTCTCCCATTGCAAGAAAGATCAATCTAGTAGGCCAAACCAAACAGATAATTCGTAGAGACTTGCAAAGATAACCAATCATACATAAAAGAATTCAGAGAAGATTCAAATATTGTTCATAGATAAACTTGATCATAAACCCACAATTCATCGATCTCAACAAACACACCGCAAAACAAGATTACATCGAATAGATCTCCACAAGAGAGGGGGAGAACTTTGTATTGAGATCCAAAAAGAGAGAAGAAGCCATCTAGCTAGTAACTATGGACCCGAAGGTCTGAGGTAAACTACTCACACTTCATCGGAGGGGCTATGGTGTTGATGTAGAAGCCCTCCGTGATCGGTGCCCCCTCCGGCGGAGCTCCGGAAAAGGCCCCAAGATGGGATCTCGTGGATACAGAAAGTTACGGTGGTGGAATTAGGGTTTTGGCTCCGTATCTGGTAGTTTGGGGGTACGTAGGTATATATAGGAGGAAGGAGTATGTCGGTGGAGCAATAGGGGGCCCACGAGGGTGGAGGGCGCGCCTATGGGGGTAGGCACGCCCCTACCTTGTGGCCTCCTGGCTGATGTCTTGACATAGGGTCCAAGTCCTCTGGATCACGTTCGTTTCGAAAATCACGTTCCCGAAGGTTTCATTCCATTTGGACTCCGTTTGATATTCTTTTCTGCGAAACTCTGAAATAGGCAAAAAACTGCAATTCTGGGTTGGGCCTCCAGTTAATAGGTTAGTCCCAAAAATAATGTAAAAGTGTATAATAAAGCACAATAATGTCCAAAACAGAATATAATATAGCATGGAACAATCAAAAATTATAGATACGTTGGAGACGTATCAGTGTTGTTCTAATGCCACCTGTTGGTTCCATCAGACTGCTTCATGTTCTCTATGCTTAATTACACATCAGCAAACTAGCATGTGGTTCAGCTGGTTTTTGTTTGTTTTACCCTACATTTTCTGATGCTAGCTATTACATCATTGCTATGATCCTCTGTTCATTACTTTTTTGTGTGTTCTTGATCTTCCCAAGTTGCATGACTAATTTGATGCTTCTATTAATTATGGAGCTGCCAACCCCATCAAGCAAAATATTTGTTCTTTTGGGGTTGGCACCTCGAACAAGCATAAAAATAGAGGGAAGCAGATATATTATCGTGTATGCACACACCCTTCTTTCATTAGTTTAGATGAACCATTGATGATCAATTCGAACTAGTGCATGCGATTAAAATTAATTTTACCTAAATAGAGGGTGCAGAATAAACTACAACAAGTAGATTTGCAACCACGAGATGCTGACGATATCTTCAAAGAACATTGCAACAGCAGCGAGGCTTCACAGCAACATATGGTAAGCCAGTGTGTTTTAGTACATGTGAAATGTAATGCGTGTGGGCTACTTTCTTGGATTGTGCCCTCAACCTGTAATCCTACAGAATAACAAATAGTTCAGTTGTCTGCTTTGCTATATTGCTTGATTCGAATGCTTGTTTGTTACTTGTTACGCTATACCTGAGTTGGCCAATATGTCGGCAGTGTCTGCTGTACTATCATAAAGAAATGCATGCCTAGTTCATTTGAGTCCTTAACTTTTCCTCTGAACTTCATCACAAGACTGTCTTCGTAGCTTATATGAGGCCACACTATTAAGTGCTTTCTCAAATTATTTCAACTGCTTAGATGCCTTGGCAGCATAAATATAGCAGTGGTACACTCCCTTTCAACTAGGGATGTCAACTGGGTCCCATTTAATCCCGATTAAAGTCCACTAGTGGTATGATAGTTCAAAAGAGTTTTTGTTTTTTGAGGAAAATGAACCATGGAGCTAGCAAAAACTAACTAGATGGGACTAGTGGATGTTGTTTATTTGCCACTTACATCCCTAGTTTCATCTTACTATTTTAATTTCTTTTCGGCTGATGCTTCTTCGAACCATTTAAATATAGCATGCCATGCTCGGCAATAATTCGTATGTCGTTTACCATGTAAGCTTACTGCCTGGATCATGTGATAACTATCGCTTACTTATGTCCAGCGGAAACCTTTCAGGATGCCGTTCACACTAGGACACAATGTACAACCCCAGAATCTATTTGTGGAAGCAGTGCGCCATCCATGTTACCAGATGGTAGCAGTTCAGAGGCAACACCGCCAGAGAGCAGTCTGAGCACAGATATTATAGTTCTTGAGGCTTTACTAGAGGCAGAAAGAGATGGTGTGGCTGCCATGAATGAGGTAATCTCGATCTTGAAGCTGGAAATTATGCAATTAGCTGCACGCATTATGCAAGCAACCCAAGAATTGGAGGAAGTAAGAATGTTGCATTTGAAGATGGAGGAGGTCCTGCTGCTTCTGCTATCTGAAACCCAGGGTAATCCCAGTTCTTCTTTAGATAGCAGTTGAAATTTTCATTAGATTATTGTACTTGCATGTTGTGTCATGTCTCTAAATGGATTATGTTGTAAGACCCCCTAAGTTGTCCATGTGTTGTAATGATCCGAATTTTTTAGGATTGACATAAGGTGAACTGTTTTTCGTGTGAGCATATTGTATTGGATGAAATAACTGTTTGACTCAAAGTGTATCCAACCTACAGAATTCGAAGATCACGACATTTCTAAATCATAATCATATATAAAGGTGGAATAAATCTTTGTTGTGGTTTTGAAGAAATAAATAAAAAAATGTAGAATTATCTGTGGATATTCGTAATCGAATAAAAAATGGATTTGGATTTAGTTGCCAGGGCCCAGGGAAAACGTGAATGCTAATTCTCCCAAGTTTTGAACGAAGCGGCTAAACACCCACTATCATTTGTGGGCTGCCGAAGCAAGTGTTTGCGAGATGGAAATTACTGTCTACCCCTGACACTTGACATCCTTATCGACCAGATTTACACTGCTGTCGATAGGGGTAGACTAGTAACTTCAATCAGACGTGACACGACGGCCTCTGAGCCCATTTAGACACGGTGGGCGCCAAACATGGGCGGCCGAACACATTTGGTTCAAGCTCGTCCGAAAGACATGTGTCTCTCCCTCCATTTCCCCATTCATCCATGGTGGGCGGCAAAACAAACTCTCCTCATCTGAAATCGATGTAGGCTAATATTTTAAATAGGGGCAGATGTGTAACTTCCCTCAGACGTGACACAACCGCCCTATCTGTCAGCCCTGTTCATACACCATGGGCGCCAACCATGGGCGGCAAAACACCCTCTCCTCGCCCGAAATCGTTACCGGCAAATATTTGGGAGATGAGAGATTACCATCCTATCGCCAACCGACGTGATGTCCGAAATTTTAAATGGGGGATAAGTTCGTAACTTCCCTACATTTCAGACAAGCATGTCCCAAAGTTTGAATCCCCCCTCCCCTTCATTTCCCCATTCAAACACCGTCAGTGCCACGACAACCTCCCCACTATAGCCAGCCTCCTCCGTCCGCCACCCCATCCTCCACCTTGCCGGAGCCGCTACCCCTGCCCCATAGTCCACTGCAAGAGATGGACGTCTCTCATCCACGATGCCGGACCGGGATCCTTTCATCACGTCGTCTCGCTTCATTGGCGCCATCGTACACTTTACCGTTGCCACTCCTACGACCGCCTCGTCCACGGCAACAGGATTTATCCCCCAACCCGGTCGTCTACCATCTAAAGTCTTCTTCCCCGCCGCCGACAGCCATCGCACCCACAGCACCCTCAACATATCAGCAGGGGCCTACATGGCATCACAAGAGAGGTGGTACTCTTCCATATGTGCTTAAGTTATTGATCTCACCCGAAAAATAGATCTTAAATTGTTTACTGTACTTTTCTTGTCCGTACCAAATCGTAGTGGCTAGTTGAATGCAAACATTGGTTGCGAAGTAGCTTTGTCCGGTTTGCACCTTCATGTCCGCCATGTCACGGTCACTATACTCGTAAATCTTATGGTTTCCCCCTTTATATTCACTACCATCATCGTAGGTGCTTCCCTGCTTCGTGTCGTGCTAGCACTGCTCCTCAAGACCTCAACACATCAATCGAAACAACATGCCACTCATAATTCCAAAGCTTACGTGTTGAAATACGAATCTGATATCATGCTAATATTACTAAAACAGAGAACGTTTAATTGGTCACCTAATGTTCCTATATTCGTTTCAAAAAGCATGTGCGCCACCCACTGGTCCAGCTAGTTCCACTTTCCTGATTTTACTCTTGATGCTTAGGGTTTTCCCCTTTTATCTACTCTACTATGATCTACGTAGGTGCTTTGTGATATACTAGCATTACTCCACCCTTCAAGCTAAACAACACAACACTCAAAATTCCAAAGCTTAGTTGTTCAAATATGATTGTGATATGATACTGATATTAGTTAACAGACACATTTAATTGGTTAGCTAAAGGTCCCACTTGAGTTTCCAAATGCATGTCGCGACATATAGAGAGACAGGAGAATTGCATTTCTTTGTCACTTGTTAACTGTACTTTCTTGTTCATACCAATTCTTAGTTGTTATTTCAAAGCAAATATAGGTTGCTAACTACCCTTTGCGCGGTTTCCAGCTTCAGATCTGCCATCCCACTGCCACGGTCAACACTATACTCATCATGCTTACGATTTCCCCATTTTATGATGACCACGATCAACCTACGTGGTTCGTGTCGTAATAGCACTGCTCCACCCATCGAGCTAAACAAGCTTAGTTGTACAAATTTAAATCTGATATTATGCTGATATTACTAAAACTGAGAGATGTTTAATTGGTCAGCTAAATGTTCCTACTTTAGTTTCGAAATGCATGTGAGCCACATATGGAGAGACCGGAAGGAATAGTATTTCTATATGCGCTCTGGTTCATCATGGGTGGCCAACCGACATTGTATAGAAAGACTTGTAATATCTTCAATCTTCTTGCTCTTCTGCTCTTCTTTAAGATGATCCTCTTCTGTTGCGGTCGACTGGTCAGGTCGAGTTATTCTCCCTTAGTATATTTTGAATCTGTCAGGTCAGGTCGACTTGTTCTTCTTTACAATATGTTGAAGCTGTCATCTGCGAAGTATCATCACTTCTGGAGCTCTTATATTTTGAGTAGTAGGCCACATTATATTAATGCACACACCAAATTACAGCATGCATGGCACCTCTTAGAAGAATTGCAGAGATAGCACAAAGGGGTTTACAGGGAGGAAGTATTGGATTAGAATCACTTCTGCATTACAAAGATAATCTCACTTGTTTTTACGTTTTCATGCATGTCAGGTATTGAACATTATCAAAATGAATATGAGAATGGGCGCACAAGAGGAATATTGCTGAACGATCCACTGGCTAACAAACTTGGCATGGTGGAGGATGGCCTATCTTATTCACCCATCAAGGTGCATGCTCTAACTTGGCAAGGTTGTATTGGTTGCACATATTTTGCATCTGACCTCTTGCATTACTTCTACTTTGTTACACCATCTTCTTAGTTTAAGCATCATATATGAGTATATGCCATACCTATCCATTTTCTGTACATATTCCATGTGTCGTCATACTATGTTTTTCCAGTCAAATGTTGTTCTTTCATAATAGTTGTCCAAAAGGAAGAGGGTGATTGCAGATCCTCAACGAGTACAAACTAGGTATTTGGAAAAGGTAGTGATACATGTTAAATCAGATAGATCAGCAGCCACAGAAAACACAGGCCCAACTGTAACAGACTTTACCCCTACTCCAGTGGCCAAACCCCTATTAGAACTGCTGACAGCCCAACATGAGGTACTGTCTATGATATCAATTCAAAATTTGAACTCCTAAATTTCTGCATGTGCATTACCTTCTCTCTTGTATGAAAACTAATTTCAGATGAATCTCCTTGCTCAAAGGATCATAGGATCTCACGACAATACTAGGCTCTGCATTGCTCTTGTCACTACCTCTTGCCCTTTGTCAGCATACTTACACTCATTGTTGTTTGATTATATAGCATCACTGTAAATGTTCGCTTCTTTATCCTTCCTTTGCTTGAAATTATAAGATCTATATTTACTCTTAGATAAATGTAGAATTAACACAATGGTACTCCCTCTGTATCAAATTAATTGTTGATCAATTGGATGTATTTAGAACTTAATAGTGCTAGATACATCCATTTGAGCGACAACTAATAACAGGTGGTGGTGGTATTACTGTACATGCATCACGAGATAGTTGATTGTCTAGCATTACTCTGCATCTTATCGGCCCTGCCCTCCACTTTCTCCAAATTATCATATCTACATTTACTCTTACCAAAATGTTGAATAAAGCCAATGCCACTGCACACATTGATGTCTGCATTCCTCTTGTCAGTACCTTTTGCCTTGTAACGATGTACTTAATTAATTGCATTTGATTATGTGTCATCAGTCTGCACCTGAGCTTCATTATCCTCTATTTTTTCCAATATTATTTGATCTATATTTACTCTTTGCAAAATGTAGAATAATGGCAACGCTTATAAAGAATTTTTCTTTGGGGAATTTATTGAATTATCTTTCCATCAACATGGAGAAGGGCTTTGTCCAGCCCGTGTTAACATGTAATGTAAGTTCATCCTTCTCAGGCCTTCAAACTTTGTTCTAGTATAGATTTGGATAGGCATCATTTCCTCCACTGCTGTTTACATCTGATTGGATGTTTGCAACAACTACCAATTTTAAATTGTAGTTGTAAAAACATGTTCCTTATGCAGAACAGATCCATTTATTTCCTTATATAATTTTGAAACCTGTTACGTGTCTCCTTGTTTCTCTTTCAGAGTTGTATCTCTTATGCCAGGCAGAACTTAAGGAAAGATAGTGAGCCAAACCATCTTGAGGACAGTGAGATGACCCCAAGGTCCTGTCTTGATGAAGATAGTGAATTGAAGCTACTCACCAGCAGGTGTAAGACAACCTCTATGCAGTTGCTGCCCTCAATCAGTTCGACTTCTTCAGTCTCAACTTAAAGCGGAAAGGCTTGCTTCAGCTCAGCTCCGACTTGAAGTCAAAGATGTAATGAAGATGTCAGGGGACTGCCTTGTGCACTATGGTGCCATACAGCTAGGGATCAAGCATCTATCATTGACACAACTGAGGCCTCATCAGCTTGTTCGGCTGCTTGTGGGGCCCGAGCTTGCTAGGTCTAGTGCCTTCTGAAGTGCTCTCAGTTTTGTATATTCTTTTTTCAGCGCGTTTATAGGCACTGGAGGCGACCTTTGATGCCCAGTGTACGTAATCTGCGGTCATGTTGCGCTTTATTATCACCGGATAGCGAACTTTGATTCCTAATATGCCCTAATTTCTTTGTTGTATAGTCTAGGTTTATTCTTTGGTCAGTATGTTGTAATTTAGGCCAGAAGGTTCAGTGGATCTCAGTGTTGTCATTCTTCAGGCCTGCTCGTTACTCATATGGGCCAAAACGTCGGCCTATAATCATCTTGGGCCATTAGCAGGTCTAAACCTATAGTAGTTTCCCGCCTTTAACAGGCCATGGGCTACATATTTACTGTAGTGACACTGGGCATCCTACGGGCCGTAGAAACAATGGGCCTTCAACGGTCCATAGAAACAATGGGCCTTCTACGGGCCGTATCATCAATGGGCCTTAGACGGGCCGTATGATGGATTGGCTAAACATGGGCCAAAAACAGACCGCATTATGGCCGTAAACGGGCTAGAGTTGGAGTCGTCCGTTCATGGGCCGACCATAACGGGTCGTCGTTAATAGGACATATTTGATGACGCTATGAAAACGGCCCAATGTATTAGCGGGCCACAAACAGGCCGACTGTAACCACGGGCTGAATTTGGCCCACAAGCAGAAAATGGCAGTAATGGGCCGTAAGTAACCGAATGCTGGAAATGAGCCCAAGAATAAATGGGCCTTGAGAAGGCCGAAACATAACATGGCCTGCAAATGGCACAATGGATTAATGGGCCATTAATAGGTATAAAGTGATACACTGTTCATTACGGGCCAGTTTCACCACGGGCCTTTAATGGGCCAAGAGTTACAAAGGGCCTCATCTAGGCCGAAGGACGTCATGGGCCATACATGGGCCGGAACTTCAAATGGGCTGGAATCATATTGGACAGCCCAGATGACGCTACTGGGCCTAATTCGGATAGGTTGTAATGGGTGATACGTCCATTTTGCATCATGCTTTTATATCGATATTTATTGCATTATGAGCTGTTATTACACATTATGTCACAATACTAATGCCTATTCTCTCTTATTTTACAAGGTTTACATAAAGAGGGAGAATGCTGGCAGTTGGGATTCTAGGCTGGAAAACGAGAAAATATTAGAGACCTATTCTGCACAGCTCCAGAAGTCCTGAAACTTCACGGAAGACGTTTTCAGAATATATAAAAAAATACTCAGCGGAAGAGATTCACCAGGGGGGCCACACCCTGCCCACGAGGGTGGGGGGCGCGCCCTACCCCACTGGGCACGCCCCCCTACCTCGTGGGCCCCCTGGTGGCCCTCCGGTGGCCATCTTCTGCTATATGAAGTCTTTCGATGGGGAAAAATAGAAAGCCATCTTCTCGGACGAAACTCCGCCGCCATGAGGCGGAAGCTTGGCGGATCCAATCTAGGGCTCCGGCAGAGCTGTTCTGCCGGGGAAACTTCCCTCCCGGAGGGGGAAATCATCGCCATCGTCATCACCAATGCTCCTCTCATTGGGAGAGTGCAATCTCCATCAACATCTTCATCAGCACCATCTCCTCTCAAAACCCTAGTTCATCTCTTGTATCCAATTCTTGTCTCCAAGTCCGGGATTGGTGCTAGTAGGTTGCTAGTAGTGTTAATTACTCCTTGTAGTTGATGCTAGTTGGTTTATTTGGTGGAAGATCATATGTTCAGATCCTATATGCATATTAATACCCCTCTGATTATGAACATGTTTATGCTTTTTGAGTAGTTACGTTTATTCCTGAGGACATGGAAGAAGTCTTGCTATTAGTAGTCATGTGAATTTGGTATTCGTTCGATATTTTGATGAGATGTGTGTTGTCTCTCCTCTAGTGGTGTTATGTGAACGTCGACTACATGACACTTCACCATTATTTGGGCCTAGAGGAAGGCACTAGGAAGTAATAAGTCGATGATGGGTTGCTAGAGTGACAGAAGCTTAAACCCTAGTTTATGCGTTGCTTCGTAAGGGGCTGATTTGGATCCATATGTTTCATGCTATGGTTAGGTTTACCTTAATACTTTTGTTGTAGTTGCGGATGCTTTCAATAGAGTTTACTCATAAGTGGGATGCTTGTGCAAGTAAGGGCAGCACCCAAGCACCGGTCCACCCACATACCAAATTATCAAAGTACCGAACGCGAATCATATGAACATGATGCAAACTAGCTTGACGATATTCCCATGTGTCATTGGGAGCGATTTTCTCTATATAAGAGTTTGTCTAGGATTGTCCTTTGCTACAAAAAGGATTGGGCCACCTTGCTGCACTTTATTTACTTTTGTTACTTGTTGCTCGTTACAATTTATCCTATCACAGAACTATCTGTTACCACTTATTTCAGTACTTGCAGAGAATACCTTGCTGGAAACCGCTTATCATTTCCTTCTGCTCCTCGTTGGGTTCGACACTCTTACTTATCGAAAGGACTATGATAGATCCCCTATACTTGTGGGTCATCAAGACTCTTTTCTGGCGCCGTTGCCGGGGAGTGAAGCGCCTTTGGTAGGTGGAATTTGGTAAGGAAAAATTTATATAGTGTGCTGAAATTTACTGTCACTTGTTACTATGGAAAGTAATCCTCTGAGGGGCTTGTTCGGGGTATCTTCACCCCGACTAATAGAGCAAAGAGTTGCTCCTCAACCTACTGAACCTACTGAAAATAAAAATGTTTGCTTCGAAATTCCTTCGGGTATGATAGAAAAACTGCTAGCTAATCCCTTTTTAGGAGATGGAACAAAACATCCTGATGAGCATCTAATATATGTGGATGAAGTTTGTGGATTATTTAAGCTTGCAGGTATACCCGGATATGTTGTTAAGAAGTTATTCCCGTTATCTTTGAAGGGAGATGCATTGACATGGTATAGGCTATGTGATGATATGGGGTCTTGGAATTACAAACGATTGAAATTGGAATTTTATCAGAAGTTTTATCCTATGCATCTTGTTCATCATGATCGCAATTATATATATAATTTTTGGCCTTGCGAAGGAGAAAGCATCGCTCAAGCTTGGGGGAGGCTTAAATCAATGTTATATTCATTCCCCAATCATGAGCTCTCAAGAGAAATGATTATTCAAAAAATTTATGCTCGGCTTTCTGATAACAATCTCACCATGCTTGATACTTCTCGTGCTAGCTCTTTTATGGTGAAGACTATTGAATTCAAATGGGATTTATTGGAAAGAATTAAACGCAACTCTAAAGATTGGGACCTCGACAAAGGTAAGGAGTCAGGTATGACACCTAGTTTTGATTGTGTTAAATCTTTTATGGATACCGATATTTTTCGTAAATTTAGCACTAAATATGGACTTGACTCTGATATAGTATCTTGTTTCTGTGAATCTTTTGCTACTTATGTTGATCTCCCCAAGGAGAAGTGGTTTAAATATTATCCTCCCATAGAAGTAAAAGTAGCTGCACCTATTAAAGTTGAAGAAAATATTGTCACTTATAATGATCCTATTGTTCCTACGGCTTATGTTGAGAAACCACATTTCCCTGTTAGGATAAAGGATCATGCTAAAGCTTCAACTGTGGTTTGTAAAAGCAATATTAAAACTTATACACCTCCTGAGAAAATTAAAGTTGAACCTGATATTGCTATAGTTAAAGATCTCTTGTATGATAATATTGATGGGCATGTTATTCATTTCCTTGATGAGACTGCTAGAATTGCTAAACCTTGTGCTAAAGATAAAAACAGACCTGTGGTAGGCATGCCTGTTATTTCTGTTAAAATAGGAGATCATTGTTATCATGGCTTATGTGATATGGGTGCTAGTACTAGTGCAATACCTTATTCCTTATACAAAGAAATTATGCATGATATTGCACCTGCTGAGATAGAAGATATTGATGTCACAATTAAACTTGCCAATAGAGATACTATTTCACCAATGGAAATTGTTAGAGATGTTGAAGTCTTGTGTGGGAAAACTAAATATCCTGCTGATTTTCTTGTTCTTGGTTCCCCACAAGATAGCTTTTGTCCCATTATATTTGGTAGACCCTTCCTAAACAATGTTAATGCTACCATAGATTTCAAAAGAGATGTTGTTACTATCCGTTTAGATGATATGTCTCATGAATTTAATTTCTCTAAATTTAGTAGACAACACCATGAAGAAGAATTGCCTAGTAAGGATGAAATTATTGGTCTTGCTTCTATTGTCGTACCTCCTAGTGATCCTTTAGAACAATATTTGCTAGACCATGGAAACGAAATGTTTATGAATGAAAGAAGGGAAATAGATGAAGTATTCTTTAAATAGGAACCTATTCTGAAAAACAATTTACCTGTTGAAATCCTAGGGGATCCTCCTCCACCCAAGGGTGATCCCGTGTTTGAGCTTAAACCGTTGTCTGATACTCTTAAATATGCTTATCTTGATGAGAAAAAGATATATCATGTTATTATTAGTGCTAACCTTTCAGAGCATGAGGAAGAGAGATTATTGAAAACTCTAAAGAAGCACCGTGCTGCTATTGGGTATACTCTTGATGATCTTAAGGGCATTAGTCCCACTCTACGTCAACATAAAATTAATTTGGAAGAAGATGCTAAACCAGTTCGTGATCATCAACGCCGTCTGAATCCTAAAATGAAAGAAGTG